>NC_135290.1:4634937-4934937 GCF_051311805.1 Agelaius phoeniceus | reverse complement strand
CACCAGCTGCCAGCTGCCAGAGGTGAGCCCCCTCCCCCGTGCCTCAGTTTCCCCCCCGTCCCTGCCGTTTGGGGAACACTCCCTGACCCCCCTGCCCTTCCTCCCCTTCTCTCTTCCCAGAGTGTCCCCTGCGCCGGGGGCCACCGCTGCTGTCCCCGAGGGTCCCACTGCAGCACTGACGGGGAGTCCTGTGTCACAGACCTGGGTACGGGGACACGGGGGGTGGCTGGGGGGCAGTGTGGGCCTGGAGGGGGCAGGATGGACAGGGGGGTGTCACCTGTCTCCGCAGCCCCCCGTGCTGTGCCCTGTCCTGACGGCCAGTCCGAGTGTCCCGACGATGCCACGTGCTGTGTGACGAGCAGCGGCGCCTGGGGGTGCTGCCCCATGCCCCAGGTACAGGGTGTGGGGACACGGAGACACTGGGGGGGGGAACTGGCACAGCCATCGCTGTGACGAGCACGGCTGGCACCCACAGGCCTCGTGCTGTGCTGACAAGGTGCACTGCTGTCCCCACGCCACCGTCTGCGACCTGGCCCGCGGGCGCTGCGTGTCCCCTGACGGTGACACCGATGTCCCCCTGGGCACAGCCTTCCCTGCCTGGAAGCGCCACCCTCCCGCCCCAGGTAAGGGGTGTGCCCTGGGGGTGCCCTCGCTGTGCCGTGCGCTCGGAGGGGACACGGTGACACCGTGTGTCCGTGGTGACACGGTGTGTCCGTGTGTCCGTGGTGACACCGTGTGTCCGTCCCCTCAGTGGCGCTGCGCCAGGTGCTGTGTCCCGATGGCCGCTCAGCGTGTCCCGACGGGGCCACCTGCTGCCAGCTGTCCCCAACGCAGTACGGCTGCTGTCCCCTGCAGAACGTGAGTGCTGGCACAGCCCTGGGCACCCCGGCATGGGCAGCTGTGCCAAACCTGTGCCCAGCACCCCAAACCTGCCACCCCCCACTGAACACCCCAAACCAAGCACCCCATGCCAGACACCCAAATCCTGGGTAGCCTCCCCCAGGCACCCCAAACCAAGCACCCCAAGCCAGCCACCCCTCACTGCGCACTCCAATCCAGCACCCCACACCCCAGCTCACACCACTCACCCCATACCAGTCCATGCAGGTACCCCATTCTGGACACCCCTATTCCAAGCACCCCACAGTGATGCCAGGCACCCTATTTTGGGCACCAATCATCCCACATGAGACACACCTTGCTGGGCATCCTGTGGTGGACACTGGGCCCTGGGCACCCCAGCCTGTGCCATGTCCCCATACCTGCCCCCCATGCTGAGCACACCCTGTACTTGTCCCCAGGGTCCCTGTCCCCCCATATCTCTCCCCCCAGGCCATGTCCTGCAGTGCTGGGCAGCACTGCTGTCCCAAGGGCACCTCCATGCCATGTCCCCTCTGTTGTGCCCCCCCGTCCCCATCCCCAGGGCCCTTGTCACACCGTGTCTCCCCCCAGGCCGTGTGCTGCAGTGATGGGCAGCACTGCTGTCCCCAGGGCACCACCTGTGACCTGATCCACTCCACCTGCACCTCCCTGGGGGGCTCTGCCCCCCTGGCAGCACTGCCCACAGGTAAGAAAAGAACCCCCCAGGGAGCAGCCACTCCCTGTCCTGTCCCATCCCAAGGGAGGGGACACCAGCCCTGACTGTCCCCTGTCCCCAGCTGGTGACATCAAGTGTGACGAGAGGACGAGCTGTCCTGATGGGAACACGTGCTGCAGGCTCATCTCAGGGGCCTGGGGGTGCTGCCCCCTCGAGCAGGTACAGGGGTCCCCTGTGCTCCCAGGACATGCAGATGTCCTCTGTCCCCCTGGATGGGATGAGGGCAGCTATGTCCTGTTCCACTGACAAGGGTGGGGGTTCCTTGAACTTGCCCAGGACAAGGTTTGATGTCCCCTGTCCACCTTGGGAGGGACAAGGATGGGTTCCCCTGTGTCCTTCCAGGACTGGGAGATGTCCCCTGTCCCCCAGGAGGGCTCCCATTTCATGATGTCCCGTGGGGAAGGGTGACACTTTGACATCCCCCAGTCAACCCCCCTGTACTGACTGGGACCAGTTTGGGGCTCCAGTGGCACGAGGTGGTGAAGGGACATCCTGGAAGCCACCAGGATACTCAGGGACCTTCCTGAGTCCCACTGAGGGGGGAGGGGGGCAGGAGTGATGAGGGGGTCCCCATATCCCTCCCCCCTCCTCACTGCTGGGGTGGGGAATGGGAATGGCAGGAATGGGCAGGAGGGGACACATTTGTCCCCCTTCCTGTGGAGCTGGCAGTCCCTGGGGGGGTCCCCTGTGCTCAGCCCTCCCTCTTTGCCCCCCCAGGCCGTCTGCTGCCCCGACCTTGTGCACTGCTGCCCCCAGGGCTACACCTGCGACCCCGAGGGGGGCAGCTGCCTGCAGGGGGGGGGCACCCGCCGGCCCTGGGTGCAGAAGACCCCAGCACTGCCCCACGGGGGACAGGTGACATCGGGGAACGTCATTTGTGATGAAACCACGAGCTGTCCTGATGGGAGCACGTGCTGCCAGATGAGCCTGGGCACCTGGGGGTGCTGCCCCTTCAGCCAGGTGTGGGGGGCTGTGTCCAACGGGGTCCATGGCTGTGTGGGGTGGGGGTCCCGGGGGTGCACCCAGAGGAGTGGGGGGTCCTGGACTGAGCAGAGGTTCCAGGGGGTCCTGGGGTGTCCTTGGAGGGGGGGATATGGCTCAAGGGACCCTGAGTGGAGCACCTGCCTGGGGACATGGGAACATTCACAGGGCACAGCGACCACCTGTCCCCTCAGCAGCCCCATGGGCTGGGGGTCTCCTGTGCTCCGAGAGGACAAAGGCCAATGTTCCCTTTTCCCCAGGGGGGTCAAGGTCAGATGTCCCCCTGTGTTGCCTGAAGGTTGAGGGCAGATGTCCCCTGTCCCCTGGGCAGGGGAGGGCAGATGTCCCTTGTCCTCCAAGAAGGACAGGGTGGGCTCCAAACCCCTCATGACCCCATGGGACACAGAGCCCCTTTGCTGGCCCTCAAACCCAGTCAGACCTACTCTGCTAACTGGGACTGATCTGGGACTCTGGGGGCAGGAGGTGACAGAGGCACACAAGGCCAGTGGGTGCTCAGGGACATGAGGATGCTCGGGGACATTTGTGTGTCCCACAGAGGGGCAGAAGCATCACGAGGGGTTCCCCATATCTGCCCCCCCCAGAGCAGGGATGGAGCCAGGCTGGGTCCAGGGGGACACAGAACAGGCAGGAGGGCACTTGTCCCCTGGAGGTCCCCAGCTGTGTTGCTGGGGGTCCCCTGTGCTCAGCCCCCTCTCTTTGCCCCCCCAGGCCGTCTGCTGCCCCGACCTTGTGCACTGCTGCCCCCAGGGCTACACCTGCGACCCCGAGGGGGGCAGCTGCGTGCAGGGGGGGGGCACCCGCCGGCCCTGGGTGCAGAAGACCCCGGCACTGCCCCACGGGGGACAGGTGACATCGGGGAATGTCAAATGTGATGAAACCACGAGCTGTCCTGATGGGAGCACGTGCTGCCGGCTGAGCCTGGGCACCTGGGGGTGCTGCCCCCTCGAGCAGGTGTGGGGGAGTCCCGGGGGGTGGGGGCAGCCCAGGGGTGGGGTGTTGTCCCAGGGAATGGGGATTTGGGAATGCAATGGAGGGAGGTTGGGACAGAGCGTGACTGTGGGGGTGACCCTTTGGGGACAAGCAGCGCTGGGAGGGGCAGGGACATGGGACACTCCCACATTTGTCACTGGTACCCTCCATGCAGGCTCTGTGGGCACCTTGGGGACAGGGTTTGGAACAGTCCCTGGGTCTCTGCGTACCTCTGTCCCTGGTACCCGGACCCTGTGTCCCCCAGACACTTGTGTCCCCCACTGTGACCCCACTGACCCCATCCTGTGTCCCCCCCAGGCCGTTTGCTGCGGGGACCACAAGCACTGCTGTCCCCGGGGCTACACCTGCAACGTGGCCACCGAGAGCTGTGAGAAGCTGCTGGCACCCACCCGGCTGCTGCCAACCCCCTCTGCCCCCCGCCCGGCCCCCTCTGCCCCCCGCCGGGCACCCCGCATGCCGCTGCGAGCCGCTGGCACCCGCCCGGGTGGCCTCGTGCCCTGCGGTGCCACTGGCTCCTGCCACGGGGGCCAGCGGTGCTGCCAGGCCCGGGGAGGCTCCTGGGGGTGCTGCCCCTTTGCCCAGGTGAGTGGGGGGACACCAGGGTGGGGGTGAGGGTGGCATCACCCCCTCCTCACTCCGTGTCTCTCTGCAGGGCTCCTGCTGCTCCGACGGCCGCCACTGCTGCCCCGCGGGGTCCCACTGCACTGGGGGGGGCTGGGGGTGCAGCCCCCAGCGCTGGGACCTGCTCTGATGGCACTGGGGACACCACCACCACCACCACCCACCCTGGGTGCCACCACCCCAATAAACGGTTTCTAGGAGAAACTCCACCCGTGGCTCCTGGCGAGGGGGAAACTGAGGCAGGAGGCAGAGGCAGGGGGGATTTTGTGTGTTTAATATATTAATGCCTCTAAGGAGCAGGCAGGACGTGCAGGCAGGTGCAGGCAGCAGCTCCCTGCCCAGCCTGGCACCCGGGGGGGTCCCCATGGCCCCCCTTTCTGCCAGCCTGGCCCCAATGACCCCTCTTCATCCTCACCACGTAGAAAACGTTTAGAAACACAAGTTAAAATCCAAAGGGGGATGAGGGTGGGGGGACAGGGGCCCCCTGGCTCCTATGGCAGCTTGGAGGCACCACTGGCTCGGGGGGCAGTGCCAGCCCCCCCTGTCCTGCAGGGACACAAAAGGGGACATGGCTCAGGACTGGGGGAACATGGAGCATGCAGTTCCCACCCCCAAAAGAACAGGGATGGTGGTGTTGGGTGGGACAAGGAGGGAACAGGGGCAGCAGGATCCCGTGTGGCAGAGCCTGCTGGCACAGGGTGGGGGTCCCAAGCAGATGGGGGACACGGGTGGCCTGGGTGTAGCCTCTGGTCCCTCCCCTGGCAGAAAGGGACCGTGGTGGTGGGATGGGATTGTTGTGGGCTGGGACAGTGATGGGACACGATGATGGTAGGAGAGGATGGTGGTGGGCTGAGACAGTGGTGGGAGAGGACAGTCACAAGGCAGGATGGTAGGGAAGGTGGTGGGACGGCATGGCAGGATAGGATGGGACAGAGACAGGACGGGAGGGTGGGATGGGGATGATAGCAGTGGGAGGAGATGATGGCTGTGTGGGATTGTGGTGGGATGGGACTGATGGGGCAGGATGACAGATGGGATAGTGCTAGGATGAGATGGCAGTGGGACGGCAGCGATGGGACAGCGGTGACAGAGGACAATGGTGGGAGGAGACGGTGGCCGGGCAGGACGGTGGGCTGAGACGGGTGACAGCAGCGGTGTCCCCATCCCAGCACCCCCTGGGACTTGCCCCCCACCCCGGACCAGGGTGGTCCTCCATCCCCATACTCACTTGACATTGAAGACCATCAGAGGCCGCTCCTCCCGCTTCTGCCAGGGGCTCTTGCGGTCGCCCCCCTCGTCGCCCCCGTCGCCCGCCTCGGTCAGCGCCTCCTCCTCGGGGCTGGTCAGGGAGTCTCGGGGGGCTTCGCTGGCGCTGCTGCGCCCGCTGCCCCCCCCTCGCCGCCCCCCGCTGCCCGCTTCCAGCAAGGGGGCGAGCGAGCTGTCCTCGGGGGAGGCTGCGGGCAGCGGGGGCCGGGGTCCCCCGTCCTCCTCCCCGCCTCCGGCGGCCCGGGGGAGGCGGGGAGGGGGCGCGGGACCTGGGCCCCTCTCGCTGCCCTGCAGGTCGATGTAGGAGTGCCGAACCTGCGAGGAGCGCCCGTCCAGGGACACGAACCAGGCTCTGGGTGGTGGCGGCCCCGCCAGTTCCAGGAGCTGCTGCCCGGCCAGCGCCTGCAGCTCGCCGTTGAGCTGGGCCACCGCCGACCCGTCCAGCAGCACCGGGATGGCCACCGAGCCGCTCACCGGTTGGGGGGCACGAGCCCCGGCCCAGTTTTCCCCTTCCTCGAAGGGCTGCCCGGAAGAGGGGGGGGGCGGGGGCGCGGCCGTCGCCGCCGTCGAACCGGGGCCCCCGTCGGCTTCGGGGGGACCCTCGGGCTCGCCGGGCGCCAGGCGCATGTAGCGGGCGGGGATGAGCAGGGTGGGCATCACCCCCCGGTAAACATCCTCGGGGCCCCCGCCGCGCTCCAGGGGCCCGCAGAGCAGCAGCGGCCCGGGGGGAGCCAGCGAGGGCGGCCGCGGGGGGGGCTCGGGCAGCGGGTGCTCGGCGGGCTGCGGCCCGTAACGGGAGAACGAGGGCGAGGGCGGCCGCGGGCCGAAGGCGGCCGTGCCCCGGGGGTGCTCGTCGGGCGGCTGCAGCCCGTCCACCGAGCGGGCGGCCCGCAGGCCGAAGGCTTCGCCAGAGCGCCCGTAGTCCTCATGGGCGGCGGGCGGGCGGCGGCGCGGGCCCAGCGTGGCCGCCGGGGGCCGGAGGCCTGCGCGGAGCGGGGCCGGGGCCGGCGGCTGGAAGAAGTCCGGCCGGGCCGGGGTCAGCTCGCGGGTGGAGGGGGGCAGGCTGGGCGTGGGCAGGTCGGTGTCGCCCCCCGAGGAGGCGGTCTCCAGGTGGCTGCCCCCGCACAGGAGGTCCAGCTGGGACACCGAGGTGGCCTGGTCCCGGCGCGCCGCGTCCAGCGGGCCCGGCAGCGGCAGCTTGCGGTGCTGAGCCCGCGGCTTCAGGCAGCGCCGCCTGCGGGGACACGGGGGGTCGTGGGTCCCCCTGCTCCCCCTCTCCCTCACCCGCTGGAAGGAGCTAGAGGAGGGGGCTATAGGGCACCCAGGGGTGCTGGGGAGTGGTGTGTCACCCCCCAAATCCAGTTATAGGGCACCCAGGGGTGCTGGGGAGTGTTGTTTACCCCCTCCCAAGCCAGCCATAGCACACCCAGCCATTCTGGAGATCAGTGTCTGGCTCCCAAATTCAGCTAAAGAGCACCCAGAGGTGCCGCAAGCTGGTGCCTCCTCCCCATAGCCAACTATAGGGCATTTGGGGGTTCCAAGGGGTGGTGCCCTGTAGCCCCAGAATGGCTACAGGGCACCCAGGGGTACCAGGAGGATGCTGCCCCCTCCTATAACCATTTTTAGGGTGCCAGGAAATGGTCCCCCCCAGCTATGGGGCACCCAGGGGTTACAGGTGGGTGCTGACCCCCATTCCCACATGGAATGTCAGGCTCTGTTCCCATCCCCCTGCCACGAGCAGGACACTCACCTGCAGTAGTAGATGAGGAGGCAGAGGAGGATGAGGACGAGCAGGGCCAGGGCACCCAGGATGGTGAGGAGGAAGATGGTGTGGTAGGTAGTGATGTCTGTCACACCCGCTGCCATCGCCACCAGCCCTGGGGACAGCAGGGTCAGAGGGGCAGCCCCCCCTGAGAGTACCCTGGGGGGCTGCAGTGTCCCCCCAGCCCAGACAGCCCTGGGGACAAGGGACTGGGGGGAGCCCCCACCCCACCAGGAGCAGCCCTGGGACTGGGGGGGCAGAGGGGAAGCACCCCAAGGTGCTGCCATCCCCTCTCCATCCAGCCTGTCCCCAGAGCCAAGGGACACAGGGCACTCACAGGTGTCACCTTACCCGTGCTGGGGGAGGGCAGAGCTGCGGCCCAGTATCCCAGCTGGGAGGAGACAAAGGTCCAGTACAGCTGCCGGCCCTCCTTGCGGATCAGCCCCGTCCCGTTCCGCACCCACAGCCCTGCGGGGACACACCGGGCTCAGACCTCATCACCCCCCAACCCCATAACAGGAGCTGTGTCCCCCTGTGTCCCCTCTGCCACCTCCAACAGGAACTGCGTCCCCTCTGCCACCCCAAACAGGAGCTCTGTCCCCTTCTGCCACCCCAGCCACAGCTGTGTCCCCTCTGCCACCCCATAGCAGGAGTTGTGTCCCCTCTGCCACCTTCAACAGGAGCTGTGTCCCCTCTGACACCTCCAGCAGGAGCTGTGTCCCCTCTGCCACTCCCAACATGAGCTGCGTTCCCTCTGCCATCCCAAAAAGGAGCTGTGTCCCCCTGTGCCACCCCTAACAGGAGCTATGTCCCCTCTGTCACCCCCAACATGACCTGTGTCCCCTCTGTCACCCCAACAGGAGCTGTGTCCCCTCTGCCACCTCCAGCAGGATCTGTGTTCCCCTGTGCCCCCTCTGTCACCCCATAGCAGGAGCTGTGTCCCCTCTGCCCCCCCATCCGGAGCTGTGTCTCCCTGTGTCCCCTCTGCCACCTCCTGCCACCACTCACCGCTCTTGGGGTCAAACCTCCAGGCTGGCACACTGGTGGCCACCACGGCCGCGGCATCGGGGCCCAGAGGGACGGACAGATGGACGGGGCCGGCCAGCGGCACCTCGGTCCCGTTGCCGGTGAACAGGTGGACGCTGACAGCCGCCACCGGCGCCAGCTCCAGCCACGTGCCATTGCCTGCGGGGACAAGGACGGCGACATCCCTAAGGGGGGGGGGGGGGGCACATCGGGTGCGCCCCCCACCCCTAATCCCCGGTGTCCCCCGTACCGCTGCCGTCCTGCTCAGCCCCGAGGAAGGCGGGGAAGGCGCGGGCCGGGCCGGGGCCGGAGGCGGCGGTCAGGGACGCGGCCAGCTGGCTGTAGGTGGAGCTGCGGGGCAGGCGGGCTGCCCGCCGGGGGAACTGCGCCCACGGCTGCCCGCGGCCACCTGCGGGGACACGGAGGGTGGCAGCACCCCGGGGGATGGAGGTGTCACCACCGCCGTCCCCGTGGTACAGTCGGTGGTGTCACCCAGGGCCACCCCCGTGTCTCACCTGGGGATCCCAGGAGGATCTGGACCAGGTCCTCGTAGAGGATGAGCGTGGCCGGGCGCTCCGGGAGCAGGTAGAGGCTGATGGAGGCGTAGACTGCAAGGGGAAGGGGGCGTGGGGGGGACCCCAAAAATACCCACACCTGGAGCCCAAAAAACCCCACACCCGGGCCCCAAAATACCCACACCTGAACCCCAAAAATACCCACATCTGGACCCCAAAAATACCCCCACTTGGACCCCCAAAATACCCACATCTGCACCCCCAAAATACCCACATCTGAACCCCAAAAATACCCACACCTGAACCCCAAAAATACCCACATCTGGACCCCAAAAATACACACACATTCCTCCCAGGGTTGGGGGGACTGATGGGGAGAGGGGGGAGATGGGGTCTAAGGAGGGGGTGGGGAAGGGGGACCCAGCAAGGGGTGAGGTGCATTTGGGGACAGGGACAGGAGGAATGGGGTGGCAGGGTGGCAGCACCCCCTCCACAACCTCATCCATGCACCCTCCATCCCTGTCCCTGTATTGCTTCATCCCAGTACCCTCAATTCCCCCATCCCAAATCCCTGTACCCCATTCCCACATCCCCAGCTGGGTGCTCCCATGTGTGCCACCCCCCAGTCCCCCCTGCCCTGGGGAAAAGGGCTGGAGTGCATCCCAGGGGACACCCCAACTTCCCCTGGGATGGAAGGGGATGGGATGAGATGAGATGAGATGAGATGAGATGAGATTGGATGGGATGAGGGGACTTGGGGGCCACCAGGACATGGCTGTCCCCTCCCAAAGGGACCTGATCCCTCCCAAACACTTTTCTATAAGGGATCCCTACACTGAAACCTATTAGGGGTCCCCTGTAAGGAAGGGACTGAGGTCCCAGTAAGGAACTAAGCACCCCACACCAGGGCTCAGAGCCCCCCAGTTGGAAATTTAGGACCCCAAATCAGACCCAGAACCCTCAGGAAGGGATTGGGGATCCCCCATCATGGCTCAAATCCCCTTAGGAAGGGACTGGGGATCCCCCATCATGGCTTAGGAAGGGATTGTGCCCTCCAGACAGACTCAGACACCCCAGTAAGGGACTGGGGACCCCCAGGCAGAGCTGCCCAGGAGGGCTCTGGGGTCGGTGACTCACGTGGCAGTTTGGTGACGCGCCAGGGGACAGAGGCGGTGACATATCCGCGGCGGGCGGCGGTGACGAGCAGCCAGGAGCCCAGGCGGTAGGGCACGGGCAGCACCGCCGAGCCCGCCTGGTCCGTGCTGCCCGCGGCCAGCGCGATGCGGCCGCCGAACACATCCAGGGCCGCCTGCGGCAGCGGGGCCAGCGAGCCGCTCTCCAACACCTGCACCCGCAGCAGCACCTCTGGGGACACGGCACAGGGGACACGGCGTGGGCACAGGGGACAGGGCGGGGGGGAGCACAGCCACCATCCCAGAGGGCACGGCCACCATCCCAGCAGGGTGGGACACAAACTGGGGGTCACAGACACCATCCCATGGGGCACGGCCACTGTCCCAGGGGGCTATGGGTACCATCCCAGGGAGTCACAGCCACCATCCCAGGGGGTCACAGCCACCATCTCAATGGTTCATAGCCACCATCCCAGGGAGTCATGGCCACCATCCCAACGGTTCACAGCCACTAAACCAGGGGTCACAGCCACCATCCCAGGGGGTTATGGCCACCATCCCAATGGTTCATAGCCACCATCCCAGGGACTCATGGTCACCATCCCAGGAGGTCATGGGCACCATCCCAGGGAGTCATGGCCACCATCCCAATGGTTCATAGCCACCATCCCAGGGACTCATGGTCACCATCCCAGGAGGTCATGGGCACCATCCCAGGGAGTCATGGCCACCATCCCAGAGGGTCACAGCCACCAAACCAGGGGGTCACAGCCACCATCCCAGGAGGTCATGGGCACCACCATCCCAGGGGGTCACAGCCACCAAACCAGGGGGTCATGGGCAACATCCCAGGGAGTCATGGCCACCATCCTTATGGATGATGGGCACTACACCAACAGGTGGTGGGACCTGTCCTGCTGGGTCATGGCCACCGTTCCCATTGCAGGGGGTCATGGCCAACAGCACAGGGGGTCTGGCCACCATTTCAGGAGGTGGTGGAACACACCCTGCCAGGTCATGGCCACCATCCCAGGGGGCTCATGGCCACCATCCCAGGGGTGTCACGGCCACCATCCCAGCGATGTCATGGTCACCATCACAGCCACCATCCCGGTGGGTGATGGTCGCCACCCCAGCAGGTGGTGGGACCTGTCCCAGTGGATTACAGTCACCATCCAGGCAGGATGGTGGGACCCACCCTGGCAGGTCACAGGTGCCATCCCAGAAAGCCATGGCCACCATCCTGGTGGGTCATGGCCACCATGCTAGCAGGTGGTGGGACCCATCCCAGTGCCCAGCATGCCCAGCAGGTCACAGCCACCGCCCAGGTGGGTCACAGGCACCACCCTGGCAGGTCACAGGTGCTCCCCAGTAGGCAGCAGGCACCATCCCGAGGGGGTGTGAGCATCACTGCTGTGCCCACCCTGTGCCCCCCCGAGGTGGCTCCTGGCCCCAGGGTGCCGTGCCACCCAGCTGGGTGCACCCAGTCACATCACTCTCACCCCCCCCCACCAAAGGCCACCCCCAGGTGCCTCTCACTCCTGTCCCAAGGCCAGGGGGTCTCGAACCCAGCAGACCCCAGAGCAACAGGGGGAGGGATCCCCCAGGCCAGTCCCCACTGCAGGGCCCGGCTGAAGGGAGGGGGGGGACCCTAAACCCCCGTGTGCCCCCGGCCCCCCCGAGCCGGCGCCATCCCGCGCATGATCCGCAGCCCTTGGCAGCGGTCCCGGCTCCGGCGCCGTCACCCAGGCAACGACCTCCTTCATCCCTTCATCCCGCGCCCCGGGGCTGCCGCCGGGCCCCCCGCAGCCCCGGAACCCTCCGCTCCACCGGGCACCCCCCCGACCCGCCCCGGCCCAGATGCGGCCCAGATGTGGCAATGGGCGAGGGGGGGAGATTCGCAGCAGCTGCTCCGGCGATGCACAGGGGCGGGGGGGGGGCGGGCTCAGGAATGGAGGGGCTGGGGGTGTCCCCCTGCATGGCGGGGACAGCCGGCACCCGCGGGCAGGAATGTCCCCGCGGCCGCACGCCGGCCACCCGCAGCTGCCGGGGGACAGCTGGCATCAGAGGGGGCCATGGTGCCACCCCCAGCGCGGGGACTCAGGCACAGGCACGGCCCCGTCCCCACTCTCTGTCCCCGCGCCGCCACCAAAGGGTCCCCAGAGGGTGGTGCGGCCACCCCGAGGCGCACCGGCCCCTCGCTGGCTCCCCAGTGCCCCCCAGTCTGAGCCCAGTGTCCCATGAGCAGGGCGGGGAGTGCCAGGCCCTGGGGTGGCACTGAGGAGCTCTGTCATGTCTGTCACCCCGCGGGGACGGGGATGGGCAGGGGTGACGCCAGCGGGGAGCTGAGCCAGCACAGACAGGACGGGTCAGGGACCCCTCCTCAGCCCACAGCCCCCCTGCCACCGCCGGGCACGCCTCACCCTGGCACAGGGGCTCTGCCAGGAGGGTTTGGGGTGCAGGAGGGGTCACAGGGAGCCGCGGGGACCCCGAGGCCCACCCTCCCTGCCGGATGCACCCCCCACCATCCCGCACCCCCGGCTGCTGCTCAGGACCCCCTGCCCTCCCACCCTCCTGCACCCCCTGACCTGGGACCTCCACCCACCATCAGACACCCTCCCGCTCTGCTCAGCACCCCCACCCACCCTCCTGCACCCCCCAGCTCTGGCCGCGATTCCCACCCAACTTCCTTCACCCCCTGGTTTGTGACGCCCACCCCCCATCGCGACCCCCTGGCGCTGCCCGGGACCACCCCCCCCCAATCCTGCACCGCAAGGTCTGGCACCAACCCCCCCTTCTCGTGCCCCCAAGCTCTGTCCGTGACCCCCACCCAAGCAGCTGCACCCCACCCATCACCCCCTTCCCGCCGGTGGCCAGAACCGCCCGGGGACGGGGAGACAGACGGACAGACGGACAGACGGGGGTGCGGCCGGACAGACAGAGCCGGGGGATGGACGGGGGGCGCAGGCGCGGTGGGGGGGTGGGTGGGCAGGGATGGGGGTGTCGGAGCCGGGGGGGCGGGAGGGGATGGGGGTGTCGGGATGGGGATTGGGGCGGGGGGCGGGTGGGGCTGGGCTTTGGGGTGCCGGGAGGGGGCCGGGGCTGCCGAGGGGGTGAGGAAGCCAAGGGACGCCGGGGGGATGTCGGGGCGGGGGTGATGCGGGAATGGGGGGGCCGGTGCCGGGATCGATCGGGGGGCGATGCGCGGGGGGGCGACAGGATTCAAAGGATGCCGGGGGGATGTGGGCGCGGGGCTCGGGCGGGCGTGGGGGAGCGGAGGCGTCGGTAGGGCTGGGGTGGAGCGGGGCAGGGGGTGGAGGCCGAGGGATGCCGGGGGGATGTGGGCGCGGGGAGAACGCGGGGGTGTTGCCGGCGGCGCCCCCCGCCCCGCACACAAAGGCCGCTCTCACCGTGCGCTCCCGGCTCCGCCGCGCCCCGCGCCCGCCGCCCGCCCGCGGCCGCCAGCAGCAGCAGCACCGGCAGCGGCGGCAGCGGCGGCAGGAGGCGGCGGGGCCGCATGGTGGCTCCGCGCCGTTACCCCGCCATGCCCGGCCCGCCCGGCCCGTCCGCCCGCCCGCCGCGGGGACCGGGCTCCACCTGCCGGAGCCGCCGGGCACGGCCGCCCAGCGCCCACCCCCGGAGCGGCACCGCCCCGGCACCGGGACCACCCCCGGCACCGCCCCGAGACCCCCGGACCAACCCCTGGCACCGCCCCAGACCTCCGGCACCGCCCCCTGCAGTGCCCCGAGAGCCCGGACCCGCCGCCGGTACCGCAACCGACACCGGCACCCCTGCCCGGGACAGCTGCGGGACCTGGACCCGGACCCGGTACCGTCACCGGCGTCCCGGGACTGACCCTGGTGTCGGCAGCGGCATCTCAGGACCCACCCCCGACATCGGCACCGACCCCCGGATCCACCTCTGACACTGCTCGAGCTCCGGCACTAACCCCGGTACCGATCCCGACCCGCTGTACCCATCCCCGGCACGGCCCCGAGACCAGGACCGGGACTCGGCACTGCAGGGCTCTCTCCGGTACTGGCACCGGCCGCCTTGCACTGCCCCCGGTACCGCACAGGCCTCCCGGGACCCATTCCCGGCTCCACTCCGAGCCCCGGGACGGGGACAGGGTACCGGCACCGTCATCCCGGGACTGGCTCTGTACCGGCACCAGCATCTCGGGACTGCCCTGTACCGGCACCAACCTCCCAGGACCCACTCACGGTACTTCCTCGAGCCTCAGCGTCGAGCCCCGGTACTGCAGCGGCATCTCGGGACTGGCCCTTGGCACTGCCCCGATCCCCCGGTCCCGCCCTGGTACCGTGACCCACCCGCGGTACCAGCACCGGCCCCGGTACTGATCCCCCAGCAGTGCAGCAGCCCCCGGGACTGAGCCCGGCACCAACCTCCCCACTGCCCTCCCGGGGCACCCCACAAGGACACACGGGGGTCCCCAAAATCCTCCGTCCCCCCCCAGACCCCTGGTGCAGCCCCGGGGGACACAACCACACCCCGCGGGCAGCACCGAGGGCAGGGCAGGGATTTATTGTCCGGGGGGAGCAGAGCGGGGCTGGGGTCCCACGGGCACGGGGGGGCTGGGGAAGGTGAGCGGGTGGGGGTGGGCACGGGGGGACCCCGCTAGTCCTGGGCCTGGCCCGGCTCCTGGGCACTGCCCGGCTCCTCGGCCTGGCCCGGCTCCTGCGTGTCCCCCTCGGCAGGTGGCCGCGTCCTCTTGAAGAAACCCATCTGCAAGGGGACACAGTGACAGTGGGCCCTGGGGGACCCCACGGCAGCAGCCCCAGGGATCCCACAGGATCAGCCCCCCGGAGATCCCTGTGACACCACCGCGGGGACCCCATGGCATCGCTCCTGAGGGACCCCCGCTTCTGGGGACCCCACAGTGTCACCCGTGCTGCTGTCCCCCGTCCTGTCCCACAGCCCCCACCCCCAGCACTGTGTCCCGTGTTTCGTGGTCCCTCTGGTGCCAGTGAGGCTCCACCACCATAGTGGATGTCCCCAGTGTCCCCCTGCACCCACTCACCTTCCACATGAGGAGGATGAGGAGGGTGAGGAGCAGGAGCCCGGCCAGGACCCCCAGCACCACCCACCCCACGGGCACAGCCCCCTCGCCCCCAGGGCTGGTGCGCACCACGCAGGTCTCAGTCTGCAGAGGGACAGGGGGGTGACACCGCTGCCACAGCGGCCTGTCCCCGTGTCCCCAGAGCCACGGCAGCCCTACCTCAGCCTTGCCGCTGGGCAGGAGCCGGGGCTGGACGCGATAGGGCATGGCCGAGGTGCTGAACCACGCTTGTGACTGGATGCGGAACTCCAGGAGGTGCTCCCGCTAGGGACAGCAGGGGGACACATGGGGACACATGGGAACCTGGCAATCAGGGGTGCTGGCAGCTCACAGGGCACCCATGACCTCACACATGGTTATCCCCAGGGTGCTCTCTGGAGACCACGGTGCAGAAGGGGACATTGCAGGGGTGCCCTGAGGCCACAATGCCACCCCGTCCCCTCTGTCCCCAGGAGGGGACAGTACCTGCTGCAGGGTGTCCATCCAGAGCAGGGCGTGCACGCTGACCAGTGCCCGCTGGTCCTTGCCCAGGCTGGGCACATGGCAGGTGATGTCCACGCACGTAGCATTGTCACAGTCCTGGGGGTGGCGTCCAACACGGTGGGTGTTGGGGAGCCCCCACCCCAGGGGACACTCCCAGCCCTGTGCCCACCATGGGCCGCAGGTCCCCAGGGTCACCCAAGGGATGTGGCCCCCCCGGCAGCCCCAGCCCTGCCTCCATCACTGCGGGCAGGTCCCCAGGGTCCCCCGCTCACCACACGGACGAGGTCCCCCAGCCCCTGGTCCCCCAGCCCCGCTCCCGGGGCCGGCTCCGCCTGCCGGCGCTCCCGGTGCTGGCTGCCGTTCCCGGGCGCTGCTGCCGTCGGAGCGGAGATCTCCAGCTGGAAGGGGACACAGAGGTGACACCACCTCCCTGACATGTCCCAGCGCCCCCGGCGGGCAGGGTCCCGCAGCCCCTACCTGGGCGGGGTTGAGGGCGGGGTGCTGGGAGCAGTTCATGCCCCCCTCGGTGCCCAGCTCCAGCAGGTAGAGCAGGACGTGCTCGCCCAGCAGGTGAGGCACGGCGAGGCTCAGGGTGACCCCGCTGACGGTGCCGGGACCTTTGTTGTGGAGCTGCGAGAGGACGGTGGGTGATGCCCAGCACAGGAGATGGCGCCGGGGAGGGGACAGAGGGGACATCCCCTGAAATCACCTCATAGACGTGCTCCACCCTGATGCCGTGGTCCTCGAGCCGCCGGCTGCCCTGCACCCCGTGCCAGCTCGCGGGCAGCACCATGGTGGCAGGCAGGGAGTTGCTGGTGGGAGAGGGGGGTCAGTGTCCCCCTTCGTCCCCCCGTTGTCCCCGTGTCCCCCAGACCCTCACCCTCGCAGCTCCATCTCTGCCTCTGCCTCCACGGGCACTGTCACCGTCACCGAGGCGTGGCTGGGGCTGGGGCTGTTCTTGCTGTGGGGACACAGCGGGATGAGAATGGACACTGAGTCTGGGGACATGCTGAGGACACCAAGTGTGAGGTGACAGTGTCCCTGCAGTGGGTGGGGGACGGGGGGCAGCAGGGTGTCACCTCCGCAGCTGGAGGTGGAAGGTGATGGCATCCCCCATGTCCTCCAGCCCGGACACGCTCAGCTCCATGTCCACGGTGATCTGGGGACAGCAGAGGAGAGGGGCAGGTGTGTGACCAGCCCCAGTGGGTGACAGGCACAGCAGGGACCCCCCTCTCCCCTTACCCTGGCTCCTGCTTTCATGGGATTGCCCAACTCGCAGAGCACCACGTGGGTCCCATTCTCCTTCTTGGGGTTGCAGCTCAGCTTCTCCTGTCCCTGTGGGGTGGGGACATGGAGTGGGGACACATCATGGACCCCACCAGGAACCAGCCACACGGGGGACCTGCATGAGCTGAGGGCAGGGCTTGAGCCCCACACCCCAGACACCTCTGAACACCCATCACCAGTGGGGACCCTGTGAAGGGTGACAGCCACCAAGGGCAGGACAGCAACCCCCAGCTCAGGATCCCTGGGCAGCCACCCCCACCAGGCAACCCCATGGAGGATGAAGGACACAGTGTGAGCCCCCGGATTTGGGTCACCCCTCTGTACCCAGCACTGTCCCCATTCCCAACCCTGAGAATGTCCCCTCTGTCCCTCTGCCATCTCCAATCCCTCCGCAGGATGTCCCCCTGCTGTCCCTGCTCCCTCCTTGGTGTGTCTCAGGGCATGTCCTCAATCATCCCCCTGGATGTCCCCTCTGCTGTCCCCATTCTTCCCTCTCAGAGATGTCACCTCCCTCCCCTCCATGCCAGGTCTCTCCCTGGAATGTCCCCTCTCTACTCTGCGCTGTCCCAGATCTCCCCTCTGGGATGTCCCCTCTGGCCCCTCCACCCTGGGCACCCCCTGACACCCATCCCCACCAGGCACCCCCACGGAAGGTGACAGCACCAAGGACAGTTTAATTCCCCCACCCTGGGCATCTCCCAGCACCCATCCCCACCGGGCACCCCCAAAGAGGCAGGTGATGGCCAGCAAGGGCAGGACGTGCCCCCCCAGCCCTGGTGACCCCTGTGACACCCCTGGTCACCCCCCAGCCCTGTCCCCGGTCACACCCACCGGGATGGTGCTGCGGGCAGCCTGGTAGTGCGTGCCCGGGGGCAGCTGCACCCTCAGCTCCGCCTCGAAGGCGCCTTCGCCCGCGTTGGTGGCGTTGGCCCGCAGGGACAGCACGGCCTCGGCCCCGATCAGCAGGCGCTGGCTGGGGCTGGGGGACACGGGCACACGGGGACAGGGCTCAGCACCCCGCGGGGACACCGGGCACCCCTCAGCCCCCCCTCCCCTGCGCTCACGTGTCGGCGGCCAGGTGCAGGTCGGGCACGCAGAGGTTGTCATCGCCACAGTCCTCCAGGATGATGTGGGTCTGGGAGGGGACAGGGAGGGGACAGGGGGACCCCCCCATCCAGGGTGAGGTGAGAGAGGGGGAGTCATTGGGGACATCCCGGGGTGGGACTGGGCTGGTGGAGGGGCCAGAGGGGAGATTTGGGACAGTGCAGAGAGGGGACATTCCAGGGATGGAGGGGAGGGAGGTGACATCTGTGAGAGGGAAGAATGGGGACACAGAGGGGACATCCACGGGGACGACTGGGGACATACCCTGAGACACGCCAAGGAGGGAGCAGGGACAGCAGAGGGGACATCCTGAGGAGGGACTGGAGATGGCAGAGGGAACAGAGGGGACATCTCGGGGTTGGGAATGGGGACAGTGCTGGGTACAGAGGGGACATCCAGAGGAGGGATTGGGGACTGCAGGGTGAGCACAGAGGGCAGAACAGGACGGGCATGCCAGGGAGTGGCAGGAACAGTGTGGGAGCACATTCCAGAGGGAAGAAGGGACAGTGGGGAGGGTAGGGGCCACATCCCAGTGGAAACTGGGGAGAGTGGGAGGGGAGCAGGGGCAATCCCAGGGGGTGCTGGGGACACTGTCACAAGCTGGGGATCCCAGAGCTGAGCTCAGCCAGGCTGGGGGTACCCACACGTGCCCTGGTGGGGATGAGCCCACCCTGTGTCACCACGGTGACGTCCCCCCACAGCCATGTCCCCCCTACCTGTGCCTGCACCAGGGTGTCCCCGTAGAGCACCAACCTCGGGGCCTCTCTGGGCAGCGTCAGAGCCACGCTCAGGGCCACCGGGCTCAGCTTGTCCTTGAACTCAGCCTTGTCCTGGGGACACCCATGGGCACAGCACTCCAGAGGGCATCCCGTGCCCACCCCACGGCCCCACCCATCACTGTCCCCATGCCTGTTAGCCGCCCTCCTGGGACAGGGAGACACTGCTATCCCCAACCCTGTCCCCAGCCCTGTCCCCGTCCTGGCTGGCGATGCCACAGCCCCATTCCCGTCCCCTCCCTGGATGTCCCCTCCCTCTGCCGCGCTGTCCCCGTGCCCGTACCCGCAGGTAGGCGGTGAGGTTCCTGCACACGGGGGGTGCTCCCGGTGTCACCAGCAGCGCCTCCTGCCAGGACGATTGGTGTCCCCGCAGCAGCAGGACCCTGCGCGATGCCCGGGGCTTCAGCCGGTCCAGCTGCAGCTCAGCCTCCAGCTCTGGTGGGGAACGGGAGGTGGCACTGGTGACACCCGCGGTAACAGCCCAGCGGTGGCCCTGTGCCAGCGGTGCCTGCCGGGTGACACTGGCACTCACGGATGCTCCGAGGGATGTCCTGGCCCGTCACGCTGACACAAAACTCCACGTGGAAGCTGCGGGGGGACACCACCAGCAGTGCTCAGAGATCTGTCCTGTGCCCAAGGTGGTGTCCCCATGGTCCCCACAGCAGTGTTCCAGCGGTAATGTCCCCATGGCAGTGTCCCCGTGGCAGTGTCCCTGTGGCAGTGTCCCCATGGCAGTGTCTCCTCACCAGCTGACAGGGACGCTGGAGCTGGGCAGGGAGCAGTCCAGGATCTCAGGGTTCAGCCCGTCGGGGACACTCAGCTGGGTCCGGGCCACCACCACGGGTAGTCCCCTGGGGCAGGGGGACATTGCTGAGGTGCCAGGGGACCCAAGAGGGAGCCCCGGGCCACGGCAGGGACGGGCACTCACAGGTACACGG
This sequence comes from Agelaius phoeniceus, assembly GCF_051311805.1. Lineage (NCBI taxonomy): Eukaryota > Metazoa > Chordata > Aves > Passeriformes > Icteridae > Agelaius > Agelaius phoeniceus. The sequence continues at coordinate 4,915,357 of NC_135290.1, read as the reverse complement.
CCACCTTGGCCGCCCCGTAAGCCCCCACGAGCAGATCTGCAGGGACAAGCAGAGGGTCGGTGCCGGGGTGGTGACACCGGGGTGCCAGGGCGGTGCCAGGGCGGTGTCGTGCCAGGGCTGTACCCGCGTAGCCGTTGCCGTCCAGGTCGGTGGCGCCGCGCAGCGCGAAGCCGAAGGCGGCGGGGCCGGGGAAGGGGCTGTCGAGGCGCTGGGTGGGCACGGGCGCCAGCCCCTCGCTCTGCCCGCGGAAGATGAAGACCTGCCCGCTGCCACTGTCACCCCCCTGCGGGGCGCCCACGGCCACGTCTGGGGACAGAAGGGACGTGAACACCCCCCCCCCGCGCTCTCCTGCCTCAGTTTCCCCCAGGCGAGGCCCCGGGGGTGGCACAGCCCCATGCCCGCCCCGCTGCGCTGTTACCGCCGAATCCGTCCCTGTCCAGGTCCCCGAGGCTGGCGATGGCGGCGGCGAAGCGGCCGTAGGGGTGGGTGCCCGTCAGGGTCTGGGGGGGCCCGGCGAGGCGCTGCTGCCCCAGGTAGAGGTAGAGGCGGCCCAGCTCGCTGCGCTGCCCGTCCGAGCGCCGGGCCATGAACAGCGGCGCTCCCACCAGCAGATCGTCCCTCCTGTGCCCGGCGCGGGGTCAGGGTCAGGCTCCGCGGGTTTGGGGGCTGGGGGCACCCAGCGCTGTGCCAGGCACGGGGCAGCACCCCTGGGTGTCGCCGTGGAGGAGGGGGGGACGATTGTCCCTGCTCTCACCCGTCCCCATCGACATCGGCCACTGCTACCGTGTGCCCGAAGTACGAAGCCACCTGGAAAGGGTGAGGGTGGCACCGGGGGGTGCCAGGGGCACAGTGGGCGGAGGGGGCTGGGGCTGGGGTGCTGTGGAGCACCGGGGGTGTGGGGGTGTCACAGGGCAGGGGTACCTGCTCGCTGGCGATGCCCCGCAGCCGGCGCAGGGTGTTCCCCGCAGTGAAGATCTCCACCTGCCCAGGGCAGTGTCAGACGCCAGGTCCAGCCCGGGGTGACACATGGGGGTGTCCCCTGGTGTCCCTCGGCACCGGGCACTCCGCAGCACTCACCTCACCCCTCGTGTTGCTCTTGTTGGGGACCCCCACCACGTACTCTGTGAGGGATGACAGCCCTGAGTGCTCCCCCGGGACATTGAGGGGGGCACGGGGATACCCCCGGCATTGGGGTGGGCACAGGGATACCCCTGGTGCGACATGGGGTCATGAGGGCACAGAGATGGGCGGGACCCCTGTCCTGGCACGCCCTGTCCAGCCCCCTCGAGAAGGGGAACAAGGTCACTCTGGAGCCCCGGGGTGCCCCAGGCCCATCAACCCCCATTCCCTGCACCCCTCAGCCCTACCTTTGGTTTTGGGGTTGCCATCAAACTCGCCCACAGCCACCGAGTATCCTGCAGGGAGGTGGGCATTGGTGACCCAGGGTATCCCAGCAGGAGCTGGCAGTGGGGCAGGGTGCCCGTGCCCGCTGCTCACCCCGGTACCCGTCCTCGTACTCCCCGAACACTGGCTCCGTGGGGCGTCCGGGGCTCCCCAGCCACAGCAGGGACGTGCCGAGGAAGCGCCTGAGGATCTTGTCCAGCTCCACCGAGTACACGAGCCCTGGGGCACACCGGGGCAGGGAGCACCAGCCCTGACGGGGCACCCGCCCCAGGCTGGCAGTGCCACTGCGGGTGGCACTTACGGGGTACCCCATGTCCGGGGTGACCTCCCCGCCGTGCCCATCCCGGGAGCAGCGCCAGCAGGAAGGACTCACCTGTGAAGTAATACCCGCCAGGGGCACCCAGCACCAGCGTCCCATCCTGCCGGAGGAGCTGGCTCAGCATCCCCCGGGGTACCCCGGCATCCTCCCCAAAGCATCCTCACCCAAATATCCCCCACCCCGGTATTTCCCATCCTGGCACATTCCAGCCCAGCATCTCCCAGCCCGGCACCCCGACCCCGATGTCCCCCCCACTCCTAGGACCTCTCCTCCCGGAATTCCCACTGCACATCCCCCAGCTCAGCATCCCCACCCCAACATCCCCCGCCATTACACCCGGGTACCATCCTGGCCGCACCCTCTGCATTTCTCTCAGCCCCCTCTGAGCATCCCGGGGGGCACCCCCCGATCCCTCTAAGGTGCCCGAGTCCCTCGAGTCCCCCGAGCCCCTCCATCCCCTCTCACCGGGGTGACAGCGGTGCTGAAGCCGATCTCGCAGTAGCGCTTGTCGTGCGCTGCGGGCACAGGGCAGGGTCAGAGGGACGCGGGGCTGGGATCCCGGGCTGGGATCCCCCCGCTCCCCGTTCCCCCCTCACCGTAGCCCGTCTGGCGGTAGGTGCTGGCCATGGTCCGGTCGCGGCAGGGCGAGTACCACACGTCGCGCTCCGGGCTCCGCACGAAGCAGGTGCCAGTCGGGGTGCGGAACGCTTCGTGCTGCCCCTCCAAAGCGTTCCAGTGCTGCAGCGGGGCACAGACCTGGGCACGGCGATGGGACGGGCTGGGTGCCCACCCCGTGACCACCCAAGGCTGCCCACATCCCCCGCGATGCACCCACCACCAGGTTGCCTTTCCAGCTGGTGACGGACGCTCCCAGCCACTGGTGCGATTTGTAGGTGCGCAGCTCCAGGGTGCCCTGGCTCTCGCTCTCGTCCCCTGAGGGAGCGGGAGAGGGGCAATGTGCGGAGCTGGCACCCCCCGCGCCCGCTCCCCGCCCCACGGAGCCCACGCACCCGCAGTGTCGATGGGCAGGGGGTGGCAGGGGGTCCTGTCGGGGGGCCAGGAGCAGAGGAAGACGGCGCCGGGCTGAGCCACGCCGGGCTGGGACGTGTTGGCACGGGGGGCTCCCACCGCCACGCTGGGCCTGGGGGGCAGAGCGGGTGTCAGGGTCGGCGGGCGTGAGCCGTGCCCGACCCCGAGCCCCCGGTGCCTCCCTACCTTCCCTCGCTCCGGTGGAAATCCAGGGCGAAACCGAAGTAGCTGCCGGGGGGTCCCTCGTAGATGGTGGGGGGCTCCTGGAGAAGCCCCAGCGTGGGGGGCAGGCGCAGCCCCCCGAGGAGCAGCAGCACCCGCAGCAGCCCCATCGTCACCCCAAAATGTGGCCACAGCCGCCGTGCCAGGGTATCCCTGGCTTATCTCGGGGGACGCAGCTGGGGCCGGGCCCAGCAGGAGCGGGGAACAGGAAGGGCCCCCCCGGACGCGTATCCGCTCCTGCAGGGAGCCGGGGAGGTGCGGGGGAGACGGATGTGGCCGGAGCAGGGCGGGGAACAGGAGGTGGCAGTGCCACCGGGACACACGGTGACAGGGTGGGGGACACGGCCACAGCAGCCTGAGCCTATCGCCCGCGGGGTGCCAGTCTCGGGGTGGCTGTTCCGAGATGGGCATCTCGGGGTGGCTATTTCGGGGTTCCAGTCTCGGGGTGGCTATTTCGGGGTGCGCATCTCGGGGTGGCTATTTCGGGGTGCAGGCAGTCCCTACCAGCGGAAATGTGGCGAGGGGGGAGGGCAGCAGGGCACAGGGCCCCTGCATCGCCCCCGATCTCCCCTCGGCAGCCGGATGGAGCTGACAGCACCGAGCCCGCCCACACCGGGCATCACCCCCAGTGTCCCCTTCCCAGGGCAGGGACACCCAAACCCTGCCAGGGCAGGGGCAGCAGCAGCGCCGTGCAGGGCAATGGGTCTGGCAAGGGAGCGGGGGCACGGCGGGCACAGTGAACAAGGGGTGTCCTTGTCTCTGTCCCCTGTGCCCTCAGCCAGGCCTGGGGCAGCCGCGGGGCTCAGCCCAGCCCGGACAGCGGCATCAGCCCTGAACCCACCTATAGAATTAATTTAAACTCTATTAATTAAGGACAGTCAGAGTGCCCGAGGTCTCCGGGGGCTCCTGGTGCCAACCCAGCACCCGCGGCCGGGAGAGGCCCCGGAGCAGCTCCCTGGGAGCCAGCCCGTGTGAAACGGGGCTTTCCTCCTCCGTCTCTGAAGCTGCAGTGGGAAGCAGGACAGGACAGGGACTCGGGGGGTTTGGGGGGCACAGGGGGTCCCTGCAGGGCACCCTGGCTCCTGGAGCGGGGTCGGCTCCAGCCCTGCGGAGCAGCTGCGGCTGAGGAGAGCGGGGTTTGCCCAAAGCCGTGGAACAGCTCCGAGGGGTGGGAAGGGTTCAGCTGATCCCGGAGCAGCTCCGGGAGAGGACACCGGACTCAGGGGCAGCTGCTCCTCCTCGGGAGGTCTCGTCCCCAGCTTGCTGCAGCATCTGAACCCAGCTGGAGCCCACACCAGAGCCCCTGAGGGCAATTATAATCCTTTCTTCTGTCCAATTACTTCATTTCCTGTTTCTTTCAGCACTGCTGCACCATCCCTCATCAGCCACCGCCAGGGAAGGGCAGGTGGCACCCTGGACCCCTGGGTCCTGCTGGCATGCAGGGGGGTGGATTTTTTCCTTTAATCAAACCAGGGCTTTGGTTAGGAAAAGAGGCTCATGCTCTGCACAGCAGCTCCCCACTACCACACAGCATCACATTTCTTTTTCCACAAATCATTGGTTTATTAGAAAGGTTTTTTTCCCTCATTTTACAGCATATATATATATTTATATATATATCTTATGTGACAAAGTTAAATACAGTCTGTTTATGCTTGTAAGTAATGACAGGTTAATTATTTTAGCGCTATCCTGAAGTCCAAAAACAAATCCCTGCCCACAGTGCAGTGGGACCAGGGCACAGATGGGCCCTATGAAGCTCAGCTCTGACAGTAACACTGAATTGTCTGGTATTTACAGGAAATTGAGTCCCTTTTTTGTGACTGCTGTCACTCTGACCTGCTCCAATTTCTCATTTACACGGTGAGGGAGCTCAGGGGGTTTTGATCCTTTGACTCTGCCTGGCCTCGTGCTGCACTCCAGGAGGGGACAGGGAAGAGGATGAGGATGGGGAATGGGACAGGGATGTCACTGCTCTGAAATCCCTCCCTCCAGTGGTGGTGGCCCAAGGGCTGTGACACCTGCAGTGCCCTGTGAGTGGGGACAGCAGCAGTGGGGACACTCCCCGCACTGGGGCGAGGAAGCTCCCACGGGCACTGTCACCTGAGCTGGGTGATACTGGGAGAACTGGGAAATCCCTCATGGACTAAGCTGGGGTAACCCTCTGCGTGGGATAGGAGCAGTCCCAAGGCTCCTCCTGCACCAGCAGAGTCTGCACATTACTGCTTCCAAAGGGGGGGAAAAGGAAAGGAAAAAAAGGGCTCCTGTTCTCTGGGAGCACCCTGAATTCCTGCTGCTCCCCAGGCTGCTCCAGTGCCCATTCCTATGGTGGGGAGGAATGCAGAACCTGCCAGAGTCACTGCTATCCCCACACCCCTCACCTTGCCCAAGTCTCACCTGTTGATTTTTTTTTTCTTCTGCAAAATTCTAAATGAAGATCTTTTTTTGTTTGTTTTTACATTTTATACTACATAAAAACTTCAAAAATACATGAGCTTGATAAAATATACATGCTTAGCTGTTCTGCATCTAGCTGAAACTATAAATTGAACCTTTACAAGTGTCTTGGGTCACCTACAGCAAACATATTTACACAGAAGCCACCAGAACAAGTACCACTAAGAACTGGCTGTAAAAAATATTATTGCGATATACTACAAATGTAACCTTTGATAGGAGCTACAAAAAGCAGCATCTTTGTTTACAGAGTTCAGTGCAATTCTTTACATAAAAAAAAAAAATCCTATAAATTAATAAAGAAACCATCAGTGTTACAGAGGAAAGAACACGTTTTACATCCAGGCCGCGCTCCCCTGTCCTCTGTATTGCTTCAATTCCTAACAGGATTTGCCTTCTCTCTCCCATCCCAGTGCCTCTTTCCCAACCCCACAGAAGATGGAATTCAAAGTGATTTTTCCCCCCCTTTCAGGAGAAGAGTGGTCAAAGCCCAGACTGGAATCCCAGCCCCAGAACCTCTCTCCAGTCTGGGATATCCAGGCATGGTCCTGGCACAGGAGAACGTGGATGCAGGATGGGGAAGGAAGGGAGCTCTGGGCACACACACGGAGCTCCTCCTCTTTACACTAAGCTCTTACTTCCACCTTTGCTGCTCACACCAAGAAAAACCCACATCTGCAGAGACAGGGGCCAAGGAACCTCCTGCAATGCCTGAAAGCTGAGGCCTCCAGCCCTCCACAGCCGGCAGCGCCTGATGTTCCATAACCGATTACAAGCCGGATTCAATCATGCTATTTTAATTAGATGACCTCATTAAAAGGATTTTTAGAGATCCTATTAGTGTGTATGAAACCTCATTTATCATATACAAGGTGGCAGAAGGAAGATGACCAAGTGTAAGAATCCAGGGGGGGAAAAAAGCCTTTCCAAGTGTCTGGCTGTTCTAAAGGTGAAATGGTTCTTCTGGAGCGGTGCTGCTGCGTGCGCGGAGGAGTCGGAGCGAGACTTCCCTGGGATGCAGCCAACTGCCCAGCCCTCGAGCCCCCGGCTTCTTTGGCTGCTCAAGAGTGAAAGGAAATGCTCAGGCCTCACCTGCCCGCTGGCTCGACTCCAACCCCTTCCCAAAATGCCAAATATTCTCCTTCCTCCGAGGTTCCTTCATTTTGTCCTTCATGTGCCGTGGCTGGGTGGATGCTGCAAGTCCTGTCCTGAGAAAATGGGGTGCAGCAGGGGGTGGAGGTGCAGGGCTGTGGCAGCAGCAGCAGCTGCTGGCCTCGGAGCCAGGAGGGTCGGGTAGAGAGCGTGAGGGACAGGGTGGAAGGTGAAGGGGCCAGGGTGGATGGCGGATGCCGGAATGATGTGGATGGGGTGGCTGGCCAGGAACGTGGCGGGGTGCCCCGGAATAATGGAGTGGGTCAGGTGGGACAGGGAAATGGGTGTCAGGTGTGGCTGGGGGATGTGGTGGACCTGAGCGAGGGGCTGTGGGTGCGGGTGGGGGTGGATGCCGATGGCAGCGGCGGCGGCAGCGGCGTGGTGCTGCAGGATGGCGTGCTGCACCGTCGTGATGGACGTGGCCGAGGCTGCCGCCGGCTGCTGGATGTGGATGGGCTGGAGCGCGGGGGCAGCCGGTGCCAGGGCGGCCGAGGTGGGGAAAGCCTTCACTTGCTTGGCCAGCAGCTGCTGCTGGATGTGCTGCTGGGCAGCCTGCTGCAGCTTGCTGTATTTCTCCATCTCCTCGGGCGTGAAGGTGATGGGCTGGCTTTCCAGCGGGGCTAGAGAGGAATCTTCTCCCCCCTCCCGATCTCCTTCCATGCTCGGCTCCCCGCTCTGAGGCACGTAGCCAGGAAAGTGCTCAACATCTGGAACTAAGGGCATCATACTGGTTTCCACTGGGACTGGCTGGTTGCCCCCGTCCATAGGCTCCAGCCCATCACCATCGCTTGGATCCGAGAGGAAGTTGTGTGGCATGACCAGATCTCCGGAGCCAAAGCACTCAGGGAGCGCCGGCGTGTCCAGGGGAAGGGATGGCATCTCCACAGAGGCTTCATCACGTTTCTGCTCATCCAGAGGCTTGTCCTGAATTACCATCACCACATCTTCCAGGAGAGACTGGCCGGCCAGCTGACCCTCCTCCATGCCTTGGGAACCATCTTCAGCATCTGACAGCTCCTGCTCCTCGCCCCTCTCCAAGCCAGACTCCTCGTATCTTTTGGAGTTTGGTTTCCGAATAGTTGGCAACTTCCCAATTAAGGGCAGAACCGGTTTGTTGCCTAAGGAAGGAGGCAGTTTGGGGCCAAAGTAGCCCTGGGGAGGATCTTTGAGCTTTATGCCCACTTTGTTTGCCCCTGACAGCATCTCATCGGTGACGCAGGGCTTCTTCTCAACCTTCCTGGACTGTACCTTTTCCAAGAGCAGCTTTGCAGTGACGGAGTTCCTCTCCTCAGGACTGCAGTCCCCTTCTGAGGCCCGCCCCGTGCCTGAGCCGCTGCTGTTCTGGGACAGGGAGCCAGATCCTTTCAGATCCTCTCCTTTGCCATCCTCCTTCTTGGGCAGCGCCCCTTCACCTCGGCCTGTCCGGAAATAGTGAGGAGACTGGGAGCGATAGATCTTGGACCTAATGAAGTCCCTTCTGCCAGACCTTCTCTCCTCGGGGCTCTCGTGGCCCCGCGAGCCCTTCCGTGACAGGGACCTCTGCGAGTGGCTGCGGGTGCTGCGGCTGCGGTCCCGGCTGTAGCTGCGGCTGCGCTTCCAGCTGCGCCCAGTCCCGCTGCGGCTCCTCCTCTTGCTCCGACTGCGGCTGCAGCTGCTGCTGCGGCTCCTGCCCCGGCTCCTCGATCTCGACCTGCCTCGGGGGTGGCTTCGGCTCCTGCTCCGACTCCTGGACCTGCTCCTGCTCGAGCTGTAGTCATCTTCTGACGAGGAGTATTTGCGCCGCTTGGAGCGGTGGTTGGAACCGTTGTAGTCAGAGTCATCCTCCGAGTCCTGGGAGCGCTTGGAGTGGCAGCGGGAGCGGTCGCTGTAGTCGCTGTAGCTGTCATCTGAGTAGCTCCTGTGGCGGCTGTAGCGGCTGTGCCCCGAGGACGCCTCCGAGCTGCTGGAGTAGGACCTGTGCGAGGAGCGCCTGCGGCCCGAGCGGGAGCGGCTGCGGGAGTGCTCGCTGCCCGACTCGTAGTCATCGTCGCTGTACTGCGACGGGGACTTCTGGTGGCAGTGCTTGCCCGGGGAGCCCTCGTCACTGTCGTCGTCACCGCTGCTCTGCCGGCTCCGGCAGCCGCTCCGGGGCTGGGACAGAGCCGGGCAGCGCCGCCTCGCACCAGGCACCTGCTGCAGCTCAGCCTTGTGTCTTTTGCTGCCGTGCTCTTGGCAGGAGTTACCCCCATCCTCTTTTTTAGTGCTGCTTCCCTCTTCAGCAGACAGGGATTTCCTCTGGGACTCCTGGGAGCATCGCTTTTTCTTCTGGAAATGGCTGCAGTCTTCAGACAGTTCAGGTTTCAGCGCCCGGTCTGACTCGGTCGAAAGGGAGGATTTACCTTTTTTGTGCCTGTGCCTTTTCCGTTTCTTGGGTTTCTCTTCACCCAGCTCAGCTTTCCGGGCCTTCTCCTCCACTTCCTCCTTGTGTTTGCGTTTGTGTCTGCTGGACTTTTTGTGCTTCTTTTTCTTTTTGTGTTTATGGGACCTTCCAGATTTACTCTTACCCGTTATACTCTTACTGCTGTCTTCCCCCTCTCCCTTACCAGTGCTCCCCAGACCGGACTCCTGCTTGCTCTGGGATTTGTTTTCCATTTTTTGAGCAGAACTGTTCTCTGCACTTTCAGCCTCTTTGGCTTTGCTCACCTCACCAGGTTCTGTGCTCTGAGTGTTGTCTTTACAAACACCCCCTGGATCCTTGGATTTCTCTGCCCCTTTCCCTTTTGCATCCTTGTTACGGGAGAGCTTGAAGTCGAAGTACAGGGGGTTGCAGCTGTAGGACACAGAGGGCTCAGCTTTGGTGAAGATGAGCAGCTCTGAAGGCCACTGCAGTGTCGTGCTCTCGTCCTTACTCAGAACAGGGAAAAAAGGTCCCGTGGGGTGCTTTGGTCCCTCAGAGCCATCTCTGCAGGCCGAGGCAGGAGGAGGAGCTTCTTTAGCAGTGTCTGGCTCGGGGGGATTGCTCTCTGGAAGGTGCTTGCTCTCCTGTGTATTTTCATTCTCTGGGATGTCTTTTCGTTCTGTTTTGCCCTGCTGGGCTGCAGTTTCAGTAGTACTCTGCTCCTTTTTCTGCCCTGTGCTCTCGGCAGCCTTTTCTGTGTGCTTGCTGGGTTTGGGTTTGGGGGAATTCCCCTTTTTCACTTCGTGCGCGTTTTTTTTGTTCACATTTTCCGCTTCCGTTTGCTCAGTAGCCTTCATGAAAAGCAGGAATTGAAAGTTGGGCTTTACTTTACAGTGGGCTGGGGGGATGTAGTGGTAATATTCTGGTTCCACAGCTGTTGGTCCATCTTCTCGCCTCATCTTCTTCAGTTTGGATAAGGTGCTGGCCAGAGCCCCGCTGTCCTTGTCGTGATGGTCATCGTCCTCCCCCTTGCCATCAGAATTATTGGTGCCTTCACCCTCCCCCAGACTTCTGCCAGCCTCTGAGGACCCCCTCTCATCACCTTTTCCCCCATCTGCAGAACTGGACTCATCCACGTGGTCCTTGAAAACAGAAGCAATGGTCTCCAGCTTCACTGGGGTCTTCTTGGCAAAGGAAAAGGACACCCCGATCTTCTGCAGCGGAGTTCCCAGAGCGCCCTTAATGCCAAAGCTGATGGCCTGTGCCCCCTGTGATGTCTGGCCTGGCATCACAGTGCCTTGCCCAGTGCTCAGGAAGCCTCTGTCCGTGGTCATCTCTGTGGCCTGGCCAGAGCTGGTCTGGACAAAGGAGCCGCTGTTGGCTGCGGAGTCATCGTCGTCTCCACCTTCCTCATCCACAGCCACCGTGGTGGTCCTGAACATGGGCCCACTTCCAGGAGCACTGGAACAGGGGAGAGAGAAAACACAGCTTACTGGTGTCCCTGTCCTGCTGCAGGACGATCCATCCCTCATTGGAGACAGTCTTATGCAGCTCAAGTGCTCTTGCACCCAGACACACACATTAAAATATCAATATACAGCCACTCAAAGTTTTTCATAATATTAAATTACTGAAAAAGATGTATTGCTGGATAAAGCAACTTGGGAATGCTCTTTATGATCAAGTTTAGTGAATTCACTCCTACCAAAAGCACAGCAGTGTGAGGCTTTGCCCTCAAAGCCTGTGCAGTATCCCAGAGCAGGAATGCCAGCCCAGGCCAGGGGTGCTGGGGACCCCCCAGACTCACCACTCAGGCTGCCTCCTCTGCTCTGCCAGCTCGTGCAGGCGCCGCAGGGCCTTCTCCTGCTTCCGCTCATCCTTCCGGGATCTCGACGAGACATTGCGAGCAAATTCCCTTTGCTTGAGATCCTTCAACCTCTGAGGCAAAAGAAAGCAGGGATGGATCAGATCAAAGCTGTTTGTGGTTTGTCCAAGAGCAGCTCTTTGCTGTAGCACTGGAAATTGCGGTGTCAAGCCCCTCCCCAGGGACATTTCTTGAGCCAGGATGGAGCAACAGCATCTTAGCTCAACAAAGCCCACGGAGCACACTGCCATCCTCCCAGCAGCTGAAGGAAAAGACAACTGGTGGTCACTTTTGGCTATGACTTCAAGTTCTGTGTATACCCCTTTCCAATCAACACTACTGGTTTTCTTTAGCATGGACAATAAAGCTGATTTCGAAGCAACAAGCAAATTCTGGAAGGAAAAGGGGAAAAGAAGAAGGATTGTTTACTTTGCTGCTCTTGCAGCGTGCAGATGTACTTGACAAACAGTGCATGACACGAGTCAAAAGCATGGGCCAAAGGACAGGAGGGATTAGCTGGTGCCAGAGCTACCCAGGAATGACATCTGACAAAAGCAATGTACCATTACATTGGAGAAGGAGCCAAAAATCCCATGCAAATGATTTCATAAGCAAACCCAGAGTACAACATACACCACAACCAGTTACTTGTTTTCCTGACAGTAGTTCTGAGAGGGTCAAGAAACAAACTGCTCTAAAGGCAGAAGGGTTTCTCAGGGTTGAATACTTTGTGGGGGGGAGAAGCACCAAGTTCCCCAGAAATCTTATCATGAGGGAGCAAGCCCAATCCCAAGGAATTTCAAACATCCTAATAGCACTGAGGAAGTCTAGGTAGCCATTTCTAACAGAAAATAAACATCCAGGACTTCAGAACATTTTGGAAAGTCCTTGTCTCACAGCACTAGGAGAAGAGGCTGCTGTTTTTCTTGGAATATATGTGGATATTCACAACACTTTTTTAGAGTGCTCTACAGAAGTTTAAGTAACAGAAAGCAACAAAGACAGACCTCTACCATCCTAAAGAGACTAAATGTTTTTCTTTTTAAGTGCACAATTCAAAACCCTTTCAAAGGGCCCAGTTCCAGAACGCATCCTGTACTCAGCTTTTGGAAAAAGTTTCATGTTCTTCAGGCATTTCATGCAGGGCCTGGGAGACTAACGAGACTCAGAGCAGGAGTCACTTTGGAACAATTCTTGTACAGGAAGTACAAATCATTGGTGAATTCTAAATACTTCTGGCTGGCTGACTCTGCCTCTTTCCTGGAGCAGAGTCAGACTGCCACACACAGAAACAGTGGAGCTGGAAACCAACCCAAAGCTCAAATTAGAGGAATTAAGTTGGCCCAATGTAAAGAGAACATTGCTTTGTGAAAAAGGGAGAGATTGGACAAGACAGAGGATTCTCTTACCTAATTGTATTTACTAAATGTGGTTGATTGTTACCAAAATCAGAGGGGAGGACACACAGAAAAGATACAATTACAGACACCAGTAGAAAGAAACTCACTCTTGTGATCTGGACTCCCAAATTAGAAGGGTTTGCTTTCAATACATCAGCTGAAAACGTCACATCACAAAGAAAAAAAGAAAGTAAAAATATAACAAGAGTGGAAGAGAGGAAAAGAAAACCAAAAAACCAACAAGCAAGCATGACTAGAGAGCTGTGGGGGAGTGTGCCAGCTACTCTACAGAGCAGGGGCACGGGAGGAGCCGGGGTCTGCAGCAGGGACACACGGACACGCACGGACACAGCCATGATCCCACCTGGAACAGCAGAGCTACTTTCACCAGGACAACTAAAGGGCTCAAGGGTTTTGTGGTGTGTGTTAAATGTTGAGGAGGAAATTTTTTTCCAAGAGGAAGGAAAAAAAAAAATAAAATAGATGGACTGAGCAATGCTATCAGCTTTTTCATGCTGATTTTGAAAGTGTGTCTGAAATGCTCTGGGAAGTTACAGCCACCAACAGCTGACAAAACTATTTAATGGGGGCTGATGCCAAGTCTCGAGATCACTCACCCATTTGGAAAAAAGTATGACCCAGCTATTTACACCAGACATGAACTGTGACCTTTTCCTCCCCAGAGGAAGGTGCAATGGTGCACTCAGAGCCCCCTGTGCCCCAGGCATGGTTCTGATCACCCCCCAGGACACAAACTGGGCTCAGAGCTGTTGGGAACATGCAGCTGCCCCCAGGCTCTCCTGCCTCCATTACATGGCAATTTGAATGCAGACAGAATTAAATGCCCATTATTAAATGCTGACCTTTGTGTGTCTCTGCTCCCCCAAACCTCCCACTCTCAACACTTCAAATTTAGAGGTGTGAAGCAAATGAACTACCCCAAAGCACTGTAATCCAGAATATGCACCACAGCAACTCCCAGCTGCACCCAAACCTGGGCCCTTGAGGCTGACAAACCACTGGCCCTGGTGTCAAGATTGCTGAGAATTTGGTACTTCTAAAACAGGGGAAGAGTTGGTCTGGTTTTCAAAGGACCAAGAGATCTCAAGGCTGAGTTTCTTTTTGTCACACAGGAATCAGGAGGAAAAAGAGTCTTGCTGGGGAATACAGGATAGAAAAGTTCACAAATGCACTGTGCCAGCTCCTTGGAAATGCAAAATACTGAACAGAACATAGCTCAGCTTCTTAGACTGACCTAAACCAACAGATCTATAGCCAGAAATGACTCCAGGTGTGCAAGAGACCTGCCTGGACTGCATTTCCTTCCCTAAATGCATCCTGGGGGAGGGAAAGGGGGGAAAACAGGAGCCCACACTGCTCATCTGTAAAAACAACCTGCTGCAGGAACAAAAAATACCCAGAACTTTTCAAAATAACCTGTAACTCTCCCCTCAGTGTTTCAAATATGTCACTGAATCCAGGGATTCATCCCCTCAGAGTGGATAACCAGGTCACTACAGCCATGCCCACCCTGCGCCCCAGTCCTGACTGGGAAGGAGCAATCCAAAGATAATTTCACCAGTGAAGGGAGCACAAGGAGCACTGAAATGCTGCTCACACACTTCCAGGTCTCAGCCTGCCCAGGAAATCATCTGAACTAAACAGATATTTAGTAATTTGAACCAAACAGATATTTAAGCTGAACTTACACTAAAGAAATTTCCATCTAATCCTGAGGAGAGTGTTATTCTAATCCTCCAAAAACCTCTAAATGACTTTTTGGACCACAGCATATGTGTGGGTGTGAGTGAGGCTGGAGGTGCATGGAACTGCCCCTTCCCCAGCACCATGGAGAAATTCCAACAAGGATTTAACTCAACCACCCTCAGGGAGCTTCTCCCCTCCACAAGGAGCCCTGGGAACTCAGACTTTTGGGGTGAATCCTCCCTTTTAAAGTCTTCCCATTGTGCTTAGCAGGACAATGATTTTTTTTCAACAGGATTAGAGCCAAACCTGTATTAAATCAAACACATGCTTCATGTTATTACAAGATTTCAAAATTAAGGGGCATTTTTTTCTCCCTGGGCAGTGTGTTTTCTGAGGAAATAGCAGTTTATCCAAGCAGCAACACCCTTTCCAACTGCAGGAGCATGGGGACCATAAAGCCAAGGAATATTTTGCTGGTTTATTACTTCAGCTGTCAGAATGGCTACACTGCAGTGACCAGCAGTGACACAAATCACCAGCACTTACATAAAATTTCTCCACATTTCCACATGCTGTAGGCAGTAGTTCACTACCTCCAGCCTTCCTGGCCTCTATTAATAGCTGCCACCTCCCTCAGCTTTGGAACAAAGAATTGTATTTTAAGTTTTCCTAACAAAATTCCAAAATGGTCTCTGCATTTCCACAGGAGTGCAAATTGAGTTCCTAAAGAGCAGGTTTGGTATCAAATCTGCAGCTACCTCTGCTCTGCTCTGCAGCACAGAGAGCCACAGTGCTGGATTATCTCCCAATCCCTGCAAGCCTCAGGAGAGGCCAAACTGGCAAACACCACCAGCACCTTCCAATTCTCACAAATCAGCTTCAACCAGCTGCACCACAGCACTGCTGGAAAGCTCCTGAGAGCCCAAGCCAGGCTCAGCAAAGGGGGGAAGTCCAGGGGGGTGAGCAGGAGTCAGGAACTGCTGCAACAGGAAAATCACTGGATCATCACAGGATGTCCTAAGGATCATCCAGTCCCACCCCTGGCCCTGCACAGACACCCAGCAACCCCACCCTGGGAGGGCTGTCCAAGCACTCCTGGAGCTCTGGCAGCCTCAGGGCCATGAGGAAACTCAGCACACCCCAGATTTTGCTGATGAGATGGTACCAGGTAAGACCTCCCCAGAACCCAGCTGGGGTGCAGAGCTTTACAGGCTCAGGACCAGCAGCAAATGGATTTTGGATTTTCTCCATTTAACCTGACAAAGCCACACAGCATCACTGAACTGAGGCCCACTGAGAGACATTCTTTGCCTGAAAGTGCAGAGCAGAAAGAGCCCCTGTTATTCTCACAAGACAAAAGCACTGTCACCAGACCTGAAGATGTGAGACTTTCATGCCAAACCTCACACTGAGATTGGTCAAAGCAGATCCACCTCTGGGGCTCGAGGCAGGAGGCAGCACCCATGACATCAGAGCCCCCTCCTCCCTTGCCATTGTTCTCATGTCTCTCTGCCAACCCACATTAAATAAAATAATAATAATAATAATGTACTTTTCATTCTGTGCCAGCAGATTTCTTGCTTTCTAAACTTTTTGATGTCTGCTTGATTCTTTGCCCCAAAAGCTTTTGGGACTGAACAACACCATGAAACAGAAGCTCAAAGGATGGGAACCTTGATCATTTTCCTGAAGTGGGAACACAAGCCTGGCTTATCTTTGGTCATCAACATTCTTTGCACGCTTATAAATGAAGTGAAAAGAACAGAGGGGAAATGGCCTGCAAATGCTGCTTTATTTCATCTTAATTTCCTGCCTAGAAGGAATCAATATTTTTCTTAGGTGGGTTAGGAAAAATATAGAATGGGTTGGGTTGGAAGGGGCCTTAAAGCCCGTCCAGTTTCACCCCTGCCATGGCAGGGACACCTTCCACTGCCCCAGGCTGCTCCAAGCCCCAGTGTCCAGCCTGGCCTTGGGCACTGCCAGGGATCCAGGGGCAGCCCCAGCTGCTCTGGGCACCCTGTGCCAGGGCCTGCCCACCCTCACTGGGGAGAACTTCCTCATCATCTCTAACCCAAACCTACTCCCTCTTCAGTTAAATCCATTCCCTTCTGGTTTATCACTCCATGCCCTTGTCCAAAGTCCCTCTCCAGTTCTCCTGCAGCCCCTTTTTTGGTAACTGGTGGGTTTTCTGAGGGCAAAGCATTTCTGGAGCAGAAGAACCTTCCCTGTAACACCAAGCACCTCAGGGATTCCCTCCTCAGTCTTCTCCATTCAAGTTGTGCTTGGAGGCCCAAGGTTTGGGAATCTCAAGTCTCCCCAAAACACAAAGTTCAGGGTTTGCATTCAGAGTATTCCTCAACCCCAGCAGTGACTGTCTTGGTAATTTTATTGTGCTTGAACAGATCCCTCCCCCTCAGCATGAGAAGCAAAGATGCAGCTAATTAGGGCACAAAGAGAACTGCACATCTCTACTTTCAGTTCTGAGTTCCACCCTCTTTCCCAAAGAACTTCTTTATGAAATACACTCCCTTTGCCCTTTTACAAAGAGAATCTAGGCAGAATTAATCACCTACACCTCCAAAACACCACGTACTTAGGAGAAAAAACAGCTACATAAAATCTGCATTTCAGTGCTGGTTTGTGTTCTCCCAGGGAACCTGGCACAGGTTCACTCAGAACACGTTTGTTTTTCACAGGCAATGCAGAAGGGGAATGTTTTGATTCTGTTGGGTCAGTGACTCAGTAAACAGCTCAGCCCTCAGCAGGCACACGAGCAGAACGAGGTGATGGTGGGAGATTCTCCAAGTTCTTGGATTGTTAAAAACCCCCCACAGTAAAAGCTGACTGTAAATGCTACATAACTTACACACAAGGTAATTCCAACCATAACTCTGCAGGCTGCTTCAGGTGCTGGGCCCTGCACATCCAGGTTTATTTGACAGGAACACACAGACTGGGCATAACCCAGACAAAGGGCTCACACTCCTCTTTACACAAATCTAACATGAGGTCTTTATCTTAATGTCAAAATCCCAAAGCAAATAAAGAGCCCTCACAGGTGTAATGCCTTAAGGACACATTCCCACTGAATCCAGAATGTTCTAGGACTGTGGGAGCTGCCAAGGGTCAGGACATTGTGGATCTGCAGGAGAGCAGCACAAAAATCACAGACTGGTTTGGCTTAGAAAAGATCTAAAGATTACCTTGTTCCACCCCCTGCCATGGGCAGGGACACCCTGCACCATCCCACGTTACTCCAAGTCCTGTCCAACCTGGCCCTGAACACTTCCAGGGATATACACTGGCTCCAGCTTCACCACCCAAGTTCCTTCGCAGCTGCAGGAGTTTTCTTTCTACATTTGCCACCTTCTCTCTGTCAATTATTATTAATTATTACTCTGCTTACTGTCAGGACTGGGCATCATCAGGAGTGGGGCCCTTCATAACCTACCAGGCCTCCTAAATTAAAATCCTAGAGGTAAAAAAACCATCATTAAAGACATCAGTAGCAGTACAAGAAGTTGTGAGATCAGCCTTTTCCAGCTGCTCACTGCAGGGTGTGTGAGAGAACTGAGCTTATTGTCCCTCCTGCAGGGCCACCTGCACCCACTCCAGCTGCCTGCAGTCCCCTGAGAGGGACAGGCCATGTGCTGACCAGAGGGTGACTGCTCCTTAGAACAGCTGCGCTTCTCATCAAATATCAACCTAATTAAAACCAGCTCCAGAACAACACTGCACACTTCCAACACAACAGCTACAACATGCCAGTGGTTTGGGAGAATAAATGCAAGGATCTTTTCCCAGGTAAGGAAATGCTGCCTTTTGGAGAAACTTGGTGTTGAGGTTGATTCAGATGTAGCCAAATAGTCTATGAAACCAGGACAGGCAGGAAGTAAAGAGAATAAACCTCCCCTTTAATTGTTTGGTGTTGACACAATTTTGGTGGGTCCAAAATTCATCCGGTTGGGATCAATACACTTACCTATCATCCCTGTTGGGCAATAATCCCGAGTTCCTTCCTGGAATACAAGACAGTGTCTTTATAACTCGGGAGTGGAAAGGGATCTGAGGATGGAACATCTATTTACAGGGACAGCCTAATGCTTGCAGAGCCACAGAGGGATAACCAAACACTTCAACGTCAGCGGGATGTGGAACTAAAAATACTTAAAAGCAAAAATGCTGTGGAAACTGAGCCAAGAAAAAGGCAAAAACGAGCTCTGTTGCCTCAAAAATTACCACTGAGACAACAAAATCTTGCAGATGATGTATACCAAGCTGGGTTGTTGTAACTAAGATACTGTAATGGCCTTTCTTTCCAAGAAAGCCAACTGATGGCCTACTTTTAGGGAAAAGTTCATGTTTTCCCTCAAAAACTTTAAGGTCACCTTTCTATAACCTCACCTTCTTCTCCAAAGAGAAAAACTATAAAACATCAATGTGCAAATTATCAAAAGCACAGCTTATTTTATTTTTTAACTATTTTAAAATTCAGGCTGGACTGCTGGGTGTGAGCTTCCCTGGAGCAGGAGGGAGCACAGCAGAGATAAAGTTCCTTATGCAAATTCACTTCATTCTGTCTCAGGGGTTTCAAGTTCACTCCCTGAACGCTGACCCAGCGGGGTCACACACATTTCAGCCCGACAAAGCTGGACAAGCAATTTTTTTCCCTAAGCAAAGCATGATTGCTTCTTTGTTTAAATCCCTCTGTAACTAGAAATTAATGCTGGGTGATGCAGCCAGAGTTTGGAGGCTCATTTTCTCCAAAGCCTGCCTGAAGTGACTGCAATAGATGGAATTATCCAAGAACATAATTCCTCTCAAAATAATCAGCAGTACTGAGCAACCCCCAAGTTCTTTCTCCTGATGAGATGACCCCACCCTGTGTGCACACAAGATATTTTTCTCTCAGGCCACTCCTGCTGATGACTCCTTTTACTGCTTTCCACAGGTTGGTTTCCTCCTCCACAGCATCTGCAGCTGCTGGAAGAGCTCAGAGCCTGGCCAGGCTCGTGTCAGTGCCCCAGCAGCTCACGGAATCCCATGGTGTCAGCACACCAAGAATGTGACACAAACAGGTCCTGCCACCTCCCACATAAATGCAGGTCACTGCACTTGGGTTTCAGCCAAACTGATGGAGACCTTCCAAGGAAGTTCTCTGCTCTCAGGTGTCACGACTGAGCTTGGCCAAAACCACCCCTTTGCCCAATAACCAAGGGAAAAAATGAATTTCTGCTCTTGATTCTACCAAACCACTCCTCTTCACAGAGCCCAACTGCCCTGACATGAGAATTCCTGACCAGACTCCCTTAGCTCAAAGCAGATTCTCTGTCATATTCTACACTTAATACAACAAAAATCATACTCTACAGCCACATTCTTGTTTTTAAGCTGTTTTCACTGCTATTTTGCAAGCTCTACAGCACATCCTCCACGAGTTACCAGCATTTTGATGATTGTGTTGTTAGAATTTATGACTAGGAACATCAAACCCCTCCTCTGAGCCCTTCCAGCCCTGGAGGAGCCCAACACTGCTATCTGCTGTGCAGTTACATCTCATTTAGCAGCTTAAATGGTCAAACAGATCAGGCTAATACAAGAACTTCCATTACTTACTGTGCAGCATGAAACACCCTGCAGACACTACAGTACATCCCTAGCTTGGGAAAAAAGCCAGCTCCACTCTGAACCCACCTTCTCTTGAGAATTACAGAATTGGGGAAGTGCTCCTTTCTTAGGATTCCTTTGATACAGCCCATTATTTTCTAGTCTGTTTTCAGTAACTCCACAGAACACAGACTCAGGTAATAAAATCTGGGGAACCATCACTCCCCAAAGCTCTACCAAAGTAAGGTGTACTCTCCTCAGTTTTACACCAGCACAGTTTCATCCCTCAGTTTTATCCCTGCCTCTGGGTCTTTGAGAAATGGGGCTCCTTGATGCCACCCATGGAGTGGGGCTTGGGGTTCTTCTGTTGTTTTGTGGTCTTAAATGAATGGTGGGCATAAAAATCTTACCCAGAGACATAAAACACCTATTCCAGGACCAGTAAGGAAAACAGATACACCAGGGAAACTCCAGGTATTAACCACAAACAAGGCCACCACAATGAACAAAAAATGGATGAACTGTGCTGTCTACAACTGGTTACCTGCTTGTGAGCATGGTCATAGGAGTTTATGTGGTTGTCAAACTCCTGGTGCTTCTGATACTGCTTGTCACAGAGTTCACAGTAGAAGTTTGCTCTGAGGTCCTCCAAAGCCTTGGCAATGGCCTTTTCTTTATCAACATAATCCTGAAAAATTAACAAAAAATTGCTTCTGTTAAGCATCCTGTAGAACAGCCTGGAAGATGATGGGTTAGT
The DNA here is from genome assembly GCF_051311805.1 of Agelaius phoeniceus. Lineage (NCBI taxonomy): Eukaryota > Metazoa > Chordata > Aves > Passeriformes > Icteridae > Agelaius > Agelaius phoeniceus. The sequence continues at coordinate 4,895,062 of NC_135290.1, read as the reverse complement.
CCTTAAAGGAAAAATAGTGCTTAATAAAAACTTTGTGTACATTGATTATATTTATTACAGGATCACTGAGGTTGGAAAACACCTCCAAGATCACTGGGTCCAACCTGTGCCCAATGCCCAATTTGTCCCCAGCCCAGTTTCTGAGTGCCACATCCAGGCCTTCCTGGGACACCTGCAGGGCTGGGCACTCCAACCCTCCCTGTGCATTCCAAGGCCTGACCCCCCTTTCCATGGGGAAATTCCTGCAGTGCCCACCCTGAGCTGCCCTGGCCCAGCCTGAGGCCGTTCCCTCTGCTCCTGTCCCCGTTCCCTGGAGCACAGCCCGACCCCCCCGGCTGTGCCCTCCTGGCAGGAGCTGTGCAGAGCCACAAGGGCCCCCTGAGCCTCCTTTGCTCCAGGCTCAGCCCCTGCCCAGCTCCCTCAGCCCCTCCTGGGGCTCCAGACCCTTCCCAGCTCTGTTCTGGGCACTCTCCAGCCCCTCAGTGTCCTTCTTATCATGAGATGCCCAGAACTGGACACAGCACTGGATATCCCTCAGCAGTGCCAGCTCAGGGGACAGTCACTGCCCTGGTCCTGCTGCCACCCCAGTCCTGGGACAGGTGCCAATGGCCTCTTGCCCACCTGGGCACACCTGGGCTCGTGTCCAGCCTCTGCTGACCAGCACCTCCAGGTTCTGTGCAGCTTTTCAGTCACTTTGCCCCCACCTGGAACCTGCCATGGGGTTGCTGTGACTCAAATGCAGGTCCCAGCACTTGGCCTTATTGAACCCAGCTTACCAAGCTGAGCAGCCTTTGCAAATTCACAGGTAGGATTCCAGAACTTTGCAAAGCCGCCAACCTCAGTGCTATTTGTTAGCCAGAATCACAGAATATTCTGTGCTGGAAGGGCCCCACAAAGACTGAACACCCCCTGGTCATAGCAGAAGGAGCACTAAAAGAAGACTGCTCCAAACAAGTGCTGATGGGCTGAGGCAGCTCTGCCTCAGGGGAGCCTCCTGGATTGTCTGTGCTCCAAGGAGAGGTTCAAAGCCTTGAGCTAACCCAGAGAGCATCACTGGCATCAAACCTGGGAGGATCCCTGCCTTGGGAACAGAACCTTACACCTCTGAAGCTGACACTGCTCCATTTGGAGTGCTAAGAGATGTCTGCTTGATCTTGGCTTGGCTGCCTGAATTGAGGAGGGAGGAACATGGCTCTGGCTGGGAATTACCCTTCAGAGCCTGCTGAGCCCAATCCACTCCAGTGAAATATTCCCAGGAGCAGAACTCCCAGTCCCTCAGGCTGGGCTCAGCACACTGCAGTGGGCACAGGGAGCTGCATTAAATGGGAGTGAGGGAGGGGTAACAGCCCTGGGGTGCTGAGAGGGTCTTTCCCCTTCTACAACTGAACACCTGCACAGGTGGAAAACCAAACCTCAGGCAGAGATGAGGTGTCTCACCTGGCAACAGCCACATCCTTCCCTCTTTTGTTCCAGCTTTTGAATATGTACTGAGCTGTGGGACTGGGGAAATGCCAGTCCCTCAGGTGGCTTCACTGGCTGGAAAGGTGTGGAAGGAGCCTGTGCTGTCCCCAGGGCTGCTGCACACCTGGGGGCTCCGAGACATGGAGCCTGATGCTGGGACACAGCAACCTCAGGGTTAGGCAGCTGTTCCCTTTTGCCAGGCTATATCAATTACAACCCCCCAGCAGAATTAATAAAACATCACCACTCTTCACGAGCTCTCTGGGGAAGGTTTACCCTGAGGAGGTGGAAGGTTTTACTCAAAATCAGCTACAAATGCTTCATCACAAAGCCCACTGTACTCACTGCAGCACTCCCCATATAACCATTGACCATAGGCATTTCAACTGGAATAAAGAGAAATTATATAAAAAAACAGCCTAACATTAGAGAAAAAGCACTTAAGGATCTTTTTTTCCATCTTCAATACAATCTCCTATGGGAAGCTTCCTTCCTCAGCAAGAGGAGGCTGCAAACATTTAAGACAGACAACTTTGAAAGGTTTTTCCTTTGAATTTCAGATCTTGTTCAAGGCAATATGGTTTATCTCCTAGTTACCACATCAAAATGGCATTAAAATAACATTACTGAGCGTGTTTTGTATTATATAAAATTTATATTAAAAAAATTCAACACCCAAGGAGAGGAAAAAAAAAATCTAAAAGATGTTAGTGCTCATGTTTGGGATTGTTTTCAATTTCAAGCACTGTTCACTTCTACATAAAAAAGGAAGCAACTTCCTGCTTCCATCAATTACCAGATGCCCTTGACAAGGAAAAAAAAAAAAAGAAAAACATCCACAAATCTGGAGTTTTGAGCCTGAGGCAGGTCCCCAGGAAGACAAGAAAGGAAAACAGAGCAGCATGAGCTCCACAGAACACGGACGTTGAAAGTTCCTCTGAATCCCAGACAAGCTTCCTGTGCCATGTGTAGGTTTTTTTGAGCAAGTATCCTGTGGCTAAACAATGAAACCCAGCCATTTGAGTGATCAGAATTTATACAAAAGAAGGGAATTAAAGCACACTTCTTGGCTGCAGAGTTATCTGAAATTCTCTGAGGCTCCCTGAATGGCTGATCAGGATGCACTGCCATTGGCACTTACATAATGGACTCCTGTGGAGCAGCAAAAAGTAATGGCTGTAGAGATTTTGCACAGATTAATACCAAAATGCAAGGGGATAAGGATGAACTGAGCTTATAAAAACCCACTGGAGCTGGGAGAGACTGCTACTGCTCCAGAGCTCCTGAAAAAACCTGTGCTGGATGAGGGAAGGAAAAGAGTCTCAGCAAGAGAGCTTGGGCTGTGTTGGGAAAGATGATTGTAAACTCAAGAACTCCAGGATCACAAAATGATTTTGGTTGGGAGGGACCTTAAAGCTCAGCCAGTCCCACTGCCTGGGCAGGGACACCTCCCACTAGACCAGGCTGCTCCAAGCCCCATCCAACCTTCCCAGGGATGGGGAATCCACAGCCCCCTGGGTACCCCAACACCTGCAGTTCACTTCCCAAGCAAGTCAAGGGCTCAAGAAAAAAAAAAAATAAAGAGGAGAGGAGGTTATAAATTTTCATAGCTGAACAAACTGCCTGAAGAATTAACTGTTCAGCTGGGGAAATGGAATTTTAGATTTGGTGAGGTTTTGTTTAATTTTAATGGCATTGAAACTACTTTCCCATTATTTCTCAAATAATTAAAATTTATGCAAGACTGACACTTCATTTGGATGTCTTGGGCTCTTCCTCAACCCTGGTACTCCCCAAATCTCTGGACAATTGAACAAGCAGGCTTTCCTCAGAGCTGATGGACTGCAGGGCTGGGAAGCAGAAGAGTGGATTAAAGGATGAGCAGAGACCATGTCTCCATAGAGAACCCGGTGACAGCTAATCCAAAAATGCTCCTGCATGTCACACTCAACAGCTCATTTTTATCAGCCCCTGGCTTACAAAATAACCCCACAGGTTTTGTAAATCACATAGAAATACAGAATTTATCTTTTTTTTAATGCTGCCTGAACAATTCTTCCAAAGAGCTCCAGTCCATCGATTTCTCCAAGCTGGAGTCATGTCCTACCCTTCCAAAGCAAGCAGGATTTATGCAATAACATCCCAATGAACTGCTCACTCCTCACTCAGTACAACAAAAGAGCTCCTCCCCCAGCTGGTAACTGCCCCTCTACACCTGCAGGTTTTGTCCTGACCTGGCAGGCTCACTCGAAAAATCTGGCAGCCCTGGGTGTAGGGAAGGACATGTCCTGCTCACCCCAGGCCTGCTCCTTCCAGAGCAGGAGCAAAGCACATGGAGAAAGCCCTGCTGCTGTCCTGGGGCTCCTCAGCAGCCAAACAAGCAGGAAGGTTGATGCCAGGAAGTGAATAACCAGTGTGTTAAAATATAAATCACCTCCACAATGACCAAACCCAAGAGCAGTGAATTCCTACCACCATCACTGCAGCAGAACCAGGAGAACTCAGCCCCATCAGAAGAGCTCTTTTCCCAACCAGCCCACGGGCTCTGATGTTGATTCCCCTCTCTCTGTACCTTGTACTTCTGCCTCAGCTCCTCAGTGTCCTCCTTCTCCACCTCCAGCACTCGCCTCCGCTCTGTGGCATCCTCGGCGTAGTCCAGCTGTTGGAAAAAAAATAAAGAGATGCAATTTGGTCCATAAATACACTGCACAATCAAACCTACCAGAAAGCACAACTTAACAACTTCAGCTCAAACAGAATCCATGCAAGTTGTACTTTGCTTTCCCTGCTTTGTCACCCCAAGTGTAAAACAGGTCATTAATCCCCCTGATGTGGAGGGCTCTGGCAGGCCCATGACACTTTGGGGAGGGGAAACCTCAGAGCCCAGGGATTCTGGGGGGCATCCAGAGCCCAGAACTCAGGCTCACAGGGATAAACAGAGGATGCATTTTGCAGACAAGGATGCATTTGGCAGACAAGTGTTTTCTTATTGCACTGATTCAAGAGCAAGTTGTTCTTTGCCTTGGATGCACAAACTCTCACTGTAAATGTCTTTCCCTCCCACTCCCCAGAGGCCTGCAGGGTGAGGGGAGCTCACCTCCATCTCCATCCGGCCCATGCCCATGACATCATACTTGACAACGATGGGGATGGGATCTGTCCTCCCTGGAAGAGGAACACACAGAGAGGGGTCAGCAGCAGCCCAGCACCACAGCTCACTGTACACATTGGGTTTGGGTGGTTAGAGATCTTGCCTTGGAGTGCAGAGACCAGAAAGCTACAGTGAACCAAACACGAGCCATTCTCACAGCTTACAGCCAACCCTGAGCCCAGCTCCCAGTGGCACCCAGGATGATAAATGCATTTTTGTGAACATTAACTGATCATGTAAAAGCTTCTCATGGTTAATGTTCCCCCATGACCAGCCCTAGGTCAGGGCTGATAACAGGACTTGAGCCTTCTCCTCAAGGCTTCCACATCAGGCTCCTCATCTTCCCATAAGAGTGAAGAAGCTGCTAATAACATTTCACTGCTGCAGCTCATGAATAATCGATTAGAACTTCCCTGTAAGAGATGTGGAAGCCTCCTTCCCACCAGCTTTTGCCCTCCCCACGAGCAAGGAATGCCGAGGAGGAGGATGGCACAGAAGCCAAACTTCCCCCATCCCAACCACCTAGGCTGGCCAGGGTGGGTCCCTGCTCCCCCAACCCTGGAGCGATGCTCTGGCCCCACCGTGTCACCTGTAAGCTGTGAAAAGGACTGGTTGCGAAGAAAATTGACTTTCAACTAATCAAACTATGCTGGAGATTTTTTTTTTTTTAAAAACATATCTTTAATCCACTCATAACCAGCCAAACAAAGCAAAATGGGGCAGACAAGCACTTTACTACCACAGCTTTTTTTTTTTTTTTAATTATTATTTTGATTTTTTACATCACAACTGGCACTGGTGGTTGTGATGTAACCCACTGACAAAGTACTTACCTTCTCCAGTGCAAACCTTGAGTGAAAAAACAGAATGTTTACTTCCCTTATTATTGCTCTTGTTTGGTGTAAACAACTCTTTTGTTATACACACATACACAGGTATTATACCTTTGGGCTAAAAGATCGACACGTTGGAGTCATGCCGAAATATTCCACTGCCATCCACATGTGCAAGAGGTTAAAGTCTTTAAAACTGCCTCAGAAAACCTGGACAGGTGTGAACTCTTTGCCAGCATCAGTCATAATTCCTGCCAAAAACACAGCCCTAGAAGGGCTTTTGAACTTTAAAGTACAGACATGTGGTTTTATTCAGAAATAAATCCATTTAATTCATTGCTTTATGGTTTTGTTGATATGCCCAGGAATTTGATAGGCAGGTATCCGTCAGGTCCAAAAGTAGTGATCACATTGATCGGAAATGGTTTGGAAATGAGCTTTCCTTTGGATATTTAAGGTTCATCTTTGACAAGGTTTCTCTTATGCCCAATGGTATAATACAGTAAGCAGTGACTGCAATTTTTAGCAAAAGGACCAAATTAAAGACAGGTTATAAAAATGACTTCCTAGGTGCAATATCACTTTCATAACGTCTCAGCCAGGGATTTACTGGTAAGTGGTGAACCCAAATGGAATGGCTGGCACCAAGTGCCAACAATTTATTGTACAAATTTTTTTTCAAGCTTTTTTTCTTTTTTGTTTTGTTTTGGGTATTTTTGGTTCATTTTTGTTTTGTTTCTCCAGCAATTGAGATCTTTCAATGCAGCCTCATTGGCCTGGTAAACCCCTGTACACAAACAATGCATCAGTACTTTTGCCTTCTAAGGCAGTCAAAGTTTTTTGGGTTGTTTTTTTTAAAATTCAAAATCTATTTGGAAATTGCAGTAGCAAGTGCTAGTGCCCATCGTGTTGGGGGAAAAAAAATCAAGTTTGGACAGTATTAAAAATTTATGTTTAAACTGATTTTGGCAGTTCTAACACAAACAGAAACATCCCTTCTTAGCAATACCCTTTAATGAACAAGGATCAGACAAGTGTGCATAAAGAAAGGAAAGGAAAGGAAAATGAAAGACCAAGCAGAAGGATGATGGCTACAACAGAGAAAGTAAGCCTAACATTGGTGCACTGATGACAAAGGAGTAATTCAGTCTGAAAATAAAAAATTACCACTGCTAAGTTTACCATCACCACAACAAGTCCAGGATCATAACGCTGTAAAAAAGAAACACCATTTGTTAGGCAGAAACCATTAGGGGCAGAAAATAGGCCGTTTGGCAGGGAGGATGGGTAAAAAAAAAATAACAGGAGGCTTCTTGCTCACCCCTCCACCCCATGACCATGCTCTGCCCTGCAGAACCAGGAGCCATTGGAGCAGCTCTGACTCCTGCTGGGTGCTGGGAGAGCTCCTGGTGACGGCCCCGCTCCGAGGAGGCTCTGAGGCACATGGAAGCAGGCAATTTAAAAAGGAAACAAATCAGGATCTTAAGGAATAATAAATATTCTGGGCCAAAAGGAACTCTGCTTGCAGGTAAGAGGAGAATATTCCATGCAAAAAGCGATGCCTCTGTTTTAAACTGAACCATCATTTCATTATGAAGGGAACCTCATGTGTGACATCCAGGTGACAAGTGGCATATCCAGGCATGTAGCACAGCTATGGCAGCAGTGCCAACCCCACATGGATCCCCTGGAGCCAGCTGGGGCAGCAGCACCTGCTGCTGGGCACTGGGGTGGCCTCGCTCCTTGTCCAAGGAAAGCCACGATGGTGAAGGGACAGGGACAGGCTCAGGGCCACCCCTTGCCCCTGGCTGCCAGGTGGGACATGGGGAGCAGCAAAGGGGGAAATGGGACTCTCCAAGCTCAGCTCATGACTTCTCCTTTGAAGGAATTTCCTTGAGCAAAGTTTGTCCTACTGCTGGCCATGATCTTTCCCAGCAGGTAAACGTGGCTTGGATCTTGGCAGCCTCCCAGGTTTGGGGTCCCTGCTGAGCCTTTCCTGTACCAGCAGGCTTTGAAAGGAAGGTGAGCTTCCAAGGCCCAGAATTCCCACAGTTCCTGCCACATGCAGGGCTGATTCCCAGGGCAAATCCTGCTGTGTCCCTGTCCCAGCCCCCTGCACCTGGTGACATTTTTGTTTTGAGGCAGGTCACAAACTCCTTCACAGACTGGTCACTGCAGACCCCAAAGCAGAGAGGGTTATTGCATAAAACACTTCCACACACAGAGAAAACCTCATGGAGAGGACAGAGCAGGAACCTCCATCAGGATGGAAAAAATAAACAGCTCACACAAGAGTCACACCTTAGAAAACCCAATCTCAAAGGAAATTAGGTTAGTAATGATTCCCTGCACTCAGAAATGAAATGAGATTACCAAACTGACCTGCTGTACCTGTTTTGCTTTCCTCTCCCCAAGAAATGGGAAAACCTTTCTCCTAGCTTGTGAAAAATTGCTCAGACCCAAACAAACCCTGACAGGCATCCCTTCCCAGAGCCCTGCAATGGCAGGGAGCACGTGGCCAGGCAGGCTTCTCCAGATCCCCTTCTTTTTCACTGCATAAAGCTATTGGGTAGGAGCAAATACTTCCCCCTGGTGCTTTAAATGAATAAATCTTGGGAAAATTCATCCTAAGGCTTTGGTATCAGACACAGGTCATGCTGCATGTGGAGGACTGTGGGTTCAGGGCCATGCTCTGGCTCTGGATGTGGCAAGGATGATGCTCTGCCCTCTGGAATGGGAATATCCCAGTTGGAGCTGCCATCTGAGCCTGCCTGGAAATGCCAGCATTGTCAACACCAGCCCATGTTTTATCCTGTTTTTAACAAGTCAAAGCAGAAATCAGATGTGTAGATTCAGAGGAACTCCTCCCTCCAAAAACAGCATCATGGCAACAGAATCTCAGAATGGTCTGGGTTGGGAGGGAACTTAAAAACCAGTTTCTCCATGGAACAGGGACACCTTCCACTAACCCAGGCTGCTCCAAGCCCTGTCCAACCTGGCCTTGGGCACTGCCAGGGATCCAGGGGCAGCCCCAGCTGCTCTGGGCACCCTGTGCCAGGGCCTGCCCACCCTCACAGGGAAGAGTTTCCTCCTAATATCCAATGTAAATTGATCCTTTATTTAATCTATAACATCTACTTCTTGTCCTATCCCAACAGATAAATTTCTCCATTAAAGGGGCATTCAGATACAACAGGATGAAAAAAAGTACCCCAAGAATTCTATGTGAACATAATTCAATCAAATCTCTTCCACTGTGTCCCTACTGCACAGTGTGCAAGCAGCACAGATGTAACACAAGAACTGTAATCCTGTTTGTTTTGTTGACATCCTCATAGAAATTCCCCCCAGGTACAAGCTTTGTAGGATCCAATCCTAGAGGAGTGATTGATATCACACTTGTCACTGAAGGAGAATTTCATAAACTCAGCATCTCCAGAGGACACAGACAAGAGCATCTGATCTTGTTGGACATGGAAGATTTCTCCTTATTTGTTATCTTTATGCTGCAACTGAAACCCACAGTGAGACACAACCTTCCAGGGGCTTTCAGCTGCTCCTGGCAAGGGATTCTCACTCAGCTGTGTGCAGGGCAGGTTCATGACCACAGCACAGGTGGATAAGGGCTGGTTTGTTCAGTCAGCTCAAACCCCACTGCAGGCTCTGAAGGGAAACAGGTGCCTGGAGTCAGCAACCAACACCTGCAGGAATGGATCCACAGGGACAGGGCTCACCTTCAGCTGCACTGTCTGGGAAGAGGGAGACAGGGAAGAGTCCCTGTGCTCATGAATGAGTTGCATTTTTCAAGATGAGAATTTTGCAACACTCAACACTCCCAGGACTGTTTCAATACAGCAAGGGGGGCTGGCTCTGCTTCCAGGGAACAAGTGACAGGACAAGAGGGAACAGCCTCAAATTGTGCCAGGGAAGGTTTAGGTTGGATATTGGGGAAATTTCTTCATGGGAGGGGTTGTCAAGCCTAGGCAGAACCTGCCCAGGGCAGTGGGGGAGTCCCCATCCCTGGAGGGATTTAAAAGCTGAGTAGATGTGGCACCTGGGGACAGGGGTTAGCGGTGGCCTTGGCAGCACTGGGCTCCCTAAGGGTCTATGAGAAACCAAGAGCTGTCCTGTTGAAAATTCAGACTCCTCATTCAGTACATCAAAAGGGGAGAGAGGAGAAAATCCACTTGTTTTCACTGATACATGAGCCTGGGGTGCTCCTCACTGGGTAAAAGTGACACCATGTTATCAAACTCATTCCAACTGCTGCAAGAAGCAAATGAACAAACAAGGGCAAGCTTTAATCCCAGTCCCCTTTGGGAATTAGATTTGTGAGCTCATCCTGTTTATGTCAGATTTCTGGAAGGGGTCAAAACAATCAAGAGATTCAAACAAAGGTCCATCATCCTTGGTAGCAAACAAAGTTCCAGAGAGGAGAGAGTGTTTTCCAAGAACACAGAAACTGTCCTGTGAATGTAATCCTTACTAAGCAGGGGGAAAATGACGAGAGAAAGTCAAGTTGTAAACATCCCAATCACATGGAAAACTTCCAGTGGGAGCTCAAAACTTTACAGAACACAAACCAATGGTGCCACAAGAAAGCCAAGCTGAGGTTTGACACGGAGGCACCAAGCAGAGCTCATTTTGCAGGGAAAGGAACATAGTGGAGTCTGGGTCAAAAAGCATCCCTACCCCAAATGCTGGGCAATGGATTAAAGAGCAACAAAGAAGATGTTGGAAGAAAACCACAGTTTCTGCTTGATTAAGGATAGGAATTCAAGGTAAGAGTTGCTGTCTGTGTTCATCTTGGTAAGTGGACAGGGCTGAAGGGCCTGCTCTGATTTGGGGCTGCACTGAGGAGCGAGGCAGGCTGTGCACGGCCACTGCCTCTCCCTTCCCCACACTCCTCTCTCCCAGTTTAATAAAAGTGCTCTTCCATTGCACCAGCACAAAGGGCCAGAAGGCCTCGTGCCAAGCCAGGCAAAGGCAGTCTGTCACAGCAAACACGTGGCACTGAAAGCACAATGACTGCAGATTTCACTGGCTACACCCACTCAAGCAACACAAACTCACCACCTGTAATCAAGGGAAGGATCTTACAGCTCCAAAAGCAAACAAGGGGGCAACTGCTTCCCCCAAAGGACACTGAGGCACTGAGCAAACTTCCTTTTTGGTCTGTGGTCTGCTGGGTTTAACACAGCAGTGAAGATGGGTATGATGACAGCAACCACAGCAGGCCAGGTTTCTCAAGCTAAATTCACATGAAAACATCACTCTTAAAACCACTGGTGTGATTTGTGTTGCAAACACAAGCATGGAGATGCTCCTCCATGCCAGGATTGAGGTTCCTGTGAGGACATGTGAAGATACAAGAAGATAAGAGAGCGATCACAGCTATTTCTTGGGTAAGACTGCCAAACCAACCCATACCTAATGAATAAAGGCACTGTTAAGCATTTTTATCCGCCTCTCCTGTGTTTTCCTGTATTTATTACAAAGCTCCAAAACCCAGAAAGAAATCTGACACCCCTCAGTCCCTCAGATGCTCATTGTTCCATGTTCACAGGCCTGACACCCATCCACTGTCTGCCTCCACGAGATCAGAGGAGCCAACAAATGGAAAACACATGAATATCTGAGCTGAAGCCATTTGGCGAGCAGGTGACAGCACCAGGATTCAAGACCTTGGAATTCAAACCCTGAGCTCATTTCTCCAAGCTGCAGCTGCCAAGTGATCACATTTGTGACTGATCTCAGTTGCTTGAGTGGTCAAAGCTCTGTTTATTGCTCCCCACAGCCTGAGAACATCCAGCAAAGGCAGTGCCTGCAGCCACCTGGCAATGCCCTGAAATGGAGACTCAGATCTGGCTCCATCTCACAGCTGGGAGCACCCCAGGGGCTGCCAGGAGAGGACATTTCCTGCCTGAGCCACGGGATCACAGCTTCACCTGCAGCTCTGAGCAGCTTCCAGCACTTGTCAGACACTTCTGCTCTTCCACCCTGCTCAGCCCTTGGACCAAGAGGGAATGTTTTCCCTTTGCTGAACAGATTTGGGGAGGAATGTGCCAAAGAACTGCACCATAGTGATGCTGAGGGGGGAAGTGCTGACTATATTTATCCTCACAGAAATTGCAAGTCAGAGCACAAATCCACTTGTGCTTTTTCTTTTAATTGAAAACCATGCAACAAAAATACAGCTTGATGGAGGAACTGGATTTTAGCATTTGCTAACAAATTTGTTATACCTGACTTTGCTACCTAGCTGGATGTACTCATGAAAGGACAAAATAAACCCAAAGCACTTTCTATTAACTGCTGCTCCCTGTATCACCAGGATGATTTATACAATCAGTGTGGGGCACACCTTGGTCAACAGGAACAGCACTGCCCTGACAGTCTGTGCAGGTTTATTGTTCCAGCCTGAGTGGAAGGGAACCAGGATGCAGGAAGGGTCCCCAGCCCTGCATGGCACTGCCAAGAGAGACACAGGCAGGGCCCTGCCCTCTCCTCTCAGTGTTACATCAGCAGAGCTGCTCCCCAGGGAGATGGAAGCAGCTCTTCCAGAACAGTTACACTGAAATGATGCCAAAACTTGGCTAAAAACATAAGCAAACATGAAGGAAGTTATTACTGAATAGGCAGAGGAAGCAGGGCACAGAAGGTATTTCTTCAGGACCAAAGGCTACAGGGAAAGTTCCTGCCACTGTAAGGACCTGTCCCAAAAGAGACATCCCTACCCCAAACAGAACCACTTGCTGCTTCTGTTTCCTGAGTACTGGAGATAATCCAAATCCCAGCACAGACCAGCAGCCACCCACCTTGAAACTCCTTTTGGTTTCACTCTGAGCATTTTCATGACAATAACCAAGCACTGAATGAGCTGCCTGAGCCCTTGAGAGGAGCAAGCACAGGAATTCCAGAGCTACACTGAGCCCCCCACATTACCTGAGCTGTTTGATTCACAGCTGAGACACTGGGGAGCAGCTCTGCCATGACAAACCCTGTGATTCCTGTTGCCATAGCAAAGTACTGCATTGGGATTCACCTCTCAGAGATACCACAAAAGATCAGGAGAATCTTGGTCTTGGGAATACTGTGGGAATATGCAGGAAATCAATGCCTTAAAACATTTCAAATTAATCATACTGGACACAGTTTGTGGTGTAGGGGAACTTTTAACTGCTTCTATACTGGTGGTGGGGCTGTTTGTAAAGGGTCAAGGCTGCAATCAGGCAAGCATGTTTACAACAGAGAACTTCAGAGAAGCAAATCTGTGTTGAATGCAGTTGTTACCCAGACTGGCTAAGGATGAGCTGGACCTGTCCCCCAGAGCTGGTCAATCCTTCCTCAGAGCCCCCTCCATATGGCCAGCAAACATCAAACCTTCCTCCTTCCCTCTCCAAACCCTCCCTGCAGAGCTGCCCACCCTCCCCAGGCCCAGCTATGACCCAGGAAGCAGCAGGACAACCTACTCAGTGTCCCCTGATCTAATTAAATGAGATCAAACTCCTGGTTCCAGTCTTGCAGATATACCTCTAGAGTACTATTACTTCATATTAAACACACAAGTCCAAAAGGAAAAGAAAAAATCCAGAAGTTTTCAGCACAATTATTTTTTTCGTCAAAAAAATTATCAGGGAAAAGGCAAAGAGCTTATAAAAATATTTTCAAATGTACCATTCAAATTATCCCATTTCTGCACGTCAGTCTCCTGGCTTTTCATAATACTACTTTAACTTAATGGGAAATACTCATTCCAAGAGAAATCATTAGAGTGTGGTTGAATTCAGATTTCCCTCAGCCCTCTCATTCCCCTCCTGACTTATGTAACTCCTAATTTATTCACAATCCTTGGGCTCATTTAGCCCAGGACTTCACACGAAGGTCAGGCAATGCTTTTAACTGATCTTTTGCTAGTTTCATTTCTCCAGGAGACACAAAATCCCGGATTATCAACTACAGGCATTCCCCCAAAGATAAAACAGGCTGCAATCACCATTTTCTCACTTGTCACAGCACAGCCATCCCATATCTCTATGGAAAAGTGGCTCCCTAAGCCATATTTTCCAAATTAATAAAGATCCCTGTCAACTGGCAACCTCCTCTCCTGCTTTTTCATATTCACTGGCTGTTAGCAAGCTGAAGCACCATTTCCAAATACAACACAAGTTATTTGTGGGGAAATATGATGAAAAACATCAGGGAAAGAGATGAGCTGAAGGATGACTCTGCTGAATTCCTTGGGAGTATCTCTGAAGCAGGACTGGCATGGTCAGAGCTGACAGCACTGTCCCTGCCTGGTGCTGCACTCAGCACACAGCCCAAATGCAGTGAAATGTGCAGATGTTTCACACAGCTGGTGACAGCCACATCACTCAGGGCATGGGCTCTGTGTTCCCTACCCAAGGGCTCAGCTTTTCTCAGTATTACACCACAAGGCAGCTGCCCCAGGGGGTACAGAACTCCTCCCCCTCTGGAATTTTCCTGAGAATGAGCCACGGTGTACAACACCAGCAGATTTTTACCAGCAGCAATTGGCAAGTGTAGATTTTAGGCTGCTGCAGGTACCACCCAGAGACAGCTGAGCACTCTCACCACAGGATTCCATCCCCCAGTGGGTGCTCAGGATGAAGGAACCATCACAGGGTAAAGTCCTGCAGCGTGAGCTTCTTGCTGAACAACACCACAAGGCTACAAGAAAGAAACATTTCTGCCTGCCAGATGAATCCCTTAGGGATTCAAGAGAACTAAAGAGGGAGCCCCAACTCAGACGAAGATCTAGAATTAAAAGCAACATCACAAAACTCAGCACACTGAACTCATCCACTTCCTTTTAAGTTGAAGTGCAGAGAAAGTAGCTGAATGCAGTATCAATTCCATACATGCAACCTCAAATTTTTGAAAGTTTGATGGAAGGACCTTCTGCAGAGGGTCAGAACCACACCCACAGCTCAAGGCTGCTTGAAGGGGCTCTGTTTCTGCTGCACCTCCTCACCACAGGCTGTGTAAGATTTTAGCTCAAGCAGTGTCAAGCAGGAAGAGTTTAACAGGAACACACCTACATCTCTTTAGAAACCTCTCCTGGTCTTTCCTGAACAGGGGAGTGTGGAAGATGGGAAGAACTTCTGTTCTGTTCCTCCCTTCTCACTGCACATCAAATGTCTCTTCAAACTTTTAGAATAAGATTAAAATTGGATGCAAATGTTTCCTTCCTGACATTTTGCATTTGGATTTTTGGGCCAATCTAAGATTCATGAAGAAAGGTCACTGGATAATGAATTAAACACTCTCAACACAATCATCACCAAAGCCACAGGCTCTGGCTGCTGAGAACTCATGAGGAGAAAAGCTGGAGCAGCAGCAGCCTCTCCCTTCCACACCCTCTGCCTGCCCAGAGCTCTGGAGAAGTTGGCTGGCAGGTGGACAGGGCACTTCTACCTCCCAAAAGGGCTGAAATTCCTGCACATGCTCCAAAGCCTGCATTAGGAAGGCTTCAGCACTGAACTGGGTTAAACTGGGGGTTATTGTCACTCCTGTGACCATGCAGGAGGCACAGGAAAGCCCTCAGAGCCCACATCCACGATTTGCTCCCAACCAGCAGAGCTCCAATGATGTGTGAGAGATCTGGAACAACTCCAGCACAGAGAGAGGCACAGGGGGAACATCTAAATCTGGACAAGGCTCAAAGTGCAAATTCCTGCTGGGCCCATGGGACATGGTGACAGCACCACCCCCTGCCCTGACTCCAGACCTAGCCCCATAATCCAGCTCACTGCAGCACATCTGAGCCTGCAGCACCCTTGGGCTGGGATCTGGGATCCACCTGGGGCTGGGACAAGGCTTTTCCTTCTTTCAAGTCTGTGTTTCCACTCTGGTGACACACAGAGCAATACAGAGCACCGAGTTCCACCCTGTGATGCACATCCCACGTGCCAAAGGAAAGGCCCAGAGGTGACAGCTACAACCCCACCTGAGGTCTGGCCCCAGCAGGGACATGAGAGGACAGGAGAGTGCCATGCATAAACCAGAGAACTCCAATAAACCACGTTAGAGGAAGCCAGAAGCATTAACCTGCAAGGCAGCCCTGCCTGAGAGGTTAGAGAGCCTTAGTCCAGGGATTAACAAGCATTGCCAGAGTTTGGGGAATTCATTACCTCTCTGCACAGTCCTCCACAGCACAGACACCCCCATCTCTAAGGGGCTCACTCATGGAACATGGATTATAAACTCCCAGGTCTTCAGACTACAGGCACAGGAACATGAGTGAGTTACTGAGGGGTCAGGGCACAGCTGAGCTTCAAACACTGCCACGGGTTCCTACAGAAATGGGGTTCAGTGTCACAGGAAGGATTCAGGCTCAAGACAGCAAGGTCTGGTGTGTGCTGGGCCAACCCACTGAGATTTGCTAATCCCTGACAAACTGCTGGGAACAGGAATAAATCCAACCTGTGACAGTCCTGTGGAGAAACCAGGAGTGAGCCTCTCCCATCCAGAGAACCTCTGCCACCACTTGCCATCTTCAGTGGGCCCTTTCCTGGCCTTCTAATGGCTTCTGACTCCAGTGAGCACTGACAGATCATGGGAACTACCTGAAATCTTTCATTTTTAACACCAAAACATCAGCACAGTTGGAAGCAGCACCACTCCCTGTCAGTGTGGAAAGTGAATTCTCCTTCCTCCACACCAACTCTCACACATCCAGCACACACACAACTCTAACCTGTACCAACAAGGGAGGCAGCAGCTCCCACTTGCAAACTGCTGAATACGAAACTCAACAGTGCAATTGTTTGGATATATTAATAATGGAAAGAAAATCTAATCTAGGAACAAAAAGCAGAAATAATTTTGTTAAAGACCGAGGCTGGAGTTGAAGGTTTCAGACACAAGGGACTGGACTTACCCTGCAGTGACTTTCCCAATCCCTGGCCCAGCTTCCAGCCATGTTTCTGGAGTAAGCGATGTCCAATATTATCCTGACAGACAGAACAGAGAAAACAAACCAAAAATATTCCAATAATATATTCTTCCCTTCCCACTGACATTTAAACATGTGATGAGCAAGAGATTTTTCTACATATATATGCATGCAAAAAAATGCTACTGAAAAGGCAATATATGCCCAATAAAGGGAAAGACAAATGTCAAAAATTGCTGGCTAGAATTTTTCCAGGGGGATGGGTATTGGGGACGGTCACTTTCTGATGGTGTGCTGGGCAACTTTTGTGCATCACGTTTAAAAGAAATAAAAAAATAATAAAACTAAAAAGCAATGTGGAAGAAAATAAAGTGTACCAATAAAAATTGACAGTAAAAAGCATAAAATCAAGCTATTTATACAATCATATCCATCACCTAGACAGCACCACTTAAGATTTTTTTTGTAAAGAAAATCTACAATGTGTTTAGTCATTTTGTTTGTGTGTCAGGCTTTTATAATACTGAGTAAGTTGTAAGTGCAAGACTGCCCCACCACTAGAAACCAAAACACAATCAGAGCAAAATCCAGGCTAGACTTGATTGGGTTTTTTTTATATATGTATATATATATATAAACTAGCATGCAGCCAATATTAAACTGAAAAAACAGTGAGGTTAGTAAAACAAAAAAAAATAAAATCAATTAAATAAAATGAGCTCAAGCACAGACTGGGTGATGCATTTCACATGTAAACTAACAAAAATACTAAGATGTTAGAATGAAACAGGCCTAGCAATAAGTTAACAGCAAGGAACCATTAGTGCATGTAGGGGAAACAATAAGCATAATGTCTCATCTTCCTAAAAAAAAAAAAGCTATTTTGGAATAACTGGAAAAGTACTGACGCAGCAATTAAGTGTCAGCTTTTGGCAATGGGGCTGAGCAGGGCTCAGTGTGGAAATTGTTGTGTTTTCTGCAGGGTTTCTGCCCCCAGACAAAGGGCAGAGCACTCACAGCACCCTCGAACCACCTCAATCTGCCAGCTCGCCCTCAGTGACCAGTTCACCCAGTTACAGGCAGTGACCAGCTCCTCAGAGAAGGACTCTTGGCTGGGACCTTGTTCACCTTCCAATCACAGAAAATAAAAATAAAAATCAGGTAGGAACTTGTTGATTATTAATTATCATCAGGCAAACCACAACCTAAGGTATCGCAGAAATATCCTGAATTATAACAGGATGTGACTCCAGAACACTGAGTGGTACATGGAATCCAAAAAATAATTATATCTATATGCTGCAGGTTTCTTTAATTAAATAACAGTAATCAACAGAAACCAGAGTAGGTTTTGTCACTCCACAGTGAAGAAAATGACCACAGGGTTTGCACAACTTTGGTGAATCAGCTTGAAAGGCACAACTTCCCAAAGATATTGGCTGCATGGATACATTTTTCCTCAAAATGATGTTATCAAGTACAAATTTTGGAATTTTTTTTTCTGATATCCTAGTAAAGTCAGACATTTTTGTATTCCTGTATTTCCCAAGGAATAATGTACATTTTTCCCACACTTCTGGCTCTGCCCCAGGACATAATTAGGGCTACATGGAAAAAAAAATTAAACTAGGGGACATAAGGAAACTTCTGGGGATAAAAGGTCAAATGCAAAAAAAAAAAAAAAAAAAAAAAGGGAAAAAAAAGGGAAAAAAAAGAAAAAAAAAAAAAAAGGAAAATAAACCACAAAAGAAAAATAAACAAGGATGGATCCCCACCAGGATCCCCACCACAGGCACCATGGAGAAGGCTCTCTGTTGGGAACACAGGAACACTTACCTGCAGGCCAATGCCAAGGACCACAGAGTGCCCCATCCTGGCACAGAGGGGCAGCAGCTTGGGAAATGTTTGGGATAAAGCACTGATTGCCCTACCCTGAACAAAGGACCATTAAATCTAAAAGTTGGTGCTGACAAAAATGGCTGCGTTTTCCAAAAGGGGAAAAAAAAAAAAGAAAAAAAAAACAAAGAAAAAAAACAAAAGAATTCAAAGGACAAGGAGTACTTTGCAGTCTTGGCCAAGGGGAGATGAGACATTGTGCTGACTGTGTGTGTTATGAATGCACTAAAATAAAGACAGATGAAGCAGAACGCTATTCCAAAAGCAGTGCAAGTGGAGTGAAAGCATTTCCATACGAACCTGGCTTTAAAAACTGGGCTGTCAAAAGAACAGTTAAATGTAACACAAAGTAAGAAACTGTCCAATCACTAATGGTAGTTTTTTTCTTTTGCTTTGTTTTCAATTCACTGCTTGCAAGTAATGTATTTATTAAAGAAGAGTGAAAGCATAAAATAAATTCAACAAGTCAAGACCAGCTGGGAGATTCAAGAGCGGTGTGTTGTGACTGACAGTGGAGGGGGAAACAAATGTTAAAGGGAAAAAGAAAAATTTAGAAAGGTTATACACATTAGCACCACTTTTACAGACCCACTCAAGAGGATGGTCCCGAGTTGTTTGACATAAATTGGGATTATGAACATTGCCCTGTCTCAGTTCCCAGGAAGGGGCTGTTTCCCTCCCCGCTCCAAACTTTTCCATTTGTTTGTTTATGCAGTGGAACTACTCCCTAATTTTAGCTCCTCCTCAACTGAAATGGAGCATCTTCTGTTGCACTGAATAAGGAGAACAACTGTAATAATTTAAAGTTAATATTTGAGTAGAGACCTGGCCATCACTTTGCTCCTTTCTGGCCATGTTCAGCTCCTCCCTCCTTTTCCAATGGCTAACCCAGACCTCTGATGGAGGCAGACTGACAGAACTGCTCTTCAGTGCAAAAATTAAAATCCTGCCCTAAAAATTAAATAATGGAAGGCCAGGCTTGCTTAGTCCCACGTGAGAGCCTGTCTGCTCTCTAGGGAGCATCCAGGGATATTGGGACCAAAATGTGATATGGGACAACAAATGTTGTAACAGCTGACAGCTTTTTTTTAAAGTGCAGTTTTAAGTGAAAGTTCTGTAAAGTACAGCTACTTTACAGCTACATAGAAGAGATGGGGCTTTTCACAGCAAGCTTCCTGCCCATGTCAGGAGCTGTCACTCCTTTTGAACAGACTGTCCTCACATGCAGCAGTTTTCCTACAAAAGAGCTGCAGTGATGCACAGAAACACCACAGCCCTGGGAGGACAGTGCTCATTTCTCAGCAGAGGGCTGCCATGAGTCTCATCACTTTCTTCTGCTGCCATTTGGGAGCTCCTTGTATTACAGCACAATCAAAATTGAGGCAGCCAAAATAAGTCTCCCAAAAGGTGTTTGGGTGAGCAAGGGAGCTCTCCTGGCCACGTGGGCACAGGCTGTGGGATGCTCCATGCAGGGAGAGGGGCTCAGCAGCTCTGGGTGGGACAATGCCAGCTCTGGAGCTGGGCAGCACTGATGGAGAGCTTTGCTCTAATGACAAAGCAGAACTTCTCCAAAGGTGTAGGAAATGCAAGGCCTTGGGTCTACCAGACTTCACAGAGCTGGGTAAGCTGCTTTGGAAAAACCTCACCCAAAGTGACTGGGCTCCAGCAGCCCTAACTGGCCTGCCAGATCCCCTCCTGTGCCCTGACCAGATGCCCTTGTTTGCTTTCCATGCAGATCAGTCATTCCTGAGCCAGACATCCCCAGCACAAATTTCTGATAACAGTTTGGCCAATAGGAAAAAAAAATTGCTTACAATTAAAAGATGGGTAGAAGCCCAAGGTTTTGATGGTGCCTGTGGGATGTAACCCACAGCAGCAGTTTTGCCTAGCACAGGTTTTCCATGAGATCCCCACGATCCCATCACTCATCCCGGCCCGGGCAGGAACCATTCCTCTCTTGAGTGGATTGTAAGCTGTGCTGACTGTGTATGGAGGAATCTATAAGCAAGGATCAGATGCTACTGGGTGAACCCATGCAAACAAGAGGTTGAAAAGATTCCCAAAACAAAACCTAGAGCTCACTACAGATGACACAATGAAGACCAGAGAGAAAAGCCAAATAGTAATGCTACACCATTCAGCTTCCAGAAGCACATTATTTATAGCGCTGTCCACATATGGCTGCTGCTAAATGTCAAATCAGCAGCCTCATCAAATGACACTTTGGAACTAGTGGAGTCCACAGATCTGTACAGATTTCCAGTGCCACAACCCGGCTCCGGCTCGGCCAGGCTGTGCCAGCCCCTGGTGCCCAAGCACCACCGACTGCAGCCTGGCACGGGGGCTCAAGGCACCCTCATGGCACCGAGCAGCATTAGAGAGAGGGGAAAGGACATTTGTTAGTTAGGACAAGGACAAACTAACAAGCTCCAGCATAAGTGGGTGATTCCCAGTCTGGCCTCCAACCTGCAGCGGTGACGGCGTGGGTCCACCCCTGACACTGCCTGCATGGGGCCAGGGCTGCTTCTTGGGGGCTCTAAGGGCTGTCTCCTACTCCATCTGCACTGCTGGGATGAGGAAAACCAGGAATTCACAGCAAAGAGACTCAATAAACAAGTAGAGATAAGGAATTAATGTGGAGAAAATCTGGATTCTATTAAAGCTGCAATAATTTGTGACTTCCCATTCGAGTACCTCAACTCAGTGAACTCAAAATGCCCCAAAACAAATGCATGCAGCTTCTTGAGTTTAGAAAAAAGGGTGAAGTGCTCTGATTTTTCAAGGACATCAGTGACTGCACTGACATGAACAGCCAGTGTAAGTGCAGCATCTTTCAAAGCACAACAAGAAAAAAATGTTACTTGTGGGAGGGGAAAAAAATATCAGTATTTGTAGCTCTGAAGAGTCCATTGATATGAAATACTTTCTCCAATTTAGTAATGGAAAACAGCTGGCACTCGTTCAGGCCACGTCCATCCCTAGCTCCTGGCAGCTCTGTTTTCCATAAATGTACTCTGGTTAGAGTTGCATGTTTCAGAGCAGACATCTTTGGCCTAAATGAGCTGCACACAGCAGGATTTCCACAGGAACAACACCACCAGTAGGCTAATTGAGGACATGTTTCAACATTGTAATGATCTGTAGACTCCCAAACCTATTTTTCCAGCCACCTTTGAGTTGCATGCTGTAGCAGTACAGTCAGCACCTCTCAACAGATAATGCTGCAGAGATGGATGTCACATCATGGGGACTGTCACAGGGACATGGCACAGGAAACACTCCCCCCATCTCCAAACACCTGCAGGCTTTGGAGCACCTTCCTGTCACTAAGATGTGGGAAGCTGCAAGGAACATATTTATGAGAATATACTAAATCCATTCTTTGTTCTGAAGAATGACATTTTAACTGGGAAGCACTTTGATCTGCCATGGTCATAAACAAAGGGTGTTCATCACCCAAACTGTTTCCATACCATGAAGCATAGGCTCACTCATGACTCTGAGCAGATTCCTTGGAAAAGGCCAGTTGGATTGCTAACAGAACTGGTTAAGGATTAAAATCCAATTTGTTAATGCTGAAAATACCTAGATGTGTGGTAGTTCTAAAACATCAATTTACCTTTCCTCCTTCCCACTCAATTTTGGTTCTGGGTGAGCAAACAGCATAAAATAGAAGGGAAATAAAAAGCCAAAAGAGCAGAATGAACCCTCCTTTCCTGGTAAAATATCTTGCAGGAGAGGTACCCCCCTGAATTCTGCCAAGGAAACTCTCCCTTCTGGAAATGTGTGTAATTTGCCAATTCAAAGTGCACACTGATCGTTAATAGTGCGGAGGCAGAATCACCTCCACAGGTGTCAGGAAACACAACAAAGTAATTCCTGCTTCCCAGATGGGGAATTAAGGAATCAATGATGTATTTTTACAAAGACCACGTGAAACCTCAGAAGTGACCAGTTTGTTTCTAACACCACCCTTGCTCAGGCCAAACCCCTCCCTGTGCAGCAGCCACAGCTCTGAAATCCTGGGATGGACACTGGCACAGCTGCCCTGGGAAGTGCTGGAGTCACCATCCTTGGAAAGGCTCACAGGCCATGGAGATGTGGCATTTGGGGACATGGGTTAGGGGTGGCCTTGGCAGTGCTGCAGGACTGGCTGGACTCAATGAGCTTAGAGGGACTTTCCAACCTTAATGATTCTGTGATTCTCTTAGGTCAGACAAAAGAAGAGTGGAACAAACTTGATTTTAAAGAACAATTTAAGGTTTTAACTCTTTCTCCTCACAAACCAAGCCATTCTCTTGTCCTCTTTATCCAACTGTTTTCAATTAGGTTGAACTGTATCTACCCAAGGAGTTGTAAAGATTAAAAATGTCCTGACATTTGGATAGTGAGAGACAAGAATAAAATATTAAAGCCATAATTTAACTTTTTTTTTTCTCCTGCAGTTCAGCATTAATCAAACTGCACAAAGCATTACTTCTATGGAGGATGAGATCTGCACAGTGAGCCCATGTGGGCCCAGGGTACCTGCTCATGCTCTACACACTTCCATAGGCATCCTTCCCTCTGGATCACCAGAGATGTAATCTGTGACCTCTTCTATTCCTCTCTTTGGGAAAGCACTTTTGGAAATCAGGTAACCAGTCTAGTCTATAAGCAGCATTTGAATTATTTTGAAATGCTAATTTCCAGAGTGGCCCAGAGTAGGCTACCAACACATATTTCCCATTATATTTCCATCCAGCTTGGCATTTTAATTCAAATCCCCGTGTCCCAAGGTAAGACTGAAGTATTCAGGAGAAGAGTGAATACCAATTCCCATCTCTGCAGCATTATCTCATGCGTCATCAATTACTGCCATGCCTAAATCTAGCATCATGCCAGCACATTAAGACAGTAGGTACTATATGCAGTGTTCACTGGACCAGAAGAACAGAAATAAGAAGGGGAAAGGAAACCCTAGAGAAGAAATTAAAAAAGGCAGACCGTGCAATACAAACCAGATCATGGCTGCTTAGCTAATATGGGCCAACTGCTGCGGAAGAAAAACGTCGAACACCCCAAGTTGTGTAAATTTCTGGTAAACATCTAACACGCACACAAACACACACAACACCAACCTACACACCAACAAAAATATACAGTGGGCTTTGGCTAACCCTGGTTCTTCTAGGGGCTGACTAATGTGGAGAAACTTGAACTGAACTTCAATTCATAGGCAAAAGAAACACTTGACAAATACTTTCTTAACAAAATCTAGACTTAATCAGAACACCACTAAGTGTCCCTTGATTATTCACCACAAGTTTTCCTTTTTCTGAAGGAAACTGCAAATGAACCTTAGCTAAGGCTAAATGTCAAATGTGGGTCCAGTTTAAGCTGAACAAGCTGCTGTGCCTAAAACCAGCAGAAGGCACTTTGCAAAGAGAAAAATTAAGAAGCTCCAAGAAGATTAAAAAATCAAAACTAAACAAAACCTACTTTTTCCTCATCTTACAGCAGGAGTCTTCACACCTAACTCAAGGTAAAGCAATTTTAGAGAAAGGCTCAGGGCAGCTTCAGCTGCATGGGAAGGACTGCTGGACTAACACTGATCCCTGTCTCCATACCGCCAGGTGTCATTCTAACACTTTAAACACACCGGTACTTTTCCAAAAATATAAACTAAAAAGGATTAAAATGTATTTCACTATACTACTCCATCAGGTTCACATTTAAATTAAACTGATTCCTCAAAGAAAAGTATAAAACCTTAAAATAAATATCTCTGAAAGAATGTATTATTTTAAATAATTCCTGAAATATCATGTTGAACTCAAATTTCAGGTTTTAGTTCTAGGACTACTTCAAGATCAAATCCCAGGCCCACTTAAGGTCAGCATGCATTTTACCACCAAGGACCCCTCACTGCCACCAAGGTGCCCACTGCTCTCAGATTTGCCTGCATTCACATCAAGGACCATCCGACACGGCCGAGCTCCGGGAACGCTGCTGGTCGGGGGGGGCCTTACCGATTCGATGGGCTTGTCTAGAGACGCCTGCTCTATCTCCAGGTGCCCCTCTTCATACTGATCAAAGTGATTGCCCTGCAAGAGAAAACCAGGCTCAGCTCCACAGCACACATTTCCAACAGTTTAGTGTCCAGATATGTTTGGTTAAAGTGTTATATTTCATATAATTTTGCTAACAAATGAACTTATTAAATACAGGCTCAATTCAGTGTATCAGCTATAAGTTTTCAGGGTTTTTTTGTCCTAAGTCAATTTGATGACAATAATAAACTATTAAAGCTGGCAAAATATTGAACATTTACAATGACAATGCTTCTGGATTTTTTTCCTTAGAAAGTCTATAAAAACACTGAGCACAGGCACCAGTGCCAGCATGGAAAGCAGACGTGACAAGGAGCAGCAGGAATGGATGTCCCCACCACTGGAAGGCTTTCCCTGAACCAGGAATTTGCTTGAGGGATACACGTGATTTCATACACCTTAAGCCAACAAAACCCCACAGTGGTACCAAAGGAAACCTGTCCCTGTGCCCACAGTTGTTGGTCCATGGTGAGGAGCAGCCCTTGCTACAAATCTGAACAGTGATCTGTCTGTGGAAGTGATCCCCAACACACCACACAGCCTTATTCCTGAAGCAGCCCCCCTGCCAGCTGACCACCATCCTGCTTGGAAAAATTGCATCTTCCCACGTTTTGGGGTGAATATTGAGCATGTAGGTTCCTGAGCTAGAATGGCAATGGCAATCTTTGATCTCCAGAACAAGTGTTGGTGCTGGAACACAACAGTGAAGGGCCATTTCAGGAAAAGCAAACACCTCCACTGCAGCTCTACCATAATTTGAGGTTTCCGAAACCTCAAATTTCTGAGATTTCAAACATGGTGAACCATTTTGGGCTGTTCAATAGGTCCATGATGCAATATATCCACCGTCACTGGCACAGACCTGGAAAGGAAACACTCAGACTTTCCAGCTGCACACTTGGAAGCAAAAGAAGTGAGATTCCTGCAGCTGGGATGAGACCAAAAGCCACTGAAGGGGGTGGTTTCAGAGGGCTCTCCTACATTCCCAGGCCCCACGCAGTGTCACAGGAGCTCCAGGAGTTGCCAAGCCTTGGCTGCCACCCCCAGTCCCCCCTCAGTACCACTGGAACCTCTGGCTGCTCTGTGCACACCAAACCCCTGGCAGGCTCTGTTTGCATCCCAGCTCCACAATCCCTTGGAGCAGGAACACACAACACTGCTGCCAAGAGAAACATGTTGTCACCCTCCTCCTTCCACCAATACCAACTTTTCCTTCTGCAAGAATTTTAATGGAAGCCAGCACCCGAAAGAGCAAACTGCAGTTGGAACAGACTGACAGCTGGAACACTACAAGCCAGGCAGCAGCCTCCAAAAATCCTCTGGAAGGAGTGTTCCTATGCAGCAATGTAAATCTGCAAGGGAACATCCTGAGTAAAACCTGGTGCCAAGAGAAGGTGCTTTGATGCTGGTGCCCCAACTTCCAGCCCATCCATCACCTGCAGGCCCTGGTGGTGAGTTCACCCTGGCCACGCTCTGCTCCTGGGCATTGCCTTTCCCAGGGCCTCTCCAGAGCAAATCTGGGGTTTAATCTGCAGGCAGCAATCCACTCCCACTCTTTTTTTTTGGACAGCCTTCAAGGAGCAAGCTGAAGGCAAACTTACTATGCACAAGCAGTCGTTGAGCTGCTTTGGAAGGGTAACAAAGCTCAGAGACAGCGTGGTGTGGATGCACAGACTTTGTGTGTGAGAAGTCCAGCAGCCCACACCAAAATACACCAAAAACTTGCCTCAGTGGCTGGGGGACACCCCAGCCTCCCAAAATAGAGTGCACAAAGAACCAGAACAGTCAGGAGCGCACATGCTGCCAACACTGGCAAAAACACATTGCTAAACTTCACCTATTAAAACATTAAACTCACATAATGTTCAGTTAACCAACAGCTGAAACCCTCTCAGCACAAACCCAGACACATCCCTGCACCTCCTTTCACCTGCTGCCTGCAGGTACTCAGCACACACCTCGAAATGATCTGGAATAGTGAAATCCTGCTGCCCACTCCCCAGCTCCCCTGGTGGCTCCCTGCCAAGGCACTGAAAGCTGTTTGTACCGAGGCAAGGGTCAATCCCAGCTCGAGGGCAGCATGCCTTGCTGCTCCAGGCTTCCCAAGTCACTTCTTCAGTGCTTAAAACAACATCTCCTCCCTGAAACTATGCAAAAGGCTGGGCACTCCCTGTGCCATGGCCAGAAAATCAGAGAGCAAACAAAGCCTTTATCTCTGAGTTCTGGTGATCCCACCACTACCCACTCCATGGATTTTTTTGGGGGTTATTTTATATTTTCTTATTCTTTGGGGTTTATTATATACTTGATCTCTACTTGTTCCTGGTCCAAACAGCTGCAATACTAAAACTGGAGATTTCCAGAGAGGCAGGTGCTGCCTGTCTCTGTAAGTCCTGGGCATAAAAAGGCCATGGAGCACAGGGAACAGGCCCTGTGGGAATGCTGCCAGCCTGCTCCTGGCTCAGGAGGGTGTTTTAGGCTTGGAAATTCAAGGCTTCAAAATAACAAAGTGTCCAAACGGAGCCAAAATCAATACCCATCACAGAGACAGCTCTTTATTTATCAATACTTAGAAAAAATGATAAAGGGAAAATTCCCTTCCACCATAAAGCAGCTTATCCTGGAAAAAGGCAAGCAGACAATCCAATGGTTATTGTGAGGTTGGATTTATGGGGGTTCAGGCCAGTGATGTTTAATCAGCTAAAAGAAAAATAAAAATGGCTCTATGGCTATGGCCACAACAATGCTGTTTGCCTTCATGAGATCCCAGGCCTTTTGGAGCTGGAAGCAGCACAGTCTGTCCCTTTGCTTCTTCATCCCTGGAGCTGGCTAAGGAACAAGTTGGGGGGAATTCCATTTGTTTCCCTCTTTTCCAATCCTACAAACTGGTGCATTGAATGTATCCATAAAACATTTCTGGTTTGCTGTACCTTAAGACAATGAATCAGAAGAACACAAAATACTTTAACACTTAAATCCAACAATTAAATAAACCCTAAATGCTGGATCTGTTGAGAACACATTTCTGGCAAACACAAACCCCAAGCACTGACCGTGTTTCAGTATAATTCTGAAGTGTGTCTTCTGCAGACAAGAGATGCTTCCTACTTCAGAGGAAACCTTTATGTGAAAGGAAGAATTCAACCCCATGGGTACTAGGACATGAAATAACAGCTGCACTAAACCCAGCACTACTCAAAACCTATTCCCAAACCTTCTTCCTGTATGACTTACAGAGATGCAGTAAATTCCCAGCCCTGGGAGCTTCCAGTGCTCCTGTGGACAAGGATTTTGGGGCTGACTGCAGCCCCCTCCTCCCACTCATCCCCTGCCCCTCCATTTCACAGCTGCTTGTATCAGGTTCTCCCACTTCTGCTTTGTGAAACAAGATGTGTTGCACTGTCCCTTTCTCACAGACACTTCTCCATCCACCCTGGAACAGCAGAGCAAGTAAGATGAGAGGCTTCCACTTAAGCACCATTTATTGCTCTTTGTGCTACACTGGGTGCTCCGACACTGGTGTTTCCCTATAACCACACTGAAATTCAAGATATTTTCCTACTTCATGAGAAGCAAGGACAAGCCTCCAGCATGCAAACACTCCTCATTACACACCAGACACACCACTTGGCTTCCTTGTGCATTCTTCTCCAGGAGCCAACATGTTTGTGCCCTGTAATTTTTGTGTAATATCGTCTGAACTTTGGCTCTCTATGCACTCTGGTTACTCACAGTCACATGTTCTCTGCTCTCTCCTCCACTTTCCCATTGTTTGAACTTTGCTTGAAGCTCTTGGCCAAACCTTCTTAGAGCCCTCACACACTGAATATGACATTTGAAAGATCAACCAACAAAAGTTGCCTCCATGTCAGATTTCAACTCTTGTTCTCCCTTTTTTGGACTGTAAATACTTTGGAGCCCTGGCTCAACAAATGCCATTTTGTCCCAGATCATACCCAGTGGAGTTATTTCATTTCCTGGGACAATTCAAGTTAATAGTTCTGGGGAAGAGCATTGCTGCTTCCTTCCTACTTACAACATCCCAAACATTGTGGCAGTGAAACCACACCCAGTCAGCATCATAAAAAAAAAATTAAGAAACTTAATTACACTTTCATCCCAAAATCCTCAGTGGCAAGAACTGTTGCCAATAAATCACTCAATGCAAGTGAAATGAATTGTTGATTAAAGCCCATTTATCACAGTTTAGCACCACAGAATTCACTCTGTCCCTCTCATATAGAGGTGCTCTATATGAAGCAAAGGTGGGTTACCACAAAGCCACACAGAAATCACTGAGAGGGGGAACCCTTTAAAATCTTGACAATGACAAGAAGAAAATAGACTCTCTCCTTTCCTCTCACACCCCAAAGGGTGGATCCAAAACCAGAGCTGGGTCATGAGCACTGCCTGCATTTCTAAGTCACCTAAAGCACCATCAACACAATGACAAAATAAGGATGAGT
Organism: Agelaius phoeniceus; assembly: GCF_051311805.1. Taxonomy (NCBI): domain Eukaryota; kingdom Metazoa; phylum Chordata; class Aves; order Passeriformes; family Icteridae; genus Agelaius; species Agelaius phoeniceus. Next base: position 4,866,245 of record NC_135290.1, on the reverse strand, counting down.
CACTTCAACTGCTTTAGGCCCATCAGACCTCCCTGGATATTAATTACTCCACTGCCCTGTGCAATCCTCCCAAGCACGAAGGATATTGAGATGTCAGCATCCATACAGTGCCCATTCCTGATGGGATGAGTGGTTTCTTTGATGAACAGCCCTAAGTTATCCATGTATTATTCCCAAAGAAAATGTGGCAGTCTCCCGCCCAGCAGCTGGGGACACAGAGCTCCTGGGACACAGAGGAGCAGGACAATGGGAGTGTGGGGGACACATTCAGGACCCCTCCCCTGAGCTGTGCCTGGGCTCCAGCAGAGAGAGCCCTGTCACACCAGCCTGGTGTTATTAACAGCAGAGAGGATAAGGTGAGTTATAAGCCCAACACAAGTCAGACAGCAAGAGCCCAGGACTGGAAAACGCTCCAATCACAAGGGACAACGCCTTCAGTGCTGTGAATGGAGCAAAATAGGAAAAGATTCTGGCACAAAACCCTGCAGCTCTGCCTGGGAGCATGAAAGCAGGGCTGGCTGGGGAGGGAATGGGCAGAATGCAGCTGCTGAGACGTCACAGCAGAAACAACCTATTTACATCCCTCCTGGATTGCAGCACTGGCTCAGGAAGGCACTCAGCAACGCTGCTTCGTGAGACCGCGCCAATAACAATCCAAAGAAAGCAATTTTGCAGAAAAGCCTTACTATACTCCCTGTTATTATTTCTTAAATGCACTGGAAAAGAGCACAGCATGATCATGACTGCTTAACTGCACTTGAAAAGAGTGAAATGTGCTCCTTAAGATATTCAAAATTTAGTTTTACGTTAGGAGAGTACCAGAAAAAGACTCCAAAAAATCACATTTATATTGCATTTACCTTAGAAAATGGAATTTTAAAACATTAAAGCAAAACAGCACCACTTTTTCATATTCTATTTATCTATCAATTCAATCAATAAATCTTAAACTCCAAAAACATTACATCAAGCCATAAAATTCAGGGTTGTTACCCACAAGTATCACTTGAAAGCATTTAACCAAGCCCACTCCCAAAAGCCCTGCAGGCATTAGGCTGAGAACAGCAGCTGAGACACAGGAATATCCAAAAAGATAAATTGAGTCGTCCCCCCCCCCCAAAAAGGCCATTTTCTAGCGTGGATAAAGCCAGGGCAGGCCACATGAGCTGCAGATCCCAGAAGGTTTTGCTCCCGCGGCTGGGAAGCACAGCTGACATTTCCTGCTGCCCTCCCGGGACGGGTCAGCACAGATGCAAGGTCTGAGCACAGGGAACTGGAGCAGCATCTGAGCACAAGGGAGCAAATGCCATCTTGCCAAATTCTCCCTCTCTGCAGGCACACAGCACGCCCATGGAGCAGGGGAAAAACCCTCTGATTCCAGAATGAATATCCTGTTAAAATTGAAATCTTCTTTTTTAAAGGAGATGGAGCAGGTACAAAATCTTGAGATGGATAAGGCACCCTCACATCCATCCCCTTTTCCCAAAGCTGGCTCCCAGCACTCCTGCCAACATCCCACATCCAGGACTCCTGGGTGAATGCTGCCTGTCCAGCACAGGCACAGTGGCCAAGAGGCCAGGAATGGCTCTGCTGAGCCCTGATGGAGCACCAGCCTCTTGCCTGACCCAAAGACCAGGAATTTCAGCAATCCACCATCAACACTCATCTCATGCTGTATTTAGTTCTCTCTTGACAAACCTCTCCAGATGTGCTGGTTTCACTTCTCTGCGCAAGGCCTGAGGGTGAGACACCCACCACCTGCAGCTGCAGTGGCACATGTGGGACAGGCAGGATCAAAACTCATTCCAGGCATGGATGAGATACAAGAGGTACAAGTGCCAAGGTCTGCTCTGATTTATCTGTGGGGCTCTATCACCAACATCACCGCTGACCTCACAGCGAGTTTCAGCCAAGAGCAGTGGGGGAAGGAAGGCGTTTAAACCCAAATGCAGCTCCCCATGACTGATTGTTGTGTTTATTACACACAATCAAAATATAATGGGTTTCTAATACCTCTGCAAGATCCACACCTCCCTACGCAGGCTGACTGCAGATCTCAGTAGTAATTCAAGCTGCCCTTTGCAGCTCAGCAGGGCCTGATGACTCTATACCATGGAAGGGCTCCAAAATGTAATTGATGCAGACAACCATGTTGGTGTTTAGAAATGCATCCAAAGAACTCAAAAACAACTCCAGGAAAGTGTGGCTTACAGCGTTTTTTGAATATTCATTATACACCCAGCAAAAAATACATTTTTAAGACCAACATGCACCTAGGAGATGGCTCCATCCAATCCTGGAAACTTTCTTGGATAATTATAAAGGCCACATGGGTTCTCAAAGCTATAAAAAGCAATACAAAAGCAACTTTGTATTGGCACCTGAAAAGCCTTTGTTAATGCTTCCCAGAACAAAATCATCCTTTTTCCTGTTGTTCCCTGCAGTGTCTGTAAAGACGCACACAGAAAAAAATATCACAGATTCTTTCCTAGCAACGCAGAGGTGAAGCATTCCCAAACAACACGTTCTCACTGCCCTCCACACACCGGGAATTGCTTCCCCAGACCTTTCCCTGCAATACAAGTGGGAAGTATGGACACAGCACATCTGCACACCCCCAGAAACAGCTGAATATTTACAGTCAACATCTTGTGAAAGCTGCAGCAAAACCTCATTTTCAGCAGACACACACATCAATTATTCCGAGAGTACTTAACAGGAAAATCCTCTCAAGTCAATACAACAAAAGCAATCACTCGAGACTTGGAGATGAATTTAAATTGGCACAGTTTGAGAGAAGCACCTTGGAATTGCACATTGAGAAGCTGATGGCACCTTTTGTTTACCAAACTAAGAATTAATTTTGACAAAACTCTTCCTGCTAAGTCCAAAAACACTGAAAACCCACTCAGCAGAACACATTTAAGACTAGTCACAGGTCAAGCGGTTTAAACCAGGAAAACGTGCACATAAATACCCACTTAGAGCTGTCCAAACAAAAACATGCTCTACAGTTCAGAGATAAACAGCTTGTACCACACAAGGAGTGGGAGCCAGAGGCAGGTCTCTGCTTTGCATACTTTGGCAGCAAACAAGAACAATTTCGTGTCTTTCAGATTCCTTCTGCTGCACCAGCAGCAGCTGTGGATCTGTTCCAGCACACGAGGGATGCTCTGCAGCCCTTCAGCCAAGCTCTACCCAAGAGCCAGCACCAGCCTCACTCACCCAATTCTCTCTTTGTCATTTTTAATGTGCCCTGATGCAGAAGCTGCTGCAGCTTTTAGCACCTACATCTTCATGGCTAACCAGGACCTTCAAACAACCAAAGAACCATGGAAGAGGTTGGGTGGGGAAGGACCTTCAAGATGACCTTGTTCCATCCCCTGCAGGGGACAGTCTTCCACTATCCCAGGGTGCTCCACCTGGCCTTGGACACTTCCAGGGATGGGGCAGCCTCAGCTTCTCTGGGTAAGCTGGGCCAGGGCCTCACAGGGAGGAATTCCTTCCCAACTTCCCATCTAACCCTGCTCTTTGTCAGTGGGAAGACATTTCCCTTATCCCATCCCTCTGTCCCAAGTCGCCCTCCAGATCTCCTGGAGCCCCTTTAGCCCTGAAGGGGCTCTGAGCTCTCCCTGGAGCCTCCTCTTCTCCAGATGAGCACCCCCAGCTGTTCCAGCCTGGCTCCAGAGGAGCTCCAGCCCTCAGAACAGCTCCATGGCCTCCTCTGGACTCACTCCAGCAGCTCCACATCCTTCCTGTGTTGGGGACAGCTCTGCAGGTGGGATCTCACCTGAGCAGGGCAGAATTTCCCCCTCACCTGCTGCCTCTGGTTGGTTCCTGGGCTGCCAGCAAAGCTGAGTCACTGAACTTCTCATCAAACAATCCCCCCTGTCCTGCTCCTCAGAGCTGCTTTCAATCCATTCTCCCCCAGCCTGGATTTGTGCTTGGAAGTGACCCAGGTGCAGGATTGTGCACTTGTCCTTGCTGAACTCCATGAGGTTCACACAGACCAACCTCTCCAGCCTATCCAGGTCCCTCTGATGTCCCTTCCTTCCCGTGGGTGACCACAGCAGACAGTACAAGGCAAAGAGAAACCACCCTGGTGGAACAGGGTGCCAATCATGCAATATCCAAGGTCTAATCTATTTACCACTATGAACTTCCAAGCTTCCATAATATTATCTGCCTTTTCTTTCTTCCTACGGTGTCTGACTTGATAAAGAATTGTTTCTAAACCAAAATCTCACAGACAATCTCCCTCAGGAGCACATTAACAGGATTCAAACTCCATTCAATACTGTTATCAATGACCAGAGGAAACAGAGCACCTGCAGCTCAGTTTGCAGATCAGATCCCAACAAAGAGGGAGCAACAGTGAGGATGTGTTGGAACAGAGCAACCTGACCCATGTAAGAGTGGCTTCAACTCCCTAACACCACGTCTGCTTTCACAGAGCCCTGTACAAACACAGCCACAGCACAGGGATGCACCCAGCAGGCTGAGAAATCCCAGCTAAAACCTCCTCACACAACATGGCAGCAGAAAGGATAAAAATACAGTCCAAGGGTGTGCAACAAAGGAAGGGCAAACACAAAAAAAGCAGTAAATAGATGTTTATCTCTCAGTAAAAAAAAAAGATGTTTATCTCAGTATGTTATACCAGGTAAGAGTCTGTTTTAGACTCCTCTGAGCAAGTTTTCCAATTACAAGTGTTAACAATTTAGGATGCAGAGAGCTGTAATTACACAGAGAACAATAACAGAATTCAGAGCCATTAAGGCCCTCAGAAGCTAAAATTGAGCAGAAATGCTGTATATGACTTCACATAAGAGGACAAAGAGTAGTAATGTGTGCTTTGGCGCAGCAGAGAAAGACATAAAGCTCAGCAAAGAGCTAAAAATAAAGAAAATGTAGAAGAAAAAATAAGGAAAATGCAGCTTTCAATAGCTAAACTACCAGAACAATCTACAAAGCAAAATGTTCCCCATCACCAGTTGTCTTCAAGGGAGAGATTCTGCAGCCAAACACAAACTCCTGGACTCAGAACTGGGATAAAATGGGAATTGAAACTTAAGTGATACCTGGATAATTAAAGCCACCATCCTAATATTAACTTCTGGCTTTAAATGGCCAAAATCTCAAATTAACTGCCCATAGAGTTGCCTGAAGGGAGAAAGCAGCAAGAATTACATAAACTTTAAAACCATATGGTAGGAGAAAAGCTTCTGTCAATTGAGGAAGTGCTGCCCTAGGACTGCAGCAATGCTTTTTATCAGATGAGCTCCACATTCCCACCCCAAGAGTGGCAGGAGCCTGGGTACAGGGGTGGGTTTTGTCTTGGAGAAGGTGACTCAGAAGAAGCTGAGGCAGCTCAACCATGGCTTGTGGGACTGTAGGATAAAGTGTTTCCTTTCCCTTTCACTGGGCCTCAGCAATGGAGACCATCACTGTAGGAAAGAAGTGACAACACAGACTGGGGGAAGGCACAACCAAGACAGGAAAGGTCTATATAAAATCACCTCACCACATGAATCCCAGAAATCCACACTGAAGTTCAGACCCTACTGTGATGTTCTAAAACTGGACCAATACCACTTGATCTACTTTAGAACACATTTTCCCCCAGTCCTCTCCCCCCCTCCTCGTTCACACAGGGAGGTTAAAAACATCAGTCACAGTTCTGCTGTTCCTGCTTTGCTCAACTGAAAGGTCAGAACGTCCTGCCAAGGAGGTAAGAGCTCTATTCTTCCTGTGCTGGGCCCACACCCGAAATATAACCTGAATCAAATGATAAATTAAGATCTCAAAACAATTCTAATCGATCTTCTAAAATCTCAGATTAATTCTTCAGTTAGAAAACAGCCCATGGAAAGGCAGAGGCTGCCTCCTGACTGCTTGCAGCTACTCCTGCCAAAGGCAAACTCACACCCCAGGATCCTGATCAGCTGAAAGCTCAGCGTAACAGATTTTGCAGATTCCTCGTTCCCCCACATTAAGTTTTTCTTTTCCCAATTAGTAAAGACAGGCAGAGAAAATGCCCCTCTTTATCTCTCTGCAGGGCATGGGCTCCCAGTGCCACCTCACCCCGAGCAGCTGGTCCTGCTGAAGGACATGAAAACCAAATGCACTTCCCTTAGGCAGCACCTGGGAAGCGAAGGGAGGCTGCAGCCATGGCACACTGGTTAAGGATGGATTCTAAACCCCCTCGCTGCTGGCCCAGCTGTCCAGCAAAGCGCTGCCTAAGCTGCTTGGGAGCAGAACTTATCCCTGACATTCTGCCAATTAAAAAGCACAAAATCCCCCTGCCAGCAGTGCTCAGCTCAACCTGCTGGAAGCAGGCAGGGCCAGAAGCACAGCGATGTGCTGGCTTAGCTCTTCAAATCCTTTGTGGAGGGACAGAAAAAAAACCACCTATCTTCTTGGAATTAGCAGGCATACCCAAGCTGAGATTCAGACTGGTCACACTTCCACCCAGCAGGGAAAAGCAGGCATGGCTCTTCCTGCTGGGTGGAAGTGTTATTCCATTGCACAGACTACACAACAGCACAAAAACAAGAGACAGAACAGCCTGTGTTCCGTCTGGCTAATGATGCCAGCAAGTGCAATGTACGTAGGAAGAGGAAATTATTGTACACATAGACACATATGGCTGGTAATATTTCTGCTTCAACAATGAAAAGGAGAAAAATGCAGCAAGAAAACATTTTCTCAACATCTGGGAGTAAGTGGGAGCTCCACTGGATTTCAGGGAGACATCCATGATATTTATTCTTTGAGCTTGCATATCTATCTGAAGAATAAAATCATTGCAAATGCTTTTTAAATAGCACTAAAAATATATATATTTACTTATTGCAGCAGTTTCATATGTCCATACAGCTTTCATTAATGCTCCTACAATATTCTGTTAGCATCATCTACAGCTATTGTTCAGAATTCCTCAAAGTTATGGTGGTTCCCATTTGTCTCTGCCAGGGAAGCCCATCAGTCATGGGGACAGTGGCACAGACAAGTGACAGAGCCCATAACAGATTCCCCAGCCCTTCAAGAAATAAGCTTGTCAGAAACTCAAAAATAACCTCTCTTGGATGGAAAATGGTAAAAGGTTGGGATTTATTTGGATAAACCACCCAAGACTTCACTTGCCATTGCAGAGTCTAGAAGAGAGGAAAGAGAAGGAAGGTCAGGGATATCCCAGGAAGGTCAGGGATATCCCTTCTCCTCCATTAATCCATTTCCCTGTCCAAGGCTCCCAAACAAAGTCCTGTGCTGGCCTGGGAAGGGAAAATCCCCAGGACAGGCAGAGCACAGCTCAAGGCCTTACTATGGAGCTGCCCTCAGATTCAGCACCTGCAAAAGACACTCAAAACCAGGGGCTTTCCAAGTTTCTCTAAGGTTTCAGAGCTTAAAGCAAAAAGGGAAGAGGACCTAAGCCTTTATGTGCTTCTAAAGCTACAGAGCACAGCAACAGCACAACAATCCTGTGAGGAAAAGCCCAAGGGCTGCCTAATCAGCTCACTGCAGTGATATCCTCCAGTGCCATTCCTGCTCCTTTGGCAATTTCAACTTCCAAACTGCCCTCAGCTTCAAGGTTCCTTCCACCTCTCCAGCACAGAGAGGAGTCCCTACAATTTCACCTATACAATCATTCTCCTCTCCCTCCACACCAGGACCTTCATCCTTAGGGATATATGACTTTCCTATCCTTACACAAGCCACTCTTCTCCCTAGAACTCCCTGGGAGGAGCATCACTCCCTCTGCAGCTCTCTTCAGCCACATCACTGTGGGAAGATCCCTCACTCCTCTTATCTCTCCAGTTCTCAGCTGATCCCTCTGCCCAACCCAGCAGAACCCTTCTCCCTGAGCACCTTTCCAAGCACTACAGCCCATGGACACCCTCTCTTTCTCGGCTGATTTAGGTCCTTCCCTCCTGATTTTCCTGCAGTGCTGTATGTTTCCATTCCAGCCTCCCTGGTAGCACTGATCTTTCTTCAGTCAGGCACAGGGGAGGGAGGAACAGCTCCCAGCAGCTCTCACCTTTAATCCACTTTTCTCCAGCATATCAGAAGCTCAGAAACCCAAGGATCACCTCTGCTAACCCTGCACTGCCAGCTCTCCCCTGCCTACAGTGCTCAATCTGCACTCTTGCCAAACTGATCCTCCCAACCCAGACTCTTTCCAGCTCCTCTCCAGAGAGGCAGCTGATAATGATGAGAACTCTGAAATGATTTTTTTTCATCCAGTGACTTTTTCATTAGCCACATCACTAATCCCAAGATTGTGCCTTCCTTCCAAACAGCTAAAAGGTTCTTTTGACCTATACTCTTTACTCCCAACCTTTTGTTCCTCTCCCCAAACTGCTACACATCCTTTCACTTTGAGATCACAAGTAGATCACCCCAGAACAAAACCCAAGAGCTCTCCTCAGCCTCCCTCCCCACACTGCATCCATCCCTGATCAAGCTGTGTAATTTTAGAGCCTGTCTCCCTCTGGCCATGCTCCCTGGGACTCGCCAGCCTGGCAGGGACATGGATCACATCCAGAGTCACACCTGCTCCAAGGACAGAAATTTCACCTGCCAAAGAGCTACAGCTGTGTGAAAAGGGCATCCCTAACACCAAGAGAAACACTTCTGGTTTTGCTATATTTGCACACCAGGATTTTCTCCAGAGGCACACACAGGTGTATTTTCTACCTATGGCCACAGCAGCCCTGCAAATACCCAACACAGCATGCATTTCCTGTATTCCACACCCACGTTACAGCTCAAGCAATCTCTGTCTCAATACAGAGAAGAAAACTCAAAAGTCTTCTCTGAAAGTGATTTTCAACCTTATTTTTCCTTCTTCTTCAGCCAAAAGCTTTCCTCCATCAATATACTGTGGGAAAACTGTTAGATTGCCCAGCTGTCAGGGGTAGGTGCACAGGCCCCTGAGCTCCCAAAATTCAGTGTGACCTTGTCCCAGTCCCCCTCAGATCTTCTCTTCCATAGCTGTTTTCACCTTCAGTCCTCTGCAGCCTCAACCAGCTCCAAACTGCTCCTCCCAGGGGAGCGATTCCACTTTTCCCTCACAGGAAGCTTTAACACAAAATAAAATGTCTCTCTTCTCCCTGGCATATTTTCAGGCAGGGAAGAACAGAGCAGTGACCCTTCCATAAAACCAAACTCTATCATTTTATTTTTCACTCCAGTCTATGGGAAGGACAAGGAAAGCCTGGTATTTAGCACAGATAAATCCCAATTTAGAACACTGCCCTTTTTTAAAGTCAAGGGTTGTGACTTCAGTTATTGTCCCCAGGCACACTCAGCAGCTTCCAAGATCTTGGGATCAGGTAATGGAGCTGAGTTTCCTCCCTGACATCACCACACACTCCCCCTGTGTGTCCAGAGCCACGACACACTAACAGGTTTTGCCACTACAATTATTTTCTTGCCATGGGGTTTCCCCACAAAGGGACAGGAACAAGGACACGACTGCAGAGCTCACCTGTTCCCTGGGCACAGCCACAGTACCCTACTTGGTTTGGGTTTCCCATCTCTCCCTTACCAAAGGATTACAAGAAATCTGTTTCAAGCCCAAGATCTGGCTCGCTCCACTTCCTGAAACACAAACTTCAAAGCCAAATCAGACTATTCCAGTGTTAATTATGGCTCATTTCTTCATTGAAGGAAATGAAGGATGCAAACAAGCCCACGTTTGGGGCTGTGGCAGGAGCCAAACCTCCATCCTCAGAGCAGGTAATGCCAACACTGCACACAACCACGCTGGTATTTATTTTCTTGTGTGTTTCTAGCACAGTTTAGTGACAATTTTTGAAGCGTGCATTCCTTATAACATCCAGAAACAACATAAAGAGTCACTCCTGGATGTCCTGACTGCTTCCAAGACTGCACCTTAATGCCAGATGAAGCAGAATTACGCAAGCTGCACATTATAAAAACTCTCCCAGGTCTCTGGGTGAAAGGCCCGAGTGAGGATGAACAGCACCATTCCAAGGCAGGCTCCCGAAACAAGGACCCACAGAACAGCTCATCCGCGACTCTTCTCGAGCGTTATCCTCGCTCCTTTTGTTTTCCTTTCTAACCCCGAGACTCTCTCAGGCTGAAGTCAGAGAACAACATGTCATTGTTCGAGCTTAATGAGTCAACGTTAATTTCCCCATTGTTTATTTAAACCCCCTTTCAAACAGCATCAGTAGCGTTAATTACGTTGAAATACTGATGTTTTGGCGAGGGGGCCGGGTGTGAGAAGGAAGAAGCGTTTTTACCACAGACAAGGGGGTCGCTGGCAGATGTTCGTACGGCGCGGTGCGGGTCTCGGGGGGAGTGATCCGAACCCTCACCGAGGGTGGGTGATTCCCCTCATCGAGGGGATCGTTCCCTCACCGGGGAGGAGCCCAACCCCTCTCGGGGGTGGTCGGTCCTATCACTGCAGGAGGGTTGATCCCCTCACCCTCTTCCCCTGCGTGGGGTCGGCCCCTCGCCACCACCGGCACAACACGTCGCCCGCTGCCCCCCGTGCCCGGGCAGCCCTCCCGAGCCGCGGGTCACCCTGACAGCCGGCCCCGGCCCCCCACGCTCCCCTCGGTGCCGCTCCCGGCCGCGGCGCAGCGCCGGGCCCGCACACAAAGCCCCGGTGGGGGGGGTGGGGAGAAGGCGGCGGAGCCCAGCCCGAGGAGCCGCGGCCGCACGAGGCGGCACGAGGGAAGTACCTGGAAATCTCTGTCCTCGTTGAAGCGGGAGAACCTGTCCGCCATTTCGCGCCGGCCCAGCCCGGCCCGGCCCCGCTCCGGCCGCCGCCGCCTCCGCCCTCAGCGCCGCCCGCCTGCACCGCCCCCGCCGCACCGCGCATGCGCCGCCCGAGGGTCACGTGCGCGGCAACGTGGGTCACGTGATCGGCAACGACGGGGGTCCCTCACGGCAGCGCCAACGCGCGGAGCGGAGTGGCTGCTGCAGCGGGACCTGGCGGGGCGGCGGCGGCAGGACCGGCCCGGAGACAGCGGCACGCCGGGGGTCGGCACGCCAAGGGGCGGAACGGGCTCGCACGGCCGGCCGCGCCCTCAGGGCTCTGCTGCGGCAGGTCACGTCCCGCCGAGCCTCGCTGCGCGTCTGACTGCAGATGGCAGCGCGCATGCCCGCCCCGGCAGCCAGTGGGGGCGCGAGCGGCGGCACGCGCGCGCCGGACAACCAATGAGGGCGGGAGTAGCGCACGCGCGTGCCTAGCAGCCAATTAGGGCGCGAGCTACTGCGCAGCGCGGGGCACCATTTCCCACCCGCTGCAACGCGCATGTGCAAAGGCGTCACACGGCGAGCGCTCGACATGGAGAGCGCGAGCTCCGCTTCAGCCTTCCCGCCCTCCCGGCTCGAGCCAATGGGAGCTGCCCCAGTCGCTTGAATGATGGACATGTGAGCCAATGGGAGCGCGGGCTCGCCACCGCCCCCCAGTGTGCGCAGCGGGCCGTGCCGCCTGCTGGCGCGGCGCATGCGCAGAGCCGGCTCGGCGGGGCCCGCGCGGGGGTGGCTGAGGGCGGCCCGGGGCCGGTGAGCCCTCACGGGGATCGCAGAAACCGCACCCAGCCCTGAGGTGGTGCCCAGCACTAATCCTGAGCGCATCGCGGTGCTCAGAGCCAGCCCCGCGGTGCAGCCCAGCGCCCGACAGAGCCCCGTGCTCGTATCCCCGGCTCCTGCCGCAGCCCTCAGGCCGGGCTGTGAGGGCCTCTCCTCTCCCCTGAGTGGGAAGTGTGTGCCCCAGCCCTGCCCTCTGCAGGCCACAGCTGCAGAGCCAGTAGTATGGATAGTACCGGGGGGCTGGGGACTGGTGCTTGGTCAGGGTCTGGAGTCTGGGCCTGGTTTAGGATCGGGGTCGGGTCTCGGATCCAGATCTGGGTCTGGATTTGGGGGCCAGGACTGGGGGCTTGGGGCTGTTTGATGGATTTGGGGGCCAGGACTGGGGACTTGGGGCTGTTTGATGGATTTCGGGGCTGTGAAAAACGCCAGTCACTTTTCACAGGGGCCTTGGCTGGTTTTGGTGTCAGGGGATGGGGTCTAGGTCTGGGTCTGGATTTGTGGGCAAGGCTTGCATTTGGGGTCTGGGTTCTGGGTCTAGGATTAGGGTCTGGTCTGCAGAGGTCTCTGTTTTGCCATCCCCCAGCACAGCTGTCACCAGCTGTCTCTGAGCACCGTGCCGTGTGTCGCCGGCCCTCCGCCTGCCCTGACAGCAGGAAAAACGGATCCCATCTGTCTCTCCATTCATTGCTTTCCCTCTCTCCGCAGCAGCCTCTCTGCCCGGGCCCTGCTGCCCTCTGCTGCCTGTCACAGCCGGGTGAGGGAGAGGAGTTTGGGATCAGGGCTGTCTGCAGTGTGTTCTCTGAGCCTCCATGTGCCACCAGAGCTGTCCCTGAGGGGACACCTGTGCCCTGCCCAGCGAGGCAGTGAGTCCTGAAGCACTGCTTGTGCTTTGTGCTCCACGGGGTAGCTCTAGACACGATTTGTTCCTCCGGTGAGCCAGGCTGGTCTGTGCTGCCAGAACTCCTGCATGGAACATGTGTTCCCTCACTTGTTAGGAGGGAATGCTGTGCTCAGCCTGCTGCCCCACCACAGCAGCCCTGTGGGAATTCCCCCGGGATATCCTGGAAATAAAAACCTCCCAGGAAAGAGAGCTGCTGGATGCCCCAACCCTGGCAGTGTTCAAAGCTGGGTTGGATAAGGCCTTGAGCAGCCTGGGTATGGGACTATCCCTACCCCTAATATCTATGATTCTAATCTTGCCTCTCTCCTGGGACCAGCCAGCCCTGTGTGCTGAGAAGGGCTTGGTGGCTGTGAGCTGGGACTTCTGCAGTGCAGAGTGGCCCTGTTTCTGTCTGTTTCTTGCTGGGCAGAAACATGATTGAATTTGCTCCTCATTGCCCTGAGAACATCCTGCTGGATGCTCTGCCTGTCTGTTTCACTCAACTTCCCACAAAAACCCCAGTGTCCATGTCAGGTCTGTGGTTCCCTCCTTATCCTCCCAAAGCACCAGGTGGGTCCACATGGGCAGGACTGGACCTGGTTCCCCTGCCTAGGAGCCTGACCCATGTGGGACACCCCTGTGGGTGACTCAGTCAAATGTCCTGCAGCCCAGCCCACCCATGGGTCCTGGGTGGGCACCCTTGGGCCCATTGCAGGGGCTGTGCCCACAAGGGAGCTCCTGACCCACCCAGGTGGTCATTGGGACCCCTGGACCCCCACCCACCATGGGGTGCTGAGCCAGACAAGGCCCTACAAGGAGATGGGGCTGTGTCAGGCCAGGTGGGATGAACCTGGAACAGGGAATGTGGGGACCCCTGGGGAGGGTGGCAGCTTCCCTGGCAGGACCCAGCTGTGCTGGTGTCCTTTGCCCCTTCTCAACATCCCCCACCCCACTGGGTGCACAAAGCTGGTGCTCATCATCACCCATGGCTGGGGGGAACCCAGCTCTGCCTGCCTGGGCTTTGGGAACCTCCAGGGGTGCTGAGCTCACAGCAAGGATGGGGCCCACAGTGCTGCCCAAGGCCTCTCAGCCCTGCCTGTGTCACTTGGTGCCAGAGGGGTGAGCTGAGTCCCTGGGCTTCCTGCCCGGGGTGCTCAAGGGGTACAGTGACCCCAGAGCCCAGCATGGGCAGAGGCTCCTCACTGCAGGACCAGGAGCTGCTGCTGCATTCACCAGGGCCCCTCTTCTCTGGGGGGCCCTCTCTGGGCTGTGCTCCCCAGCCCTGCTGCCACAGGAGCAGGAGGGAGGCCGGGAATGAATGCCTCCCCACTTGGCATCTCCCTGTGCCAAGGGCCTCTGCTGCTGGGGACGTCTGCCCTCCAGGACCTGTGGCTTTTGGGGGACACATCTGCCCCCCTCTGGTGCCCTCTAGCCTGGAGGGACTGGCACAGGGACAGCTCTGTGTCCTACTGGGCACAGGGACAACTCAGTGTCCTTGTTGGGAACAACTTCATGCACTGTCAGACACAGGGACAGCTCAGTGTCCACAATGGGGACAACTGTCCCCACTGGGCATGGGGACAGCTCCATGTCCCTGTGTCAGCTCTGTGCCCCCACTGGGTGACTCTGTGTCCCCAGTGGGCTAGGGACAGTTGGAATGGCTGTGTGACACCCTGGAGTGTGACACTTCTGGTCACACTGAGCCCACCCCTCTCTACAGGGGGGTTTGGTGGGTGCTGGGGGACAGATGGGCACTCAGGGGACCCTGAGAGTCACCACGGGCCAGTGGCATGGGCTCACTGATGTCCCCACAGCCAGCCCTGACACAGGAGGGTATAAATAGCAGCTCTGTCACCTCCTGTCACATGCCCAGTGCTGGCAGGTCCCCTGCCCCCGGCTGGGGGCACAGCTGTTCCTGGGAGAGGGAGGGATGGCCAGAGGGGCACCCCATCCCTCCTGCACTTCCACCACCCCACAGACCTGCCACGGTTCCTGGGGGACATCCAGGGGTCCAGGGTGTCCCTGTGGGGACATCACTGTCACTGCCCTGGGGACACAGACCCCAACCCAGCACAGGGACAGAGCTGAGATGGTTGGACCATGCCCACCCCACCAATATGGGGACCCATTGCCAGCTCCAGGTGTTTCCCTGGGGACTTAAAGGGCACTTCCAACCCCAAAGCAGAGCCAAAAGGGAAATTTGTGCCCATTTCCCCCCTCCCCTCCCCGCTGTGATCCCGTGCACTCTGTGGGCAGAAATGGTCACTGCGGTCTGGGGCGGCTCTAAAAATACCCGAGCCCTGACAGTGACAGCTGCGGCCAGGCCAGGGGGGCCCACAGCGGGGGCTGCCAGCCCCGTGTCCCCTCCCTGCAGGGACAGCCCTTGGCTCTTCCCACACACACACACACACACACACACACACACACACACACACATTTCTCCGTTTCAGAGTCCCCCGGGGTCCCGTCCTGCTGCCCGGGTGTCCCAGCAGGACGGTGCCATGGGGCAGTGGCTGTGTGCCCACCGTGCCCACACTGTCCCCGCGGCCTGGCGGCCGGCACGCAGCCGTGGCAGCCCGGTGGCTGTGGCTCTGGCTGTCCCCAGGCCTCCCCGAAGCCCCTAATCCATCTCTCGCAGCAGGAGATGCCTAAGCTGCCTTTTCATGCCGGCTCCTCCGCGCGCGGGCTCGCGCGCTCTCAATGCCGGCGCTGGCAGGAGATGTGTCCGACAAGCTGAGGGGATCCTCCCCCGCCAGCAAGGTCAAGGTGTGCTTAAGCCACTTTCCCCATGCCCGCCCCGGCGGGTTTTGTGCCCCACCAGCACCAGGGGTGGTTTTGGGGGACAGCACAGCTTTGGGGTCTCACCACCCCGAGGGATCCAGGCAGGCAGACCCATATTGTGGGGGGGCTCATTCCCCAGCTCAGTCTCGGGGTCACCCACCAGCCCCCCGATCCCAGCTGGGGACCCTCTGTGGTCCTTGGCTAAAGCTGTGCTCGCTGCCAACCAGGCTGCCCCCAGGGCTTGGCTCACCCCACACACAGCCCAGGGCTCATCTCTGCCCCCAGCCCCCCTGGGCAGGGCTGCCCACAGACCCCTCCCACACACGGAGCCACTGCAGACCATCAGACCAGTTCAGACCAGTACAAACCAGGCCTGAGCACTCCTCTCCCTGGCCCAAAGAGTAGGGAGCACACGTGTGTGTGTCTGCACACGTGTCTGTGTCTGGGCATGCAGGGCCCATGCCCAGGACCCCGTGTCACTCCTGTTCCCTTGGTGACAGACCCCCGTCCTCTGCTGGCACCTCGCGCCTGCCGCCAGCCAGGGCCTTTGTGCCTGGTTTTAATTAGAGGCTCTTAAGTGTGAAACAAAGCCGAGTGCAGGGCCAGGGGGCCCTTCCCTTCCTCTGTGCTCCTGGGGGACCCCCGAGGTCCCCATCCTGCCTGGCATCGCCTGCCACAGCCCCTCCATTCCCCACTTGTGCTTTGCCGTCCTCTGTGCCCATCCCTCAGGGACACTTGCCAGTGCCCCCTGGAAGTACTGCCCTTCACAGTGGTGCTGGCCACCAGCTCTGCGTGGGGCCACGCGCAGGGCCTGTGCCAGATGTGGTGCCACCCCCAGTGTCACCCCCAGGGCACCTGTCCCCAGGGAGGAGGCTCAGAAAGAGGCCACCACTAGGGTGCTGCTGGGGGTGAGATGGGTGTTCCCAGCTGTGTCCCCCATCCCTGGCTTTGATGGGTGCAGGGAGGACCCCACAGGCATCCTGGCACCTCATGGTGCTGGGGGAATCCCAGGAAGGGGGGCTGCATGGGCACCATGTCCTGCTCTATGAGGGACACAGGAGCCACCAGACCTTTGGAGGAGGTGGTACCCATGGGCCTGCCCCTGGGGACCCTTGGCTGTTGGGAGCAAGGGACTGCCAACACTGGGTGCCCACCAGCATCCCCCAGTGCCGTACTGGGATGAGTGAGAGTCGAGCAGTGGGGGGATTGGGGCTCCTGGGTGCCCCCCACCCTGAGCAGCTCTGTGAGGACATGAAGGGGAGCTGTGGGGAAGAGCTGGGTTTGGCCCCATACTCCCAGTAAAGCCCGGTCTGGGCAGCACCCACCCTCTCCCACTGGGTGCAAGGGCTGGTCCTTGTCTTCACAGTGTTCCCTCCACCCAGGACACCAAGCCCAGACCCCCCTGGGAAGTTTTGGGGAAGGGGCAGCACCCTCTACCACCCCTCATGCAGGGGCCTGGGGATGGGGCTGGGAGCCTGGTGACAGGGACAAGTGATATCAACAGGATTCCCTGGCCACCCTGAATGTTCCTGGGAGGGGACATCCCTGAGTGGGCAGGACCCCACTGGTTGCTTCCCTGGGGTATCCCCTGACACCGCCAGCCCACCCAGGGGTTTCTCTCAGGGCTGACTGGTGGACCTGCTCTGGGTTTTGCCCTCCCCAGGAGGGCTCGGCCCCCACTCTGGGTGGAACCATGTCCCAGTGTGTCCCTGGAGGCTCTGGAGACCCTTGTCCCAAGCCACCAGCACCCAGGAGGACAGGGAGGATGGGGACAGCCTCTGCAACCCCTTCTGAAAGTGAAACCCCTCTATCTCCAGAAAGAATCCAAAATCTGAAGCGTTTAGGAAGCCAAGATCCACGTGGCTGTGCAGACACCCTTGTACTGCTCCTTCCCTGTCGCTGTGGGCCTGCGGGACATGATGGGGACATCCAACCAGACTGTGCCGCCACAGGGCCGGAGCGGGAACGGGAACGGGAACGGGAGCGGGAACGGGAACGGGAACGGGCCGGAGGCAGCGCTGGCCGGGCTCCAGCCTCTGTCCGCCGCCTCCCGCCCGGGACCACCGGACACCCAGCGACCCCCGGGGCCCAAAGGCAGCACAGCACCCCTGGGTGCCCCATCGGGGACAGCCGGCCCTGGCTCCCATCTCACCGCCTCGCCCCACGGCAGCCCCGGAGCCTCCGCCATCCCCGGAGCGGGGAGAGCCCCCGGCAGCCCCGCCGGGACACCCGGCACGTCCGGCCCGGGGAGGCTGGCGGAGAGGGGGGCCCTGCAGCATCGTGTGTCCCGGCTTTCCCCCCCAGGCTTTGATTTTGGAGCCCCCCCTGCCCTTCCCCCTCGGCCAGGAGCCGCAATGGTTTCAATTACGCTGTGAAAGGCGGTGGGGCCCCCTCTTTTCACGACAGCCCGGGTCTCCTGCTCACAACAAAAGCTTAAGTTACAGGAAAGGGAGAGAAAGGGAGGGAGGACGCGCAGGGAGGGAGGGAAGGGGGCTGCCAAGAGCCCCCCAGCCCCCCAAAACGGAGCGGACGGGGGCAGGGGGCTCCCCACCACAGCCCCCAAGGGAAACGGGGGGAAAGGCAGCCCCTTGCCTTGGGAAAGGCAGCCCCCCATTCTAGTGCCGAAATTTGGGGTGATCACTTACAGTTTTGTTCCCTCCAAAGGGAACTCCAGTGCGTCCCAGTCTCTCCCAGTGTGTCTGAGTCTCCCCAGTGTGTCCCGGTGCCCCCCAGTGCGTGTTTGACTCCCCACTGTGTCTCATGACCCCCCCTGTGCTTGACCTCCGTGTGTCCCAACACCCTCACTATGTCTTGGATGGCCCCAGCACACCCTAGATCCCCCTGCTGTGTCCCAGTGTCCCCCCACAGTGTGTCCCAGTCCCCCCTCATGTGTCCCAGATCCCCCCAGCATGTCCTGGGTCCCCCCAGTGTGTCCAGGTTCCCTCCAGGCATATTCCTGCTGTGTCCAAGACTCCCCCTCCCAGTGTGTCCCAGTCCTAACATGTGTCCCAGTTCCCCACAGTGTGTCCCAGTCCCCAAGGCCTCTCCCACTGCCCTGTTTTGGGGATACCCCTGGCTGTGCAGTGGCCTTTTTGGGGTGCAGCACCCCAGGGTGGCCATGGGCAGCCCATGGGGTGGTGGCACTGCCTGGCTGACACCTGGGGACAAGGGATGTTGGGGCCAATACACCCTGTCCTGGAGGTCTCCAGTGGGGCGTGGGAGCTAATCCTGCTCCACTGCACCCTAAAGTGGGACCTGGGGACAGGGGGGGACCCCTTGCAGCACCTTAGAGGGAATGTGGGTCTTGGGATGGGGGGAGCAGCCCCACAAGTGGGGGTTCAAGGTGGGGTTAGGGGACATGAGCAGTGCAGAGGACACAAGGGGGGCACAGGAGACACAGAGGGGGCAGAGGACATGGAGGGAGTGCAGAGGCTACAGCAGGGCTAGGGCACCCAGTGGGGGATTCAGGGGACACAGGGGACATGGGGGGGTGCAGAGCACTTGGGGGGCACAGGGTACATGGGAGGAGCAGGGGACACGGGAGGGGCACAGGACAGAGGTACAGTGACCACGGTGGTTGCCAGGAGACACGGCGGAGAAGTAGGGGACACGGGGGGACAAGGGACAGCAGGGCACACAGAGTGGGGACCAAGGGGACACGGGGGGACAAGGGACAGCAGGGCACACAGAACAGGGACAAGGGGACACGGGGTGGGGCACAGGACAGCAGGGCACACAGAGTGGGACCAAGGGGACACTGGAGGCACAGGGCACAGGAAACATGGGACACGGGGGCACAGGGGACATGGGACACGAGGGGCACAGGAAACACGGAGCACAGGGGACATGGGGGCACACGGGGCACACGGGGCACAGGGGGCACAGGGGACACGGGTGGCAGAGGCCACAATGCAGTGCGGGCACACGGGGCACAGGGGACACTGGGGGCACTGGGGGCACAGGGGACACGGGCGGCAGAAGCCACAATGCCGTTCGGGCACACGGGGCACAGGGGACACGGAGCACACGGGACACGGGCGGCAGAAGCCACAATGCCGTTCGGGCACACGGGGCACACGGCAGGGCCGCTCCCCGCGGCCCCGGCCCGACCCCGCCCGCGGGGGAGTTCGGGGGGGTTCGCACCGCTCGGAAAAACTTTGGGGGGGGGGGGGCGGTGACCCCCGGGGCGGGGGCGGGGCCTGGTGGGCGTGGTCCGGGTGGGAGTGGGCGTGGCGGCCGCGCCGTTTGAATGTGATTGGCGGAGCGGGCGGGGCGGGGGGCGCTGGCCCCGCCCGGCGGGGACGCGGCGCTGCCCCGCACAAAGGCGGCGGGAGCGTCCGGTGCGGCCGCTCCGTTCCCCGCGCCCCGGGACCCCGGCACCCCCCCGGCACCCCCCCGGCACCCCCCGGGACCCCCCTCCCGCCACCCTCCCGGCACCACCGCCCGCCCGCGGCTCCGGGAGCAGCAGGAGCGCCAAGTTCGGGCAGCGGGAGCAGCGCCGCGGAGCACCGGGAGCGCCACGTCCGAGCACCGGGAGCCGTCCCGCCACGCACAAGAGATCGAAACACCGGGAGCCGTCCCGCCGGGCACGGGGTAGGCGGACAGCGGGCAGCGGGAGCCGTCCGGGCAACGCCGGGTGCGGGGGATTCGGGCGCCGGGAGCCGACCAGGCGGGAGCTGAGAGTATCCCGTCACCGGGGATCGTCCAGCCAGCACCGGCCACGGAGGAGCTGATCCTCGGGAGCCGTCGAGTCAGCATCGGGCACGGCAGATCAGGCCAGCCGGAGTCATCCAGGCGGGACCAGAGCGTATCCAGTCACCGGGAGTCGTCCAGGCAGCACCGGGCACGGCAGCCCCGGACGGGAGGATTGGCCGTCCGGCGGGGCACCGGGCACGGTAAATCGGGGCGCACGGCTCGGGGCACCATGGGCCCCCCCGGCGTGCTGCCCGCCCTGGCCTGGCTGCTGGCGGGGCTGAGTGTGCCGGCGCCGAGCCGGGCCCAGCTGCACGGCGAGAAGGGCATCTCCATCCCCGACCACGGCTTCTGCCAGCCCATCTCCATCCCGCTCTGCACCGACATCGCCTACAACCAGACCATCATGCCCAACCTGCTGGGTCACACCAACCAGGAGGACGCAGGGCTGGAGGTCCATCAGTTCTACCCGCTGGTGAAGGTGCAGTGCTCGCTGGAGCTGAAGTTCTTCCTGTGCTCCATGTACGCGCCGGTGTGCACGGTGCTGGAGCAGGCCATCCCTCCGTGCCGCTCCATCTGCGAGCGGGCGCGCCAGGGCTGCGAGGCCCTCATGAACAAATTCGGCTTCCAGTGGCCAGAGCGGTTGCGATGTGAGAACTTCCCCCGGCACGGCGCCGAGCAGATCTGTGTGGGGCAGAACCACTCGGAGGACGGCGGCTCCCCGGCCCTGCTGACGAGCGCCACGCCGCTGGCCGGCCAGGGCACCCCCGGCGCCCCTCGCTACGCCACCCTGGACCACCCCTTCCACTGCCCGCGGGCGCTGAAGGTGCCCAGCTACCTCAACTACAAGTTCCTGGGGGAGAAGGACTGCGCGGCGCCCTGCGAGCCCACCCGGCCCGATGGCCACATGTTCTTCAACGAGGATGAGATCCGCTTCGCCCGCATCTGGATCCTCATCTGGTCCGTCCTGTGCTGCGCCTCCACCTTCTTCACCGTCACCACCTACCTGGTGGACATGCAGCGCTTCCGCTACCCCGAGCGACCCATCATCTTCCTCTCGGGCTGCTACACCATGGTGTCGGTGGCCTACATCGCCGGCTTCGTGCTGGAGGAGAGGGTGGTCTGCAACGAGCGCTTCCAGGAGGACGGCTACCGCACCGTGGTGCAGGGCACCAAGAAGGAGGGCTGCACCATCCTCTTCATGATGCTCTACTTCTTCAGCATGGCCAGCTCCATCTGGTGGGTCATCCTCTCCCTCACCTGGTTCCTGGCCGCCGGCATGAAGTGGGGCCATGAGGCCATCGAGGCCAACTCCCAGTACTTTCACTTGGCTGCCTGGGCAGTGCCGGCGGTCAAGACCATCACCATCCTGGCCATGGGGCAGATCGATGGGGACCTGCTGAGCGGCGTCTGCTTCGTGGGCCTCAACAACATCGACCCTCTGCGAGGCTTCGTGCTGGCCCCGCTCTTCGTCTACCTCTTCATCGGCACCTCCTTCCTCCTGGCCGGCTTCGTCTCCCTCTTCCGCATCCGCACCATCATGAAGCACGGCGGCACCAAGACCGAGAAGCTGGAGCGGCTCATGGTTCGCATCGGGGTCTTCAGCGTGCTCTACACCGTCCCGGCCACCATCGTCATCGCCTGCTACTTCTACGAGCAGGCCTTCCGCGAGCACTGGGAGCGCAGCTGGATCAGCCAGAACTGCAAGAGCTTGGCCATCCCCTGCCCGCTGCACTTCACCCCCCGCATGACCCCCGACTTCACCGTCTACATGATCAAGTATCTCATGACTCTGATCGTGGGCATCACCTCCGGGTTCTGGATATGGTCTGGCAAAACCCTGCACTCCTGGAGGAAGTTCTACACTCGGCTCACCAACAGCAAGCAGGGCGAGACCACGGTGTGACCCCCCTGGCCCCGCCGCCCTTCGGCCTGAAATATTTTTTTGGGGGGTGGGGGGGAGGAGTTATTATATATTTTTTATTTTTAGATTTATTAACGTCTAAGGGGTGTCTCTCTTTCTCTTTGAATTTTTTTTTTTTTTTTGTAATTAAACCTGTAAATAGCATTTGTAAATTTAAGTATATATTTGTATTTAAAAATGTGGAAAAAGAGAGGGAGGAAATAGGAGGAGAGGGAGGGAAAAAGAGGAGAAAAAGGAAGGAGAAGAGGGGAGGAAAAAGGATGAAAAGGGAAAAAAACAGTGGAAAAGGGAGGAAAAAAAGGGGAAAGGAAATGAAAAAGGAAAGGAAGGAAAAAAGGAGCAGACGAGGGAAAAATGAGCAGCAAGGGGTGAAAAATGAGAAAAGTGAGGAAAAAGGGGAAAATGAGAGGAAAGGGAGGAAAAAGGTAGGAGAGAGGGGAGGAAAACAGGAGAAAAGGGAGAAAAACAGAAAAGAGCAGAAAACAGGAGAAAAGGGAAGAAAAAGGAGAAAAAAAAAGGAAAGGGAGAAAAAACAGGAGAAGGAGAGAAAAGAGAAAAAGATAAAAAAAGAGGGGAAAAGAGAAAAGGATTAAAAAAACAAGGAGAGAAAAAGGATCAGAAAATAGAGAAAGAGGTGGGAAAATGGAGAAAAAAGAGGAGAAAAAGGGGAAAAACACTGCCAAGCTTGGGAGAGGACCCTCGGCTCCCTGCTCCCCCCTTCCCACTCTGTCCCGGCTCCCTCCAGCCCTGCTCCGCTGGCCCCTGGAAAAAAGGGTGAAAAAAGGCAAAAAACCCCCAAACCAAGCCCATTTTTCTCACTCTCCTTTCAAAACTCCCCAAGAAAGTGGATTTTTTCTTCCCCACCCCTTTGCTCCCACGAGACCCTGAGCTGGGGCTGCCGCCCCCGGGGGCTCTCCCTGGGCCCCCCTACTTGGCTGATGACTTTTCCTCCCAAATCCCTTTTTTGAACAATCCTTCACAAATACAAACGAGTCCAAAAAATGCCAGATTATTCCCGAGGGCTTTTTTTTTTCCCCAAAAAAACCCCAATAATTAAATTGTGGGGGTTCCCATGGATTCTGCCGGGCCCCCCCACTTCCACCGCCCCATGGGGATGATCCAGTGCCTCCCTCCAGCTGGAACAAAGCACTTTGAAAGGGGGAAAAAAGAGATTTTTAACCCAAAAAATGAGGAATTTTCAGTGTGCAGAGGGAGGGGGGGCCTCTCCTGTGTCCCCCCCCGGGAGGAAATAGCTCACATTTTCTCTGGGATTAGGGGTTTGGCTGGGGTGGGCCCTGGGTCCCGACTCGGGTTCGCTCTGTTGGGGTTTGGGGGATGCTGGAGGGGGATGTAGGGGAGTTTCAGCTAGAGGGGGACAACTCAGGGCAGGGAGGGGGGGCTGAAAGGATGGATTTAATCAGCTGGGTTTAATTGGAATGAAAAAAAATACTCTTCCCAAAATGGAGAGGGAGACCTGGCCATGAAGCACTGGCCCCAGGGGTGCCCCAAAATCAGCCCCGAGGAGCCTCAGCCCTTCTGGTCTCCCTCGTTCCAGGGGATTTGGGGATCCCTGGAGCACAAAGAGGGATTGCTGGGGCATTGCACCGTTCCCCTTCCCCCAGCAAAGCCCGGGAAAATCCCCAAACCCCCTTAAAAATCCCAGTCCCGCGGTGAGGGTGAGGCGGGAGCTGAAGGGGTTAAGGCAGCGCCTCTCCAGCACATTTTGGAAAGGAAAAACTCTTTGGATCCGGTTTAATTTTCCAGCGATGACTTGGAAGGGGGGAGAGAAGAGGGGGAGAAACTTATCCAGGGCTTCTTTTCCCCCTCCTCTGCTGTTTGGAGAAGCAGTTTGGGGGTCGGGCTGGGCTGGTCGGGACCCCCCCCAGCCCCCCCTTGGCACCCCCCAGGACACCCCAGCATCCCCTGTTACCCCAGCCCCTGCCCTGGGAGCCTCTGGAAGTGGGAATTCAGGCAGGGAGATTCCTGCACTCTGTTCTGGTGGTGGCATGGGCAGGCTGAGCCTCGGCCAAGGCATCAGGGGACCCCCCCTGCACCCCTCAATGCCCACCCCGAGGGTGCCACCCCCTTGCCAAGGGGGTCCCAGGCTGTTTCCAGCCTTGGCTCTGGGTGGTTCAGTTTTGGGGTGCTGCCCTTGGGGTCCTGGCTCTGGCTGGAGGGTCCTGCTCCCCAAAAAGCTGCTCCCCCCAGGGCTGCTTTGTTTTCCAGAGGCGCAGATCACGGGGGACGGGGGAATGTAAACTCTCCACCCAGGAATGCAGGAGCTCCGAGAGGAGATTTTTTTAAAAGGCTTCATGTCCTGGCTTTGGAAAACAGAGCTGGGATCTGGGATTGCTGGGGCTGCTCCTGTGCTCCGGGGGTGCTGAGGGATCTGGGGGTTCTGGGGGTCCCTGACCCTGGCTCCACAGGCTCCTGTGATGGAGGAAGTGGGCCAGCTCTGTGCCCTTTCCAAGCAATTTTTTGGGGAGGTGTTGGAGGTTTTTGGCTCTCAGGGCTGTTTGCAGCCTGAGCAGGAGGAGCTGGAGGGTGTCTGCAAGAAGCAGTCAGCACATGTCCCCTCTGTCCCCTGCTCTGTCACCCCAGGGATGGGGCACCCTGGAAAACACCAGGGACAGGTCACCCCAGAGATGGATCTTTCTGGGAATGGGTCACCCGAGGGACAACTCACCCTGGGTACAGGTCACCCTGGAGATGGGTGACCCTAAGGATGGGGCACCCCAGGAGCAGCTGATTGATCTCTGAGGAGAGATAACCCCAAACCCAGCTAACCCCAGGGATGGGTCATCCCATGTCCAGGTAACCTTGGGGATGTCACCCAAAGAATGGGTGCCCCCAGGTGCCACTAATCCCAGGGACAGGGGACAGGGACCTTCTCGCTGAGCAGGGCTGTCCCCAGGCCGGTGACGCCCATCCTCCTCTTCTCCTTTTAAGCCGAGTGAAGAGGGAGCAAACGCCAGCGGGTCGGGCCGTGTCCCCTCCCGGCCGCCCGGGGCTCCTTTGATGTCCCCTAATGAGCCCCGCTCTGTTTTCACAGCTGCCACCGCCGCGGGAGTCAATTAATCAATTAACGCCAAACCCGGGCCGGCCCCCGAGCACCCGCAACTCATCACAGCAGTGCCACCAGTGCCACCAGTGCCACCAGTGCCCGCTGGGCTCGTGCTCCTGGGCATGGGGACAGGGCTCAGCACAGCCGTGGGTGACAGCACCGGACTGTCCCAGCACAGGGACAGCCCCGGCGGTGACAGCACTGCAGGCAAGGGAGAGGAGGAGGGAGGAGCTGGGAGAAGGACCCTGGGTCATGCGGTGTCCCCAGCACTGGCTGTCCCAGCGCTCCTGGGACCCAGGCCGTGGTCGCTGCTGTCCCCTGCTGCTGGTCCTGTCCTGTCCCCTTATCCATGGGCTCTCTGTTCCCTCCCCTGCCACCGCCCCCCTTGTCCCGGTCTCCAGCAGTGACACGGAGGTAGCACAGGGAGGTGACAGGGGTGTGACAAGGGACATCTCTTTGCTACACTTCCCGTGTCTCCATGATCACTTGGTATGACAGGTCCTGAGACTTTGTGGGGACATCTCCGGCTGTCCCCACCTTCTGGCTCCGTGTGCCTTCACCCCCAGCAGTGACCCAAGGGCCCAGCACCCAGCGGTGGCAGCGGGGCCCCGGCTGTCCCCGGCTGTCCCCCCGGGCCGCCCGTCCCCGCCGGGCGGGCGCTGGAGCGGGATCTGGCCGCAGCCGAGGCCGAGCCCTGGCCGGGCGCCAGCGGGGACAGGCGGCTGAATTCGGCTCCGGCCGCTCTTAAAGGAGACGGAGCCGCCGGGAGGGACCGCGGGACGGGGCCGGCACCTCGGGGGGCCCCAGGGCGGGGAGGGTCTGCCAGGGCAGGAGCCCCCATCCTGTCCCCATCCCGGCCAGGTGTGCGCGGTGGGGGTGGATCCATCCCCGTCACTGCCCCCGAACCGTGTGGGATCCTGGCTCTGTACGGGGACACACCTGAAACTGGGGGAGTGGGGAATGTGGGGGAGTGGGGAATGTGGGGCCTCCTCCACATCCCAGCATTGTCCTGGAGAGCTTGGGGACAGTGGGTGTGATGAGCTGTGCCATCCACAGTGCCCTCCCCTCCCCTGGACACAGGGATGTGGGGTCCTGACTCCATCCCAGCACCCCTCCAGCAGGACAGAGCTGGATTGACCCAATCTCCATCCTGGGGAACTCCTGGAGAAGCTGGGGTGGATGGACACAGGGTGGGTGGGTGGGCACGGGCTCCCATCTCCATTCTGGTGCACCTCCTGGAGAAGCTGGGATGGGTGAGAGTGGGACCCCACCAACATCCAGGGCCTGTCCAGAGAGCATTGGGTGAATGGACAAGGGATGGATGGGCATGGATGGAAGGATGGATGGACACAGATGTGATGGATGGACATGGGATGGATGGATGGATGGATGGATGGATGGATGGATGGATGGATGGATGGATGGATGGATGGATGGATGGATGGATATCAGATGGATGGATGGATGGATGGATGGATGGATGGATGGATGGATGGATATCAGATGGATGGACATGAATTGGATGCACATGTGTGGAACGGGTGGATGTGAGGTGGATGGACATGGACTGGATGGACACAGATGGAATGAGTAGGCTCAGGATGGGTGGACACAGATGGGATGGATGGACACGGACAGGATGGATGGATGGATGGACACGGATGGATGGACACAGACAGGATGGATGGATGGATGGACATGGATGGATGGACACAGACAGGATGGATGGACACAGTCTCCCCCATCCCCCAGGACCCCTCCCTGCCCTGTCCCGCAGGGCTCAGCCCGGGGCCGCCCCTCGGCCCCGCGGTTCCGCAGCTGCCCTGGCCGGGGCAGGGTCCGGCCGGGGGGCCCAGGGGGCTCAGGGGGAGGGGCTGGCCAGGGGGCCCAGAGGGGGCTCGGGGGAGGGTCCGGGCGGGCGCGGGGGCGGCTCCGGAGGCGGCGGCGGCTCCGGGTGCGGGAATGTTTGTGCAGCTGGAGCCGATTATGGGGCGGGAGCGGGAGGGGGGAGGGGGGCGAGGGGGTCGTGCAAGGGGGAGAGGGATGTGCAGGGAGAGCAGAGCTGTGTGCAGGGGGCTCCCCACCTGCGTGGAGCGTGTGTGGAGGGTCCCCAGGCACCCCCGTGCCCATGTGGGGTGCCACCCACTCCCACCTGTCCTGTCACAGGCACCCCGCGTGTGCAAACCCCAGGGACATCCAGGGACACGCCAGGGACACGCCAGGGACACACCAGGGACATGCCGGGAACACCCTCGCGCTGTGGGTGCCCCTCAGGGGGTCACTCCCCCCATGCTGGGGATCCCCAGCCTGGCCCCAGCTCGGCCCTTGTGCTCACTCTGGTCCCTGCTGATGCCCTGAAGGCTCTCGGGGGGCCAGGGCAGTCTAGAGGTCACTGATTGTCCCTGCCTTGTCTGGGTGGGTGAAGGAGCCACCATTGCAGGGACCTTGGGGGTGCCCCCTCATCCGTGCCCAGCTCAGCCCCCCTGATCTGGCCCTGATTGCCCCTCTGGAGATGGAGAAGTGGAAGCCAGTGACAGGGAAAGGGGGGTGGCAACTCCAAAAGAGAAAATTGGGAGTGCCCCCCCATGGCACCTGGGGCCACCCATCAGAGGACACCCCAAAAGCCTGAATTCCCCCATCAAGGTTTAACCCCTGCACTGCCAGGACCATGACACTGCCTGATCCCACTCCCTGTTTCCATTGCTTTTACCACAAAACAGCTGGTTCAGGTTGGACAAATTATTCCCTTGGCCCAACCTCCCACTTTTTACTCATTATTTTTATTAGTTGTTGTCATTATTATTCATAAAGGGAAAGAAATCATCTTCCAGCCCCCAGCATGGCAAATTATCTGCTTGCCTTTGTCTACCTCCTTTGGGAAGGAAGGGAGGGAGGGAGGGATGGATGGATGGATGGATGGATGGACATGGATGGATGGATGGATGGATGGATGGATGATGGATGGATGGATGGATGATGGATGGATGGATGGACATGGATGGATGGATGGATGATGGATGGATGGATGGATGGATGGATGGATGGATGGATGGATGGATGGATGATGGATGGATGGATGGATGGATGGATGGACAGGGATGGATGGACATGGATGGATGGATGGATGATGGATGGATGGACATGGATGGATGGATGGATGGATGATGGATGATGATGGATGGATGGATGATGGATGGATGGATGGATGGATGGATGGATGGATGGATGGATGAATGATGGATGGATGGATGGACATGGATGGATGGATGGATGGATGGATGGATGGATGGACATGGATGGATGATGGATGGATGGATGATGGATGGATGGATGGATGGACATGGATGGATGGATGGACATGGATGGATGATGGATGGATGGATGATGGATGGATGATGGATGGACAGGGATGGATGGATGGATGGATGGATGGATGGATGGATGGATGGATGGATGGATGGATGGATGATGGATGAGGGATAGATGAGAGATGATGGATGATGGATGGATGGATGGATGGATGGATGGATGGACGGACAATGGATGGATGGATGATGGATGGATGATGGATGGATGGATGATGGATGAGGGATAGATGAGAGATGATGGATGGGGATGGATGGATGGACAGACGGACTGCGTCTCAGCCTGCACTACCCTCTGCCACCACACTCACCACTGGGTTTCAGGGGTGAATGTGGGGTTCAAAACACAATGTTTAATGTTCTTTTCTGGGGTGGGTTCATTAAATCCAGGGGCAGGCTCAGTGCCAGGGTGGGCAGACTCTCCAGAAGGCCAGGATGTACCTGGTGCACACAGAATCCTGCTCATGGACCCTGAGGTTCACCCACAGGTCCCTGGCTTTTCCTTCATAAAATCCCTGCTCCATTACCTGCCTGAAGCCTCCTTTTGGGGTTTTAATGCATCATTCCTCCATTTTTGAGAGTTTTCTTATGTGGAATTTGGAGGAGCACAGGGCTGGGTCCATCCTGGTGCTGCAGGACCTGGCTGCCATCGGTGTGATGAGCTGGGGGTGGCTGGGTCAGGTCTCAGAGCCTGGGATCCCAGTGGCTGCTCCCCTGGATTTTCCCACTGCAGGGAGGCAGAGGAGGGGGAACAGCCCCCTCAGCCCCTAGTTCCACACAGACACCCCTGACCCATTAAACATCATCTGCTGGGCACCCAAACCTGGCTGCTGAAGGGGCCATTGGTGCCACCTCTCTGTACCTGTCCCCTAGGGCTGGCACCTCCTGGGGGATCCCACAGCGACACTGGGATCCCACAGTGAATTGGGATCCTGCAGTGACATTGGGATCCCACAGTGACATTGGGATCCCACCCTGATCCTTCCTGGGGGATCCCAAAGTGACATTGAGATCCTGCTGTGACATTGGAATCCCACAGTGACATTGGGATCCCACAGTGACATTGAGATCCCACAGTCTCATTGGGATCCCACCGTGATCCCTCCTGGGGGATCCCACAGTGACATGACTCCCCAGGAGCAGCCAGGGGCAGGGTTTTGGTTTTATTCCCCATTTGATATAAACCTGACCCTTTCAGGGATTAAATTGACTTTTCCAGTGGCAGAAAGGGGCTGCTCTGAGGGCTGCTGGTCCTGGCCTGCTGGGGACACAGCAGGACGGGCTCGGCCGTGGGTGGCTTTGGGGGCTCAGAGTGATTTGGAGGCTCAGTGTGATTTGGGGGCTGTTTCCTGAGGGTGCAAGGCCGGGTGTGCCCCCAGCCCGTGCCCCTGCAGCGGGCAGCGCTCCGGGAGGGGAGGGGGCAGCACTGGGGAACAGAGCAGGAAAGGGTCTGTAACACCCAGGGCGGCCGGGAGGGGAACAGGGCCACCCTTGTGGGGTCAGGGACAGGATCCTGCTCAGGGACACAGGGATAGGGACACAGGGACAGGATCCTTCCTGGGGACACAGGGACAGGATCCTGCTCGGGGACACAGGGACAAGGACACCGGGACAGGATTCTCCCTCGGGACACAGGGACAGACTCTCGCACAGGTGCCATGGTCCTGCTGGGCTCTCCTCCCTTCCCGGGACTGTCCGCGGCGCTGAGGGGTCCATGGGGATGCGGATCCTCGGGGACCCCCAGCAGGACGTGGCCCCTCCAGCCCCGGACCCACGGCTGGGGATGTTCTTGGTGGGCCCCCCCGGCCCGTCCCAGCCCCAGCGGCTTTCCTGATGCCCCGACCTCGCGCCGGTCCCGCTCGGGGTCCCGGACCCGGTGTCCCCCGCTCCTTCCCGGGGACGCGACCCCAGCAGGCCCCCCGAGGGCCACCGAGACCCTTGAACAAGCCCATTGGACACGCCCAGTTTGCGGACACGCCCATAAATGACGACATCCTTACGATAGACCACGCCCACGTCACCGGCGTCTTCCCGCCTATTGGAAGGCCACGCCCCTTCCCGGGACCACGCCCCCTCCACTGGCCCTCGCGCTCTTTGTCTGCCAGGCCCCCTGGCCAAAGCCACGCCCCCACCTCAGACCACGCCTCCAATCCTCGCGGAGTGCCGGGCGCAGACCCCGCCCAAAGACCCGCCCATTTATACGTCATAGCTTCGTCCCCGCTCTCCCCGCCACGCCCCCACAGACCACGCCCCCAGCCGCCGAAACAACTCATCAGGCCACGCCCCTTCCCGCACCCCAACGGACACCACGTCCCCTTCCCTCTGCGCAGGCGTAGTTCAGCAGACCCCGCCCCCCAGCCCCGCCCCTCCGCACTCCCCGCTCGTTCCGCCGCCCGCGCGCCGGGACTGCAGTTCCCAGCATGCCGCGCGCGCGGAAGGGGCGTGGCCGCGGCGCCGCTTCCGTGCTGGCGGCGAGGCGGAGGAGCGGCAAGATGGCGGCGGCGGCGGTGCTGGAGCTGCAGCGCGCGCAGTCCCTGCTCTCCACCGACCGCGAGGCCTCCATCGGCATCCTGCACTCCATCGGTGAGCGCCGGCCCGCCGCCCGCGCCGCCCGCGCCCCGCCGTCGCCCGCGCCGCGTCGAGCCCCGCGCCGCCGCCGCTGCTGACTCACCGTGCGCGCCGGGCGGGAGCGCGGCCTGGGCCCGGCCCCGCGGCGCTGCCCCACGCCGGGACAGCACCGGCGGCGGCCCCCGCGCGTGGGGGCACGGGCGGCAGGAGCTGTCGGTGTGGGGCGGAGCGGGGGCCGCGCTCCGGGAGCCGGTGCCCGGTGCGTGCCCGCGGAGCCGCTCGGAGCAGCCCCGGAGCCGGGCCGGCCGCTCCTCCCCGTCCCGCTGGAATGAACGCGCCGGCCCGGGAGCCCCGATCGGACCCTACCGGTGCCGGTAGCGCGGGGTGTCGGGGCGGTTTTGGGGCGCGGTGTCACGGCCCGGTCCCGCCGTGCCCTAGGCCGGGAGCGCTCCGATGTTTGCGCTGCCGTTCTGCCGGTGCTGACCCGCACGGAGCCGCGGAGGTTTCCCGGTGCCGCGGCCGAGCTCCGCTCCTGACCGGAGCAGCTCCCTCGGGGTTCGCTTCTCCGTGCCCGGGCCCATCCGGGGGCGCTCGGTGCTTTGGGGGGTGCGGGCACCGCGCGGGGCTGGGGCGAGCTCGGCGCTGCTGGGTGTGCTTGGTTCTGGTGACCTCTGCGGGGATGTTGTCCCCCCGCTGTCCCCCCGCTGTGTCGGGAGAAGTTTCCGAGTGTCCCCGCTGGATCTGGCGGTGCTGCCCGGCTCTCAGAGCTGGGTTTGTTTGTCCCGCGCTGTTTTGCTCGTTGCTCAGCAGGAGGTGCCGCTTTCGGGGTCGGGCTCAGTCCGGACTCAGCCCCTGGTGTGGGTGGGAGCGTCAGGAGTGGCCCAGGCAGTGTTGCTGTGATGTTTTTCTCCTTCAGAGCAAGGTTCTTGCACTTTTGGTAGAGAATTAGAGGGGCGAGAGCCGCAGTTGCAGTTCCCTAGAGCCGGGGTTTTGGTTTTGTTTGTGTGGAAGTTGGAGCAGCTCCCTGTGCTGGGGGTGGTGGCGGGGAGGGGAGGGCACTGTGTGCTGGATAACTCACATGGAGCTGCTGCTGTGCACGCTGGGCTTGTGCTGCTGGCTGTCACTTGTCCCTTTATCTGCCTCAGAGCAGAGGGTGGTGGCACTGCCAGCACTCATCAGTGGCAGCAGGTGTGACACCAGAGTGGGGAGGGTGTACCCACCTCACTTTGCTTGTGCTGCACTTTATCCACGGGATCTCAGCTTCATACACAAAGCAGCAACATCAGCAATCCCAGAGTGGAGTGTCCCACCCCAGAAATGCCATTAAATGTCTCATTTGGCTCCAGCGTGCTCTGGTGGGTGATGCTGGTTCTGAGTGACACTTGCACAGCTGGACAAGCTGAGATGGTTCAAACCTGGAGCTGGAGTGAGCAGGGGGTCTGTGGGCTGGTAAGGCCCCTGTGGAGCACAAACAGAGCTCTCCAAACTTCCCTGCACTGGGTTTAAACTTCCCAGAGCTCTTGGGCCAGGCTGAGCTCCCTGGTGCCTGCTGGAGCAGGTTCTGCTCGGGGCACACATCCAGGAGCTGAGCAGCAGGAATGATTTTCCACCTGAAACAGCACTAAAGGTAACTTTCCTGCTCTTTTTCTCCCCAGTGAAACGTGATGTCCAGGAAAATGATGAGGAAGCAGTGCAAGTCAAAGAGCAGAGCATCCTGGAGCTGGGGTCACTGCTGGCCAAGACTGGGCAGGCAGAAGGTGAGCCTGAAATCAGGAATTGAGGTAACAGGGAGGAGATCCTGCAGCCAGTGCATTTATCTCCTTACTTAGTGGGATAGCTGCAAAAACAGCTTTTAGCAGGAAATGTTCTCTCAGAGACAGGACAGAAACTAAAAACCAAATAAAGAACATAAATATTAATCTGCTGTTGCTTGGGCCAGTGTTCCAAACAATGCACAGTTCAGTCTGTGGCCTTTGATGTGGGGCTGTTTCAGTGTGGGTGACTGAAGTTTTGCTAAGTTATGTTTGAGATGAGAGGTGTCTCCTGCTTGGTTTCAAATGGGAAAGTTTGTCCCATGAGATATTTTCTCACCAGCAGCTCCTCTCACAATCAATGGATTTATCTGCTGGCCATTACATCAGCAGCCCCTGTCCAGCTCTGCAGGGGACAGTCCCTCTATTGTGACTGTGTGAGGGGACAGGCATGGAGTTCAGTTCTCTGTTCAGTGATGGAGTCTGTTGCTGTCTCCTGTTTCCTGAAGAGCTTAAGGCAGCACTTGGTTGTTTTGCCCTCAGCAGTTTAGGGCTGTACCTTTCCCCTGGGGCATTTCAGGACACTCTGAGTGTTCTGTGCTTGGGCTGCAGCCCTGGGCAGTGGAAATGTGTCCTCTGGGCTGGGGAAAGCACCCAGCCCCAGCTTCAATCCCACTGCAAGGGACACCAGCCTGACTTCAGAGTGACTCATGGAAACTTCCTGAGGGCTCAGCCACAGCTCCAGGTCACAGTTTGTATTTATTGTGAAATGTCCCTTGGTGTCCCACTGGGAAAATCCTGTTGGGCTGGGCATTCCAGCCCTGGTCCCACTGTGGGTGGCACTTGGACAGGGCTGACTGGTCCTGAGAGGTGCTGTCCTTGTCACCTCACTCAGGTGATTCCTCTGATTCCTGCTGGGGGCTGCTTTTAGGGTGTCTGGGGATGAACAAACCCCTCAGATCAGCACAGGGTTTTCCTGCTCCTGCAGGGCAGAGGAAGCTGCTGTGCCAGTGCCCTTTCCTGGCTGAGGTCAGGAGCTCTGTGGGTGTCTGTGCTGTGCCAGTGCCCTTTGCACCCTGCTGTTTGCTCAGCAGAGATCACCAAACACGATCAGCAGGGGAGATGAGTGTGTTTGGGTAAAAAAAGGGGAAATCAGAG
This sequence comes from Agelaius phoeniceus, assembly GCF_051311805.1. Classification (NCBI taxonomy): domain Eukaryota; kingdom Metazoa; phylum Chordata; class Aves; order Passeriformes; family Icteridae; genus Agelaius; species Agelaius phoeniceus. Next base: position 4,832,491 of record NC_135290.1, on the reverse strand, counting down.
TTTCTCCAGGTCAGTGTGGATGTGCTGCTGGTGAGCAGAGTTCTTGTGGCCTCCTCAGCTCTGCAGAGCTTGGGGCAGGGTTGAGTTTGAGCTGAAGTTTGGCACAAGGAGAAGGAGCTCCAGGGTTATCCCAGAGGGTGGTGATTGATAGATTGATTTTCTTTCAAGGGGAAGGTTGAGGAATTGGAAGTAACACTGTTAACTCATCAGACTCAGGGCTGTGAGGGGGCAAACATGGGATGTGTTTGTGGTCTATTAAAGGTACCAATAACTGCAGAGTGACTGTGTTCTGGAGGGAAGGAAGTGGACTTGGTGCCATTCAGAAGCCACTTGTGTGTGTGCTGCTCAGAGGGAGATGAGAGCAGCACCTGGGAGGGAGATGAGAAAACACCTCAGAGCAGGACCTGGAGGTGTTTTCTGGAGTTGTGGGGATGAAGGACAGGGTACCCTGGCTTAGGGTGCTGCTGCAGCTGTGGGAAGGGCTCTGGCCCTTCCCCTCCTGTCACCTTTCTGGGTAGGAGTGACAGGTCAGGGGCATCACCAGGTACAGCTGCTCCCAGAACCCCCAGTGCTGGGCTCACACTGGGATTTCATCCTGTGGCTTTCACTGCACAGGGTTTGGTTTTAGCCAGTGGAACTTCTGGGACAGGTTTGAGGGGTTCCAGTGGCCAAATAGGTGGTGGCTGCACTGTCCCTGGAAGTGGATAAATTAAGTTCTGTTTGTTCTAAATCTGAATTTTGGGATGTTTAGAAACCTTCCAGTGCCTTAATGGGCTCCAGGAGCTGGAGAGGGACTTGGACAAGACCCAGGGAATGGCTCCCACTGCCAGAGGGCAGGGATGGAGGGGATATTGGGAATGGGGAATTGTTCCTGGCAGGGTGGGCAGGCCCTGGATCCCTGGCAGTGCCCAAGGCCAGGCTGGACATTGGGGTTTGGAGCCACTGGGACAGTGGGAGGTGTCCCTGCCATGGCAGGGGTGGCACTGGATGGGCTTTGAGGTCCCTTCTAAGCCAAACCATTCTGGGATTCTGTGACTCTGCTGAACTGCAGCTTTGTTTACAAAAATAATAATACAAGTGACCTTCAATCCTTAATCTTTATCAAGCAGATAAACTTGTAGATTGATTACTTTTCTTTATGACAGTTCCAGATTTTTATAGCATTTCCCAGAACTGTAGGGTTGGAATATCTGGATTGGGAATTTGGATATGTGCAGTGTTAGCTGGTGGAAGCACTTCCCTGAGGATGAGCTGCAGGCTTCATTTTCCAGAGCTGCTGCTCATCACTCCTGCAGAGCTGTCAATCCCACCCCTTTACCAGGCATTGCATTTTCTTTAGAAAAATAAAATCCTAAAAATAGTTGATGGTTACGTTGGTAGGAGAGAGAAATTTCTGTGGGAACTTTGAGGCTGCCTGGCTGAATGTGGAGTTTGCAGAAAGCACAGCTGCATTCCAGCTGTTGACTTGGGCTCTGCTTTCTGGGCAGTTCTGGGGCAGCTCTGGAGCACATCAGTGGGATGATAAACAGTGCAGTGTGTTCCACTGGAGTTTTCCTTCTTTGTTCTGCAGTTCCTGTGGGAATGAGTGTGTTGGGCACTGATCCCACTGGTCCTGAGGAGCTGGGGGGGCAGGGATGCACAGGAGGAGGGTTCCTGGGACTGCTTGGGAGCTGCTGGATCTTGGAGAGCCTCAATTAAATCCAGAGCTCGCTTTCCCAGCTCCCAGCAGATGCTGGAGAGGAGCTCTGTGCACAGCTGATGTGTTGGGTTGTGCTTGTTTGTTTGCTGTGTATGAGACCAAAGCATTTGCCTTGCTTTAAAATGATTGGGATTTGCATCCAGGACTTGTACTGAAGATTAAATAAACCCCAGAACTGGGTGGTGTGGGAAAAGTCATGGAGCAGCAGGTTCCTTGTGGAGTGAGGACTGCCTGCAGGTTGCAGTCTGAGGTGTGGAAGTAGCTGCACCTTAAGTGTAGACAAAGCTGCTTGTTTATGCTCTGGCAGAGAGAAAATGAAACTTTTCTGGGAGCAGGTGTGGCACAGAGCACCCTGTGGTGTTCTTGTACTGAGTCTGGGTGCTTTGCAGGGCTCAGGGTGTGTGCTTTGGGTCTGGGTTTGTGCTTTGGGTCTGGGTTTGTGCTTTGGGTCTGGGTTTGTGCTTTGCTGGGTCAGGCTTTGTGCTTTGCTGGGCTCTGGGTGCTTTGCTGGGTCAGGGTTTGTGCTTTGCTGGGCTCAGGATCTCCTGCTCTGCAGTTTGGGAATTAAAGCTGAGGATCACACTCGAGTTAAGTTCTTTTCTAAATCTGCATGTTGGATGTTTAGAAATATTCCAGGAGCTGGAGAGGGACTTGGACATGACTTGGGAATGGCTCCCAGTGCCAGAGGGCAGGGCTGGATGGGATATTGGGAATTAGGAATTGTTCCCTGGCAGGGTGGGCAGGCCCTGGCACAGGGTGCCCAGAGCAGCTGGGGCTGCCCCTGGATCCCTGGCAGTGCCCAAGGCCAGGTTGGACATTGGGACACCCTGGGACAGTGGGAGGTGTCCCTGCCATGGCAGGGGTGGCACTGGGTGGGCTTTGAGGTCCCTTTCCACCCAAACCATTTTGGGATTCTATGATGACTGTGAGTGATTGGAAAAAGTGAGTTCCACATGTTAAGGGTGTGATAAATAAGGTGTATCAGGCTTGATTAAACTTAAAGTAAATAGGTTAAAAAAATCAAAAATATGAAGAATCATTTGTAGATATTAATAAGATGTTGTTATAACAATTAGCATTAGCATTCTTTTGCATTACTACTAAATGAAATACAGAGGAACCCTTGTTTACATTTGTTTTTATTGGAATCCTTCCAAACTGAAATTCTCCTGATACTCCTCCATATACTAATTGAAATAAAATTAGACTAATCTCTTATTTTAGTTTTGATTCAGTACCAGTTTGGTGTAGAAGATTTCTGAATTAGTCATTCCCAGCTTTGTTTTGATTTTGCTTTTCTGTGGAACCTTGTAAACACAGTAGTGTGAGATCCACCTGATATTTGGGTGACACTTGGAAATCTGGGGCAGAGAGCTGTGATTTCATTGTGCAGACCTGGTGCTGATGAGTCAGCACTGAACCCTGGCCCTGCAGGATCATCTTCCCAAACTGGGAGCAGCCCTGTCCAGGACCTCCCCAAAACCACGTGGTGTTTGTTGTAGGAGACTTTTCACTTGTGCTCTGCACTTCCACCACGTCCAGCATTCCTTGGTGCCTCTGAGTGCTGGAGCTGCTGTGCTGTGACTGCCACATTCCTCTGCTCCCTGGCTATGACAACTTCAGTGTTTCTCCATTAAAACAAAAAGACATTTCCTTTTTCCACCTCTTATAAAGACAGGTTTTATAACTGTGAATTAATGAGGAGACTTAGAAGAGAAATGTAGTTAAATGAGATCAGAGCTGATCAGATAAAGGTGGAGTTGGAGTGTTAAGTATGGAATATTAATCCCAATATTTCCGGGTGGGACGTGCCTGGCCTTGTCTGACCCTGCTGCTGGGCCAAAGGCTGCAGCTGTGGTGCTTCACCTCAGAGACACCTTTGGCTGGCTGGGTGCTGCAGCTGAACAAATCCAGGCATAGTAGAAACTCAGTTTACCTCTGAAAAGGTTCAGGAAATGGTTCAGGAAAAGGTTCAGGCAGTGGTGAAGAGAAAAAGGAGAGGATTCTGCTGTAGAGTTTTAATCCAGAGTTTATTCCAGGATGACAGACCTCTGAACCTTGTAACAGCTCCCAGCAGAATCCAGACCGCATGGTCCCGTCTCCTTTTAAGCCCAGGGACAGGGGGAGGGGAAAGGAGAGGTTGGCACAGCTGAGGGGTTGGGACAGGTGAAACAGGAAATGGCATCACACTGCAACAGGTAAGGAATATGATTTTCCAGTGGTGGAGCACAAGGTGGATCCTGTCACAGCCATATTTTATGAAAAATCCTTTCCTTAGGATTTTTCCTCCTGAGAAGCTGAGAGGCCTCAGGAACAAAATGTAACCAATGGTTATCTGCTGCTGTGGAATGCACCAGGTGCATCTGGGATTGGGCTCATGTGGTTGTTTCTAATTAATGGCCAATCACAGTCAGCTGGCTCGGACTCTCTGTCCCGGACACAAGCTTTTGTTATCGTTTCTTCTTTTTCTATTCTTAGCCAGCCTTCTGATGAAATCCTTTCTTCTATTCTTTTAGTATAGTTTTAATGTAATATATATCATAAAATAATAAGTCAGCCTTCTGAAACATGGAGTCAGATCCTCATCTCCTCCCTCATCCTGGGACCCCTGCAAACACTGTCACAGGATCCAACATCCTGGGCTTGGCTAGGTGGGGCAGATTAAAGCATGAAGCTGAGTTAATAAAATCACACCTAAATGATAAACTCCCTCCCTGGTTTTATAGAAAAATCTCAGAGCATTTAACAAATCCTTACATTTTAATGGTGAGGCAGTTACAGCTGGGGGGAGCTGCAGTGGCAGGCAGTGCTGGGGTGAGGCTGCAGCCCCAGTCCCTGTGCAGTCCCCGTTTGCTCCAGGGCTCCCTGAAGGTGACATTTGTCACTCTGTCCTCTGGGTGATGCTGAAAAACCACCTGGGAAAGGTTTGCTGTGACAAATCCTGGTGCATGCCATGTGGGGCTGCTCCAGCTGGGCTCAGCTCTTGGCTGGGAGGGTGCATCTGATGTTTTGGGGTTTTTGCAGAGCTGGGAGGACTCCTGAAGTACGTGAGGCCCTTCCTGAACTCCATCAGCAAGGCCAAGGCTGCACGCCTGGTGCGCTCCCTGCTCGACCTCTTCCTGGACATGGAGGCAGCCACAGGACAGGAGGTGAGGCTGCAGCTCCTGCACCAGGCTGTTCCTCAAAAGCCTGCAACACCATTATCTGACCTAGTTTGCTTCTCACTGAAGAATTATTCATGTCAGGAAGCAGAGTTTTAATGCATTTGGATGTATTTTATAAATAAAACATCAGATAATTGAATTTATAACCATGTTTTTTCTGCAGGTCTCTCCCTGCTGCAGTTTAGAAATGATTCCCACCATGGGCATTTGTCTTAGATTCTTGTTGCTTCCTCAGGTTGTGCCAGGAGAGGTTTAGATTGGATATTAGGGAAAATTCCTTTACTGAATGGGTTGTCCAGCCCTGGCACAGCTGCTCAGGGCAGTGGTGGAGTCCCTGTCCCTGGAAAGATTTAAAAGCCCTGTGGATGTGGCACTTGGGGACATGGGTCAGTGCTGGGGGAATGGTTGGACTCTGATCTTAGAGGGCTTTTCCAGCCTCAGTGGTTGTAGGTGCAGCACTGGGAGTACTTTGTAGTGTGATCAGTGTTGGGAATGTGTTCCCAGGGAGCTTGAAGCAGGAATGGTGCAGGTGGTGTGGGATGGCACAGAACTGCAGGAGCCACTGCTGGGGGGCTGTCCAGGAGCTGGTTAGGATTGCAGGGGGACACTCCTGTGGGGGTGTTTCACTGCACAGAGACACAAAGTTACTCCTGAAGCAGGATGGAAAGGGTTTGGCAGCTACCAGGGGATGAACTCCCCCAGCAGAAAACCTGAGACAGTGCCCAGTTAGGATTCACTCCACTCTCATCAGCTCCATGGGATACTGTTGTTTTAGTTTTTCCTTTTTTTTTTACCCAGTTGTTGGGGTTTTTGGGAGCAGGATAAGGACAGGAGCACCTTGGGAGTGCTTCCAGGCTGTGCTGGCACAGGAGGGGTCTGAGCAGCAGATTAGGGACAAAACCCACCTGAAACCTGCACTCTGGGACTGGCAGATTGCAGGCTGGAGAGGTTCTGCCATGCTGAGGGCCAGGTGACGTTCTCATTAGCCAAATTAGCACAGAATTAGCCAAATTGGAACTGTCATCCTCTAGTGCAGGTAGCCCAGGCAATGTCCCTTGTTTGCTGCTCAGTCCTTGTGGGTGAGGAATGGTGGCAGAATGTTTTCCCCCTCTTTCTTTAACAGATGAGGTCAGGGGGAGTGGGGTGGGATGTTCAGGTGAGAAGGGAGAACTCCCAAAAGTGTCAGGAGAAAATGAGCAGCTGCAGACTTTTCTCAGGGTAATCTGGTGTGAAGGACAACATTCAAATGCAGCTGCAGAGGAGGAACAGAGTAATGGTGATGGAAATAATAAAAAGTCAGTAAAAATAGTAATTTTAGGGCATATTCTGAAGCCAAACCCAAAACCTTAAGGAAAGATGACATCAACCTGTGAGATCCTTGATGCAGCAATCTCAAATCCTTTCAGAAATGTTCTGAGGATTCTCTGCTTCCTCAGGCTAGCTCACATCCAGAGTGCTCCCAGGAGTCCAGTAAAGCAGTGAAATTGGAGATTTCTCCAGCTCCTAATGCTCCTGCTATCACCCTGTAATAAATTGAGACTTCATAATGGCTTTTCATAAAATGTTCACGTTTAATAAGGAGTGAGGAGGAGCTGACAAGGCCTGCAGGGTTGAGCTGCAATCCAGAGGTTTTGGGAAGAGCAGTTCCTGAGCCTGGCACCACAGGATGACTTACTGTGTGTTATGGGCCAGATAAGATAAAATAATACCTGAGATGGGGCAGTTCTGCTTTATCCATCAAGGGAGTCTCAGCCTGAAAAACATGGGAAGATTCTGAGTTTTTTTTGCTGTGCTTTGAAATGATGGATCAGGCCCCCAAAGCAGAGCCCAGCACCTCTGCTGCTTTATACAGATTATTTTATCTATCTAGGCCCTAAAGCACATGAAATTTATTTTTCTTTATTGAAAATACACCATGACTGTGGGTTTAAACTCTGGAAGAGCTTTACTGCCTACCCCAAATGCCTCCTTTGGACACCTCTGGTGTTGTTGGGAGCCATTTGGGGTGGGCACTGACAAACAACATGTCCAGAATTGACTTATTTCTTTCTGCTCCCTTTAAGGTTGACTTGTGTTTAGAGTGTATTGAATGGGCCAAATCAGAGAAAAGGACTTTCCTACGTCAGGCTCTGGAGGTAGGTGCCACATCCCAAACATGTGCAGCAGCATCATCCCCTTGGCACATTTAACACCTGGAAAAGTAGAGCACTTGTGTGCTGTTCAAATCTTTCTCTGTGTCAGGGGAGGGCATTAATTACATTGTAATTCTCTTTAAAAATGCAAGATTTTACTCCTTGTGTCCTTGTGCGGGAGGCCTTGCACGACTGGACCACACCATGTGACAAACACAGATGAATGTAGTGAAGTTTGTGCAGAGAAGAACACAAAAGTTCATTTTACAAAACAAATCTGTTCTGGTTTCCTCACAGCAGTTCCTTTTCTGTTCTCCAGGCCAGGCTGGTCTCTCTCTACTTTGACACCAAGAGGTACCAAGAAGCTCTGCAGCTAGGTGAGGCTCCCACTAGGTGGTGGTAAATCTTTGCTTTTCATTTACTCCTGCCAAGGAAAGCCAGCACCTGTGTCACGTTCCTTGAGAGGTTTTACAGGCTTTGAGTCTTAATTTCTCAGTGCTGGTGCAGTTCTGGCACCTTTTTCTGTAGCTGGGTGATGACAGCTCTTAGAGGTGTCTTTTTTTTCTCTGTTTCACCATCCTCACCCATCTCACCTGGGCCTAAGGCCAGTTTGGGTGGGGTCTGGAGTAACCTGGGAGGTGTCCCTGCCCATTTTTGAGCTTTAAGGCCCCTTCCAGCCCAACCTACTCTGGGATTCTGTGATTTGTTCATTGCAGATAATTCTGGGAGCTGTATCCAGCTGAAGGCCACAGGTTTGGCTCCTGCTGGAATATTCTGCTGTGGCCACAGAGGCTGAAGGGAGAAAAGAGCTTTTTTTCCAATTTGCTCAAACACAGCCCCAGTAAAACCAGGAAATGGCAAAACCTCTGTGGGTGTCATGAGCCAGGGTCTTAGGGAGGCTTTCAGAATTTGCCCCTGCACCACCCAAGGGATGGAAATGAACCAGTGAACTCCTGCTCTGCCCAAAGCAGAGTAAAGCAGGACCTCCTACAGCTCTCCTGGTGCTTTTAAAATGCTCATTTTGCAAATGACTGCAGTGCTATAAGTGAGGCTTAAGCTGTAATTGAGATTTAAGGTTCAAGTGAGGTTTCAGCTGTCAGTGAGGTTTAAGCTGTCTGAGGGGTGTTGGCACAGCCTGCTCTGCCAGGGACACAGCCTGAACTGCTCACCTGGGCCCCAGAGCATCTTAAACTGTGTGGTGGCATGAGCCTGTGTCACATCCAGTGTCCCCTGAGTGACATGTGTCTCATCAGAATATTGAGTTCATGGAATTCAGGATGGAATTAGAACTCATTTGCATAGGGACAGGTAATGAACTCTGGTTTAAACTGATCAGAAGCCACATTCCAAAGCTGTGCTTAATTAATTGAATCCCTTGGCTGGTGGTGGGACAGCCTGGGGAGTTGGGAGGGTCTGTGCCTCTAGGGCAGGCTCTGGTGCCCTGTCAGGCTGTCAGTGCTGTGCACAGCATTCCTGTGTGCTGAGGAGGTGCCTGTGGCCATGGGGAGTAGGTGCAGGCAGAGTCTCTCAGGGATGTTTCCAGGGAGAATCCATTTGGTTTTGGCCAGTTTCAGCTCTGGTTATCAGCTCCTGAGCACAGCAAGGGAGGAGGAGGATTTCAGGTGACAAATTTCCTCTAGGATTGCTCATTCTGTCCTCACAAAGCTGTGATGTGGCAGCTTGTCCTGACATTTCCTAGGCTGTCCCTTCCTGCCTCCTAAATCTGACCTGCAGATGTCCTGAGTAAAATCATTCCTTCCTCATCCCACGTTCTCAGGAGCTTCTTGAGGGTGCTCCATGCTGCCAGGGGGGCACCTGTGCAGCAGAGGGAAACCACCTGGGCATGGTGCCAGGGCGACCATCCCAGCTGCCCATCCCCTGCAGGGCACTGTGCTGCCCACACCCCACCTCTGCCACAGAACTGCTTCATCCTCCTGCTGGGGCCTGCCACTGTCCCACCATTATTCCCTCTCCCTTGCTTTTCCTTGGAAGGACAGCCTCACATCCCTCCCTGAGAGCCCTGGATGCTGGGGGGGTGGATGGCTGGAGCCATGATATTTTCTGAAAAATCCTTTCCTTAGGATATTTTCCTCCTGAGAAGCTGAGAGGCCTCAGGAACAAAATGTAACCAATGGTTATCTGCTGCTGTGGAATGCACCAGGTGCATCTGGGATTGGGCTCATGTGGTTGTTTCTAATTAATGGCCAATCACAGTCAGCTGGCTCAGACTCTCTGTCTGAGACACAAACCTTTGTTATCATTCCTTCTTTTGCTATTCTTAGCCAGCCTTCTGATGAAATCTTTTCTTCTATTCTTTTAGTATAGTTTTAATGTAATATATATCATAAAATAATAAATCAAGCCTTCTGAAACATGGAGTCAGATCCTCATCTCTTCCCCCATCCTCAGACCCCTGCAAACACTGTCACAGAGGGCCCCTGGAGAGGCTTTGGGTGGATGTTTTTTGGATATTTTGTGGGTGCTGATGATGCAGAGCAGCTCACAGTCCTGTCCTTGCCCTCTGCCAGGTTCCCAGCTGCTTAGGGAATTGAAGAAGATGGATGACAAGGCACTGCTGGTGGAAGTGCAGCTCCTAGAGAGCAAGACTTACCATGCCCTGAGCAATCTGCCAAAAGCAAGAGCAGCCTTAACCTCGGCCAGGACTACAGCCAATGCCATCTACTGTCCCCCCAAGCTGCAGGCAGCACTGGACATGCAGTCAGGTGAGGCCTCCAGGACCAGGACAGCACCCAGGACTGTCTTGGCACTTAATTTGTCTGATACTTGTGCTTTATGAGAGAATCATGGGAAGTGGTGCTTGGTGGGGCTGTCACATTCACATTTTCTGAAAAAAATCCCTTCACCCAGGATTCTTCTCCTGGGAAGCTGAGAAGTCTCAGAGAAAAATGAAAACAATAATTATTTCATTTGCTTCTCCTCCATTTTGCTTATGTAGAATGTGTTTGGAGATTGTTTACCCACAGGTGATTGTTTCATTGCATTCTGCTGTGAGTTGTTTGAACTCAATGGCCAATCAGGGCCAAGCTGTGTTGGGATTCTGGAGAGAATCACAAGTTATCATTATCTTATATAATATTAATATATTATTATATTAATAACATTAATATAGCATTAATATATTAATACTATTATATTAATATGCTATCTAATGCTATCTTTTTTAGCATTCTGTGAGTATCATTCTGTATTTAGTATACTATCTTTAGTATAGTACAACATTCTTTAATATAATATAATATAGTATCATAAAATAATAAATTAACCTTCTGAGAACATGGAGTCAGGTGCATCATTCCTTCTTGCCATGGGGGACCCTGCAAATACAAGAGTGGGTCTCAGGATATCACCAGTTCTGCCTCAGGTGGCATCAGCTTTGTTCCTGACACTTTTCAGGCCACTTTTGAAAGCTGCCAGTGGTGGAGGGTCCATCAGCTCCCCAGGTGCTGCAGTTCCAGCCTCACTCTGTGCTCCTGGCCCATTACACATTGTTCCTGACCCACTTTGCAGGCACTCACCTGAAGTGCCCCAAGCTTGTCTGTCTAAAAATGTCCTTGTAAGAGAGGGTGTGGATTTGCTTCTGCCAGACATGAGGCAAGGGGGGCACAGGAGGAAAGGTTTCTCTTCACTGAAGTCATAGATAAGGCACTGAGCAACCAAATTGTTCTGTCCTCTCCCAGCCATGCTCAGAATTAACCTGTTTGTGCCTCTCCCAGGTATTATCCATGCAGCAGAAGAGAAGGACTGGAAAACAGCCTATTCATATTTTTATGAGGCATTTGAGGGCAATGATTCAATTGACAACCCCAAAGCCATCACTGCTCTGAAATACATGCTGCTGTGCAAAATCATGCTCAACAGGTAGGTGGCAGATGGTTCTGGGGAGAACTCTGCCTGCATTTCCAAGGGAAGGGCTTTTTGTTGATGGGACTCTGAACTAATGGGCTCAAGCAGTGTCTTTGTCACCTGATCAGTGCTCCTGAATTTGGGTTGTAGTTCGCTGCTGTCACTTGGGGATTTTTGAGGTGCTCTGGGGTTTAAGCTGACCATGTTCCTGTGTATAATTCCTGTGCTCCCTCTCCTCTGTCTGCAGCCCAGAAGATGTGCAGGCATTAGTGAGTGGGAAGCTTGCTCTGCGGTATGCAGGAAGACAGGTACAGAAACTTAACTCTTTCTATCTTCCTCTTACCTCAATGCTGCCTTAATCTTCTTGTCAAACACTTTGCTCTTTTCATACCAAAATACCCATCACTCCTGAGTGTCCTGAACGAGATCCAGAACTGATGAAATTACCATGAGTCATTGCCAGAAGTCAGTTGCCTTCAAAGGGTTCTATAATGATTTTCACAATCAGAGAATTTGGGCTGCCCGCTTCATTTTCCCTGTTTTTTCTCCTTCCTCCTTTTCTTCATCAGCTACAAACTGCCTGATGCCATCAGCTCCTTGTCTCCCTGCTCTGAGCAGCTGCTGCAGGGTTTAAATCTGAGTTGCTGCTTTTACTTCATTGTAGCCAGTGCTGAGAATCCATTTCTGGCAGTGCAGCTCAGGCAGTCAGGGAGGTGTGAAATCCCCTGCTTGCTCTGCCAGGCTGGGAAAACCACCCTCAAATTCAACTCAGGGGTGCTTGTAGAGGGTGCCAGGGGCTGTGCCAGGCTGGGATCCTGCTGCCCTCAGGGGCTGTGCTCAGCCTGGGCTTTGCTGTGACGCAGGAGCTGCTGCTCCCCTCCCACAGGGGATTGGGAATTAGCAGAGCTCAGTGAGCAAAGGTCTGACGTGGGGATATCCCTGGTGGATCAGGAAGGGCAGCCCCAATCCTGCCTCATCCCTTTGCCCTGAGTGGCAGCTGAGGCTCCTCCCCAGAGCAGGGGATCCTGGCTGTGCCCAGGATGTGCTTTGAGCCAGCCCTGAGCAGCAATTCCTGCTGGGGGAGCAGGGAGAGAGCAGCCCTGGGGGCAATCCTGGAATATCCCCAGTGGGAAAGGACCACAAGGATCCAGTCCAGCTCCTGGCTCTGCATGGGGCAGTCCCAAAAGATGGGGCAGCAGAAACCTGGGCCTTGTGCACCAGAGGCACCAGGCTGTCCTTGTCCTGTCCTCCCCACTCCTTGGGCTCTGCTCTGCTGTTCCCTGCTGGGGTTACCACTGTGGGGTGTAAATGGGTTTGTTTGGGCATGAGGTTTTGCTTAATTTCAGCAGTTATGGGGTGTAGAAGAGACTCATCCCTGATGCTGTCCATAGGAGCTGCTGCCCTGCCCCTGTGGCTGTGCTGGAGGGCCCAGAATGGCCCTGTTCATTAAGCAAGTGCCAAAATGTGCACTTGCCTTAAAAATGACATCAAACTCACTCCCAACTTGCAGCTGGTGCTGTCAGACCCGGCTGCTTTGTCCCTCTGGAGATGTTTCAGGTCATGTCCTGCAGCTGCCAGGCTTCTCCTGCCCTCAGCAGCTGCTCTCCCTCTGCCTGTGGCAGTGACAGGGAACATTCCTGCTTTGCTCTTTGAGCACGTTCCCAGGCTACTGCACAGTTGGCATATTCACCCTGAGAGGAGAATCCAGAAGAAAATAACCTGCTCTGGTTCTCTTTCCCCACAGACAGAAGCACTAAAATGTGTGGCACAGGCCAGCAAGAACCGGTCGCTGGCAGATTTTGAAAAGGTGAGTCAGGGACACAGAGGATGGGCAAAAACCAGGCAGAAATGCCAGGTTTGGAATGTTGTAGAAGCTGTTACATCCCACTGCAGGAAACCATGGAAACATTGATGGAAGGCAACAGTGCATCAAGAAATAGCCCCCAACAGTCAACTGGTTGCATTTTCAGTGCGTGGGGGATAAACTTCCTTGAACCCAGTTTTTTCCTTTTTTTCTTCTTTTTTTCCTCTTTTTTTCTTATTTTCTTCTTCCTTTTCTTTCTTCTTCCTTTTCTTTCTTCTTCCTTTTCTTTCTTCTTCCTTTTCTTTCTTCTTCCTTTTCTTTCTTCTTCCTTTTCTTTCTTCTTCCTTTTCTTTCTTCTTCCTTTTCTTTCTTCTTCCTTTTCTTTCTTCTTCCTTTTCTTTCTTCTTCCTTTTCTTTCTTCTTCCTTTTCTTTCTTCTTCCTTTTCTTTCTTCTTCCTTTTCTTTCTTCTTCCTTTTCTTTCTTCTTCCTTTTCTTTCTTCTTCCTTTTCTTTCTTCTTCCTTTTCTTTCTTCTTCCTTTTCTTTCTTCTTCCTTTTCTTTCCTTTTTTTTCTTCTTTTTTTTTCTTTTTTTTTTTTTTCTTTTTGGAGAGCCAAATCAGAAGCAGTTTTCCTTTAGGTGCTGTGTTACTGGGATGTGTATCTTCCTAAATTTTTCCTGGTTTCAGCAGGAATGCTGCAGAGCTCAGGGAGAGGATTCCATGTCAGGGTCCAGTCCTGTCGTGCTCTGGGGCTCTCTGAGCTCCCTCAGGGTGGAGATCAAAGGAGAGGCTGTTGTGACCTGCTGGCTTTTAGCTAAGTTAGGGATTGGATTAGCCATGGGGCTGGGCTGGGAGGGGATCTCATCCTCAGAGGACCTTGAGGAGCTGTTGCTATGGGAATGATTTCCTCCTGCCCTGTCCCCACAGGCTCTGACAGACTACAAGGTGGAGCTCAGGGACGACCCCATCATAAACACTCACCTGGCCAAGCTCTATGATAATTTATTGGAACAGAACCTGATCAGAGTCATTGAACCCTTCTCCAGAGTACAGGTAAATGTTTCCAGCAGCACCTGGAGGGGCTGGTCCCTCTGTCCCTGCTGCTGGGGGTGAGGGGATTGTTCCATATGAGCTCTTCTTACTCTGAGCTGCTCAGCACTTTCAGACCTCAGGGTTCATCATGTTCAATTATAAGGAGGAGGCAGAGGGGACCTTGGGAAAGCCACATTCCAGAGTCATTGCCTTTTCCAGCTGTTTCTCTCATGATCCCTGCAAGGTGGCTTTAAACCCTGAAGGTGGCAGCATTTGGCTTCGAAGGCCTCTGTGCCATAGTCTTGGAGAAGAGATTTCACCTTTCAGAGTGAATTGGCTTTAGGGGTCCAGTCCATCTTAGTTAAAATCAGATGTGAAACCTGAAGGACCTGAAGCTGAAGAGTAGAGAAAACCACTGGGGATATTTAGGCCAGAGCATTTCCAGGCCCTTGAGCAGGTCCATGGAAGAGCCCCAAACCTCTTTGTGTGTCCAAAATGAAGCTAAAGATTAACTGAGTGTTGGTCTTTCTTATAGATTGAACACATATCCAGCCTCATCAAGCTCTCAAAGGTAAGAACCTCACCAGAAATCAGTGCCATGTGTTCAGAGGAGTTGGGCTTAAATGGCATTTGTCACTGGGAGCTGAACATGAAGGGTGACAGATGAGATCCACAGCATTTCCAGGCAAATCTCACCCTTGGGAGCTAAACTCTGACCCAGGCAGCTCCTGGGAGGCTTTGAGGCTTCCAGACTTTGCTGTGCTGTTCCCTTCCCCCACGGGTTTTACTCCTGGCTCTTGCTTTTTATTGGAGGCAGATTTTCCTCTGCTCTGTCGTGACCAGCCCAATCTTCCCCCATGCCCTGTGTTTAATCCTCTGAGTGCCCCCAGGGGACCCTTCCTGAGACCCTTTAAGATCCAGGATCCAGCTAATCACCCTGCAGTGGCATTAGGGACGTGTCTGTCACACTGGCTATGCAGCAACTGCTTTACAGATAATCCCAGACAGATTCAGTTTTAGGAGAATCCACTGTAATCCCAGCCAGTTGCACCCCAGTGCTGTTGTCTTGTACTGGCATTAAGGCCAGAGCTTGGGAAGTGAGCTGAGCTCAGCCTTTGTGCTCACACAATCACTGAATCATTCAGGTTGGAAAAGGCCTCTGAGATCATTGAGTTCATTGAGATATTCCCCCAGTACTGCCAAAACCACCCATGTCCCCAAGTGCCACATCCACAAATCTGTAAAATCTGGTGATTTCACCTCTGCCCTGGGCTGGACAATGCTTTCCATGAAGAAATTTTCCCTAATATCCAACCTAGACCTGCCCTGGCACACAGCCTGTTCCCAGACTAGCTCATGGTGTTTAGCACATCCATAATATTCAGGCTAAAAGCTGCTCTGTGCCCTCTGTGCCTCCTGTGGCCCTTCCTGCTGCTGGGCAGGAGCTCAGCTGGGTGGATTAAATAGAACTTGGCCAAACTCTTGTCTAAATCCTTGCTGAACTGAGTTAGAAAGTTCCAGAACCCCCACAGGTAGGGTCTGTGTGAAGTGACAGATACAGTGTCACCTGTGGGCCAGGGCACACCCTGCTGCTCCCTCATTAACAGCTGCTCCCTAATTTCCTGAGGCATCTGCAGCAGGTGGAGATGTCCAAGCCAGGCTCAGGGAGGAGCAGCTGCTCATGTCCCACCAGGGCTGTCAAGTGTGCAGCAGCAAAATTCTTGTGTTTTTATGTGTTCTGGGAGACTTTTAATTTTTCTGCTTCACTTTCAGGCTGAGGTAGAAAGGAAACTGTCACAGATGATCTTGGACAAGAAGTTTCATGGTGAGTGCATCCCTCAGCTCTGACTGCCCCGTGTTTGCACCAGCTGTGGCTGGAGCCCCCTTCCTCCTGTGACCCTGGGGGCCCTGCTCAGGCTGCAGGTGACAGTCAGGAGTGACAGCCAGGAGTGACAGGAATGCTGTTCCTGCTGAAGGCTTTTCCTGCTGCTCCATCTGCTTCCCCTAACCCAAGGGGTAATTTCAGAAATGCTCTTGGGTCCCTCTTGCTGTGACAGCATCCAGGGACAGTGTGGGACCCCCAGCTGGGCTGTCTGGCCAGGCTGGGCTCTTCCTCTTGGAGCTGCCCAGGGCTGTGGTCACCTTTCCCATCTGTTTGTGTCCAGAACATTCCATGGGGTGCTGTGGCTTGGCTGGGCCCACAGCAGGCTGCTGCCCCAATAACCCCTCAGGGAACCAGCTGTGCTCTTGGTTCTGTTGTCCCTGGCTGTGGCTGAGCCAGGGGAGTGCCTGGGAGCAGCAGGTTGGGCACAGAGCACTGTGGGGGGACAGCCCCTGGCACCTGGCACAGCTGCAGGATAAACCAGCTGTGCTGAGCCATCCTGCTGGGCACAGGGCCTGAGGAGGCAGGGAGGTGGTAGGGAATGGACAGGAATGTTCATCTCCTGGATGGCTTCTCGGGCTGGTCTCTGGGATGTATTTTTTTCTGGGAATTCTAAAGCAGTCCTGACCAAAATCAGCCAGTCCAGCCCAATGCATGAGCCCATCCCAAACCCTGCACAGCCCCTGCAGGTCTTCCTGGTGTAGATCCCTAATTCCTGCTGTCTGGAAGCTGTGATCCATCGAGCATCCCAGTGCTCACAGCAGCTTGTGCCCACAGGAATCCTTGACCAGGGCGAGGGTGTCCTGATCATCTTTGATGAACCCCCCGTAGACAAAACTTACGAGGCTGCCCTCGAGACGATTCAGAACATGAGCAAAGTAGTGGATTCGCTCTACAACAAAGCCAAGAAGTTGACATAGGTGAGTGGGGCCTCCCTGGGGGCTGCAGAGCTCCAGAGTCGCTGCTGAGCCCTGCCATGTCCCTGAGCCTCGTCCCCTCTCCTGTCGAGTGACGTGGCTCTGTTTTCTCTTTGCAGAGTTGAATTTGCTAGCTGTCATTTGGAGAGTGTGTGTGACAGGAGAGTGAAACCTTTGGGAAAATGTTAGGAGACTTTTTTTTTTCTTCTTTGTTCTACTTTTCGCTCGGAAAGTTTTTAAACTTCCTCATCCGGTGCATCTTGTATTCCAGACGATGCGTGTTCCAGTTTCCATGTAATCTTTACTGGCCGAACTTTGTATCTGGGGGGGGAATATTGTTTAAACAAAGAGGGTATTCTAAATAAAAGGAAAAAGGCTTACACTACCTAAACATGTGCTTTCCACTTCCTGAGGGACGGCAGAGTTCAGCAGGGACAGCGTTTTGTTACCAGTAGGTGCCCAAATCCAGTTTGTTTCATCTCCTCCGCCCCGAAATCGGAGACGTGCTGGCGGTGTCCGAGCAGCCAACTCGATTCCATTTGTACTGAACCAAACAAACCCAAAATGTACAGACTGCTGGTTTCTTTTCCATCCTCAAGGCCTGCGACCCCCTGGAAGCAGCTCCGCGATGATTTTGCTGCGGGCTGGAGCCGCCCCGGCCGCTCTGGGCGAAGGGGACGGCGCAGCTCTCCCTGGAGCCTGACTTTGCATGCTCTTGTTTAAGATAGACTTAGATTTCAATGTTCCCTCCCTCCCCGCCTGCGCTGGTAGGAGGAGCAGGTGACCACGGGGGCGGGCTCCAGCTGTGCCTCTGCTGCAGCAGCGCTGAGCTCTGGGTCCCCACTGAGGTGGGACAGCCCAGTGGGAGCTCCCTCCTCGGTCCCAAAGTCCTGGGGGTGGAGCGTGGTGTGTTCCAGCATGTTCCATTTTCTGGTGAGGTTTCCAGTAAGTTTTAATGCCATTTGGGCAGTGTAAGCTTCTGCATCTCTGTCCTGCTCATCTTTATTTTTTTCTTTCCCCTCTGTCTCTTTTTCCCTCTCCACCTTTTTCTTACAAAATTTATATTTTGTAAAAGGATTCTGTTTTATCAGGAAATATTTTGCCTTCATGCTGACTCTTAGACTGGCTGATTTTTCCCTTTTCTGTTCACATTTTGACCTCTCCGACCTTTTATTTTATTTTATTATTCTTAATTTCCATCTCCTCCAGTCAGTCGCTGTTTGGGTTTTTGGCACCATCAATATCAAATGTACAAACGGTTCTTGCTAACCAACACCAGGTATATCTGATGTTCAGATGAGTTCCAATAAAGAATTTTTTTTTCAAAAACCTCTGTCTCCTGTCTTCAGCCACCAGGGCTGATCCTGGCCTGGGTGCAGCTCCTTTACTTAGGAAGGGTGGGCTCATCCCTCACCAGAACATCCTTGGGGACCATATTTTGGAGACACCAGATGGGAATGTTTGAGGTGGCATCACAAAAGATTTATGGATTGTGACGTGACCCTGGCACAACAAGTTCTAATGCACTGAATATATAATAATAATTATTATTATGGTGAAAAATGGATTAAATGTCCTCTCACTACTCCAGCCTTTCCTGATCATGCCTTTGTGTTGGAGTCTCACACTGCACCAGGCCAGGCCCAGATTCCTCAAAAGGCTGGGAAGGAAGTTTAGGGTGTCTTTGATACAACATCTTGAATTTTTACATCTGAAACTCCTGGGACACCAGGTGGTGCAGGAAAGAAGCCTCTCCTCAGAGGGAGGAAAATGTGGAGGGTTTCACTCTGCTCTTACATCTCAGGCAGCAGAGAAGTGCAGTTCTAGTTTTGTTATTTTTTTAACTGATTCGTGAGATTCTTCTCCAGACATCTCTGTCCAGTTCTGTGTGATGCCCCTGAAGTGGCATTTTCCCCAGGAATGTGTCATTTGGAAGGGATTTGCTGAATTAGGTGCTATTAGAGTGAAAGAAAGGAAATCCATTCTTGGGATGGGCAAAGGCTGGGGTGGAGATGGATGGGGAGTCACAGAATCCCGGGAGCGCTTGGGTTGGAAGGCACCTGAACCAGCACCCAGTGCCACCCCTGCCATGGCAGGGACACCTCCACTGTCCCTGGGTGCTCCAGCCTGGCCCTGGGCACTGCCAGGGATCCAGGGGCAGCCCCAGCTGCTCTGGGCACCCTGTGCCAGGGCCTGCCCACCCTCACAGGGAACAATTCCTGCTCAACATCCCATCCATCCCTGCCCTCTTCCAGCTTCTGTCCTGTGTCCCTGCTGGGGATTGTGTCTGCTCCAGCTGACATCCTCCAGAGGGATCAGAACTGATCCGGACCCCACAGGTGACAATGTGACAATGTGACAAGGCTGGCAGGGCCCTGTGCTCGGGGCTGAGGGGACCTGAGCAGAAGCAGGGATGATGCAGCAGGGCTGTGGTGACACCAGCTTTGCTGCCTTGTGTGGGATCAGGGGAGTTTGGTGACGCATCAGTCCCTGGAATTGCCTTTGGAACAATGGGGTTTTCTGAGGCTCCTCCAAGTGTGTTAAAATTAGGGCCAAAACCCCTCAAATTGTAGAGCCTGGTTTTAAACCCTTTTGACTTAACCTTCATAGGGCTGAACTTAAAAAGCTGACAAATTGCTGCTTGGATCTGGGAGATGCTTTAATGGACAAAGGGAATTCTCAGTGACAGCAGTGCCCAGGCTGGGCTGTCACTGTCCCCATGGGTTTGAGAGGACAGAGCCCTGCAGAGAGCCCTGACCACTCCCCAGAAACCGGCTCCATGCCGGGTTAAATGTGCTCTGATGGTCAGGCAGGTTTTGGGGACAGGTCTGCCCTCACGGGAGATTTTGGGGTTTTTTTTGAGATTTCCCTGCTGTGGGAGTGGGATTGGCAGCCGCAGGTCCGGGGCAGGGCATAAATAGGTGTAAATTAATATAAATCAATTTGGGTCATTAGCGCCGGGCCGGGACGTGCCCGAGCTTCCCTCGGTGCTGGGCTCCGCTCCCCGCGGCCGGAGCGGGCCCGGCAGCCCCGGAGCGGCCTCTGAGTGTCGCTGCAAGGTCGCGCAGAGCCCGGCGGGGCCGCGGCTGCCGGTGCCTCCCGCCAGAGCCGGCCCCGCTCCGGTCCCGGCGGGAATGGGATCCCGGTACCACAGTGGGAATGGGATCCCGGTACTGGCGGGAATGGGATCCTGGTCACACGAGAATGGGATCCCGGTGTCAATGGGAATGGGATCCTGGTGACAGCGGGAATGGGATCCCGGTGTCAATGGGAATGGGATCCTGGTCACAGTGGGAATGGGATCTCGGTCCGGGCAAGGGGTGCTGGGCTGGGCCGAGCGGTGGCTCCAAGTGGAGCCATGGGAACCGGGGGATTCGGGAGCTGCAGGCGCGTTCCCCAAAACCCGGCCCGGCCTCAGAACGCGGTACCGGGCATTTGATTGCCCCGGCACCTTCGGGGCGAGCGGTCGCCCCCGGCCCGGAGCTGGGGAGGCCCCGCCGGGCAGGGGAAGCGGGGGCGAAGGGCGGCCGGGGGCGGTGCGGGGTGTGGGACCCGGGTGCGAATCCGGGATGTGGCTTCGGGATATCGGTGGGGAAGGGTTTTAAATCTGAATTTTGGGATTTAAAAAAAAAAAAATTTCCTTGCTTTTTATTCTTTTCCTCTCCGTGTCGTGCCCGGCCCCTGCCCGGGGGCTCGGTGGCTCCGCGGGCTCTGCGACCTCCGGGACCCCAACGCGGAGCGGGACCGGGGGCGGGGCCAGGGCAGTGAGGGGCGGGGCACCCGTCATTCATAAACAGTGAGAGGCGGGGCCTGGGTTGTATGGGCGTGGCCTGGCGTGACGGAGGCGGGGCACAAACCATTGAAGGCATTGAGGGGGCGGGGCTCCGCCTGCTGTCACCGTGCGGGGGCGGGGCCTGCGCAGCTGGGGGCGTGTCCGTCGGCATCTGTGGTCACGAAGGGGGCGTGGTCTCGGCTGCCGCGGCGGGCGCACGTGTCGGCGAGGGGCGGGGCGGCGGGCGCGCGCACTGCGCCGGCGGGAGCGCGCGCGGCGCGGGGCGGGTCCGGGCGCGGCGCTGAGCGGCGGCGGCGGCGGCGGCGGAGCAGCGAGAGCGGGGCCGGCCGGGCCGGGCCGGGCCGGGGCCGGGGCCGGGGCCGGGGCGGGCGGCGGGGGCCCGCCGGGCGCCCGCCGGGCGGCCGGCGCCATGGGCACGGTGCTGTCGCTGTCGCCGAGCTACCGGAAGGCCCCGCTGTTCGAGGAGGGGGCGGCCACGGTGGGGCACTACACGGCGGTGCAGAACAGCAAGAACGCGAAGGAGAAGGGCCTGAAGCGGCACTCGCTGATCTCGGTGCTGCCCTGGAAGCGCATCGCCGCCGTCTCCGCCAAGAAGAAGAGCTCCAAGAAGGTGCAGCCCAACGGCGGCTACCAGAGCAACGTGACCCACCTCAACAACGAGAACCTGAAGAAATCGCTCTCCTGCGCCAACCTCGCCACCTTCGCCCCCCCGCCGCCCCCCGCCGCCGCCGCCGCCGCCCTCGCCTCGGCGCAGAAGGCGCCCCCGGCCGCGCCCGCCGCCGCCGCCGCCACCCCGCGCCGGGTCGTGGTGCAGGCGTCCACCAGCGAGCTGCTGCGCTGCCTCGGCGAGTTCCTGTGCCGCCGCTGCTACCGCCTGAAGCACCTCTCGCCCACCGACCCCGTGCTCTGGCTGCGCTCCGTGGACCGCTCGCTGCTGCTGCAGGGCTGGCAGGACCAGGGCTTCATCACGCCGGCCAACGTGGTCTTCCTCTACATGCTGTGCCGGGACGTCATCTCGGCCGAGGTGGCCAGCGACCACGAACTGCAGGCAGTGCTGCTCACCTGCCTGTACCTCTCCTACTCCTACATGGGCAACGAGATCTCGTACCCGCTGAAGCCCTTCCTGGTGGAGAGCTGTAAGGAGGCCTTCTGGGACCGCTGCCTCTCCATCATCGACCTCATGAGCCCCAAGATGCTGCAGGTCAACGCCGACCCGCACTACTTCACCCAGGTCTTCGCCGACCTCAAGAAGGAGAGCGGCTCCGAGGAGAAGGGCCGGCTGCTCATCGGCCTCGACCGGTGAGCGCCCGCCGCCCCCGGAGCCGCTCCCGGGGGGATTTGCCCGGCGGGGAAGGGCGGGAGCCGCCGCCTCCCCACCCCGGGGGACTCGGGGGGTTCGACCGGAGCGCAGATCCCCGGTTCCCTCCCCCGCCGCCGCTTTCCAGCCGCCGCTTTCCCCTCCCCGTGCTGCGGGCCCGGGGATGCTGCGGCTCCGCCACCGGATTGATCCCAGCGATTCATGGATGGGGGGATAACGAGAACCCCCCCGTCCCCAGCCGATATCCCCCGGGAGCGGAGCGGGGCTCCGCCGGTCACCGCATCACCGAGACAGAGCCCAGGTAGGGGGGGGAAAAAAAAAAAAAAAAAAAAAAAAGGAAAATAATTCCTGTAAAGGCTCCAGCGCAGGCGGCTGAACCGGCCCGGTCGGGACTCACCGGGACAGAGACGCGGGCACGGCCCGGGGACCCCCCCACCCCCCTTTCCTCCCTCATCCCCCCCCCTTTATTTATTTTCTTTGAAGAGACTCGAATTCCCGAGCGGGTCCGGGTGACGGGAATCACCGCTACTGTTCATGAGATCAATGTGAAATGTCTTGTTCCCATCGTGCACTGGTCATGAGTATTGTGTAAAGGATCTACTTGAGTGTGCAAGCAAGGGGAGCCGCCACATGCTGCTATATGAATTCTTCTAGAACAAACCCAACGAACTGCAAACCTGCGGGGGGGAAAGAGAAAAAACCCTTCTTTCTTCTGTCATTGTTGCTTTTCCAGTGGTATTGCGCATGCAAACAGGAGCATTTTGTGTCTTCGGGAAAAAAAAAAAAAAGGAAAAAACGCATAAAAAAATAATAATCAAAAGAAAAACCTTAAGAGAGATGGCTGTAAAATTACACCCATGCACAAAGACCCGCCACCACCCCGACACCGCAGTCTCGAGCCGGTATTCCCGTATCAGGCCTGGGGACTGAGACCTTCTTTTTGGGTTTTATCGTTTTCTTTTCTCCGTGTGCTCAGTTCTAGTTTAGTTCTGGTCCATCGGGCGTTAAACTGGCGAACAAGAGGGAGAAATAACGTGCCATTTATTTTTATTTTTGATTTTTCACTTGAAGCTCTTCATGGCTGTACATTGGACCCTGCTAATGATACATGTGTACGTACGTTTTTTTAGTGCAATCTCTTCTGTAGATCTTTGTTGACCAAATTGGTGGGTATTGTTACTTATTAATTTATATTTGTCTCATTTTTGTATGTATGTGTATAGTGTGTTTGTAAGTATGTGTGGTTTATAACCCGACCGACTGTGTCATGGGGCTCAGTGTGCCTGTAATTTAATCCCCTTCCCTTATTTTTATTTATTTTTGTACTGTGCTGATTAAATAAAAATGCACTGACCATCCATTACACGGCAGCGGCTCGTGGCCGAGTCTTTTCTGCGCTCGCAGCCCTCGGAGGCTGGCGGTGGATTTGTGTTGACGACAGAGCTTTAACGCAGCCGCCGCTTTAATCGCGTTACCGGGGTCACCCCGTGGTGGGAGAGCGGCGGGGCCGCAGCACTGGAGGGGAAAATCGGGATACTGGGATAACTGGGATAACTGGGAAATCCATCCCATCCCTCTGGGCATCATCACCCCCGCGCCGGCAGGAACGGGCAGGGCCACGGTGGGATGCAACTAATTGCTTTCTTTTATTATTTATTACAGTGAATTATGTAAACAAAATCCAGGTCATCCAGGTCCATTAGAGTAGGGGTTTTTTAATGCTCTTTTACACATAAAATATCAGCGATTTATTAAAAAAAAAAAAAAAAAAAAGGGTTCATTGCATTATCGCCCCTGGCTGACAATCCAAGTTTCAATTTAGAAATAGTTAATTTATGGGAAAACCAAGAATATATATACTTTATATATTTATATATATTTTTTATATATATATATATATAAAACCAGAGCAGGAACAGATAATATATTTTATAAGACACATCTCATCACATATAATATTGCCATCTCATGGTAGGAGATCATTTCCCAAGCCTGCAATTCCTTGCCGTCCATCCCGATTCCACCCGACCGCTCTTCTGGAGGGACAAAAGTGCTGATCCCACCCCCAGCACCCGCCCGGGGCGGGGACGTTTGCACCGGGACAGGAGGCGAGAAGTGCAAATCCCGGGGCACAGACACGGCCGGGCGTTCCTGGGGGGGGTCCCGGGCTTTGGCATTGGTGCTGCCCCTCCAGAGGGGCTGATCTGGGGTCCAAGGAGGCGCTGGGGGATCCCGGGGTGGCCCCGGGGTTTTGTGTGAGCCTGGCGGGGTCGGGGCTGCCGCTGTCACCTCCTGGCCCAGCGCCGGTGCTGCCTCAGGGGTTGGGGGGTCTGGAGGAGCCCCTGCCCAAGGGGACATCCCAGAGCTGCACCCTGAGAGGGGCACAGGGGGCTGGGGGGTGCTGGATGCCCCCAGGGCTGGTCCAAGGCCAGGGACAATGGGAATGGAGAGCTCTGCCACGGGGCCTCCCGTGCATGGCCTGTCCCAGCTCATTCGTGCTCCACATCCCTGTCCCCTCCTGGCCTCAGGGGTGGGACACCAAGGCTGCAGTGACCTGTCCTGTGCCCCATGTCCATGGCACAACTTCAGGAAACCTTTGTGCCTGAGGAGCCTCTTCCAGGCTTTCTAATTCCCAAAATGCTCCATCAAACAATTGCTCCCCTTTGCTGGCCGGGCTGGGACCCCGAGGTGGGGTCACCCTCAGCTCCCCCATTTCCAGGGCTGGGAATCCTGACCTGTCCAGCAGTGCCAGGACAATCCCAATGTACAATCCCACCAGCCTGGGCTGCTCAGGAACCACAGCAGTGCCCAGCACAGTGGGAATAAACCACTGAGGAGATCCATGTCCCTCCACCAACACAGAGCTCGGGGTTATCTGGGCTGGGCAGGAGGAGCCCAACACCCCAACACCCAGAGCCCACTCTGGGAGAGCCAGGAAAACTCATGGAGGGAGAGGAGCCTGGTGCTGGCAGCTGGGGCTGTGCCAGGTTAATGTTGGATAGTGCAAAGCTTGGCCCCCAAACTCCCCCTGTTCCTCACCCCAGCCCTCCCTAACCCCAGCGCTGGCACAGACACGAAGCCACGTGGATCATCCAAAATTCAGCAAGGCCACACAGTCCCAAAGGGAACCCACCTGCTCCAGGCCCTTGGAGGGGATAATTAAGGCAAAAAGCAACGCAGGATTAACGAATCCAGGCCTGCATTAGAAGTCCCCTGTCCAGCCAAGGTGCCTCGATGGGTTGATGAATTCCCGAGGGAAAGCAGCAGCTCTGGAGGTGTCTCCATGAACCTTCCCAGCCCCTGGGGGCTGGAGGAGTGTGGAGTGTGGAAGGCAGCCCTCCCTGCCCAGCCTGGCTCCGGCTCCGTGGGGATCTGGCCCTACAGAACCCGACTCCCTGAGCTGGGCATCTTTGGTTCCTCCTCTGGAGGCTGCATCAAACTGCAAAAACTGACACAAGGGAAAGGAGCATGGAAGGGAGAACCGGAGAGGGGGTGAGGAATCAACGTGGGAAAAGGAAGAAGGGGTGGAAGTACCTAGAAACTCTTTTTTTTCAGACTGATTCCAAAGGAAGTGCTCTCCTGATGTTCCAGCCTGGTTTGTAATGTGGAGAACAAGTTACCGGCTATTTTAGGTCTTCATTCCGTGCGAATTTGGCTTTTCTAAACCCCTGGAATTCGGGTTTTCCAAACCTTGAGCTTCAGAGGCTGCTTTAGGCACCTTTAGGTCGCTGCCGAGCATCTCCCGCTGGATCCCGGCAGTCCCGGGGAGGGAGGGGCCGTTAATTGCCCGGCACGCAGAGCACGAAGCCCGAGCGGTGCTTGGTGAAATCCGGCTGGGGCTGGTTGGTCTTGGTCTCCACGGACACCGTGCATTTCCTGCCGTGCAGGCTGCACTGCACCGGGTTGGTGACAGCGACGTGCAGGGAGCGCTTCTCCCTACGGGAGAGAGACACAGTCAGGAGGGGGAATGGGATCCATGGGGTGGGATCCATGGGATGGGATGGGATCCATGGGATGGGATGGGATCCATGGGGTGGGACCCATGGGGTGGGATCCATGGGATGGGATGGGATCCATGGGATGGGATGGGATCCATGGGGTGGGACCCATGGGGTGGGATCCATGGGATGGGATGGGATGGGATCCATGGGATGGGATCCATGGGATGGGATAGGATCCATGGGATGGGATGGAATGGGATGGGATGGGATGGGATCCATGGGATGGGATGGGATCCATGGGGTGGGATGGGATGGGATGGGATGGGATCCATGTGATGGGATGGGATCCATGGGATGGGATCCATGGGATGGGATGGGATGGGATCCATGGGATGGGATGGGATGGGATGGGATGGGATGGGATGGGATGGGATCCATGGGATGGGATGGCCACAGATGGGACAGGTGTTTTCAGGTCAGGCACATCCTGCAGCCACCCCAAAACTCTGTGTTAAGCCAGGCCTGAGCTCTGAGCCCAGCTCTGGGCTTGTGAAGCCTCCCACTGTGGGATTGGGATCCTGTGGGAGGCCTCAGCTCCATGGGCAGAGCCCAGACCAGGTCAAAGGGCCCAGGGGCTGCTGCCAGCTCAGCCACTGCCCCCTGAATGACCCTGCAGTGACCCCTGGGCACCCCGTGACACCAGCCCTGCCACCAGCTCTGTGCCTGCAGCAGTGACAGGGACATCCCTGGGCTGAGCTCAGACTGACACACAGCCTGAACAGTGGGAGGAACCACAGGTGAGGTGGTGACTGTTCCCAATTCCCTCTCAGATGGACAGACAGACAGACAGACAGACCAAACTGGCTGGGACTAAACTCTGTCCCTGCAGCTGTTGAACCCCCTAACCCAGTTTTGGCACTAAAAATGATTCCCACGAGTGAATCAGGACTTTCTGCCCCCCAGGTTGTTTTGTGTGGCTGTGGGGTCACTGCCAGTGGGGACATGAGGACAGCAGGGCCAGGATGACTGGCAAGAATGTTCCCCTTTGCTAAAGGGGACCATAAAGACCCCTGCTCTAAATCCCAAATAATGATCCTTGTGCCATAAGCAGAGAAATCATAAATCATGGAATCATTCAGGTGGGGAAAACCCTCTGGGAACATCAAGTCCAACTGTTCCCCCAAGGCCACCACTGACCCGTGTCCCCAAGTGCCACATCCATGTGCCCTGGGCAGCTGTCAGTGCTCACCAGCCCTTTCCATGAAGAAAGGGAAGAGCCCAGCAATGCCCCAGCCCCAGTGATGGCCTGGCTGCTCCAGGGGCTGGGATGGAGCTGAGGCCCAGCTGATGGGGCCCAGCTCCAGCCTCAATCCCTTGGGACCAGCCAAGAACCCCCAGAGATCCCCAGGAGAGGAAAATCCTGCAGCAGATCCATCCCCACAAGCCACCACCAATGGGAAGAGCTATCCAGGGGCTTGGCCTTTGGGAATTCTCTCCTGTGACCTCACCCACTCTTCAAATTCCCATATTTCCAGCATTTTTAGTATCATGCTGAGTGGTTTGGAATGGTTGACATTGACTCTGCTGCCTCTCTGGATGCTCCAAACACCCCAGGGGGATGTGCTGGGATCCCATTCCCCATGTTTGGCTCCCAGACCCCAGGTCCTGCCTTGTCTGAGCCATTCCAGCATTTCCACGGCCCAAGTCCTTTGTGCAGTTTTTACTCCATTTCTATTAACAGCCTGTTCAGGTGGTGTCACATCCCTTAAGCTGCATTTTTATGCAGTTCCCAAATTCAGATTTTCACCACTTCCATAACAATGCCTGGCTGGTGGAAGGGGCTGGCAGGGCCCAGCACACAAAGCCCTCGTGTATTTAATGTTCTTACAGGTATTTAATGTTATTTACTCCTGCCTGGGTGAGCTGAGGCTGCAATCCCAGCTTAGGTTGCTATTTTTGCTGTGTCTTAGTGGAATGAGCTGCACACCCAGAGCAGCCTCTCAGAGGCTCCTTGGGAAAAGCTCCAGCATCAAGAGTCCCTAACAGGGATAAGGGAGGAGGATTTTTCCTGTCCCACAGCAAGTTCAGAGGATCTGGGGAGAGGAACCTCAATAATCTGAATTCTGGGAATCTGGAGGTCCCCTGTGGCTGTGGGACTGCAGGAAGCTGCATCACTCTGGGTCTCAGCTCCTGCTGGGATGAGGAGAATCAGCTGAGCACAGCTCTGAGTGAAGCCAACGCTGTCCTGGCATGGAGGGATCTGGAGAAGATGCTCTGATCCTTCCCATCTGTGACAATCCCATTAAATTCATGTCTCCTTCCCCCTCTCTCATGCCCAGAGCCCACCTTGCCAAAGCTCCTTCACTCATCACCTGCTGCTTTTCTTCATGTCAGGGTTCAGATTCAAAGCTTTAGCTGGGGGAGCAGGGCAGCTCCTGGAGGGAGCAATCCACAGGGACCTGTGAGTGCTCAGGGGTGACAAACCCTCCTTGGTGTCCCTGCTGGGGACACCAGCCCTGCCACCAGCCCCAGCTGGACCTGCTGCACCTCAGGGCTCTTGGCCATGGCTCCAGAGCTTGGGCTGAGGCCAGTGAGGGGCAGGAAAAGGAAATTCCCCTCTGGTTTCCAGCCCAGCAGGCAGGGCAGCCTGGCTCCTGGAGCAGCAGTGGCACAGCTCTGGCTGCCCTGGGCTGCCCAGGTTTGCTCTGGGCCCCAAGGGAGGGAACAGCTGCTGCAGCAGCTGGGAAAGCAGACTCAGACCTTCCCATCCATCACTGCTTGGATGGGAGCTGCCTCCTGAGCTCCTGCTGAATTTACATCCCAAAGGAAGGGGCTGGGATGGAGATGGACCAGAACAACCCTGGGTGACAACAAAGCCTCTCATAGACAAGGGCAACACAGAACAGAAATACCCTTTGGAGATCCGTGATGCTCAGCAGGACCCTGGGGGCAGCAAAGGCAGAGACAAGCCCCACTTCAATCAAACTTGAGCTGGAAAAGGAGTTTTCATGGCATAAACCTGTGCCACCACCTTCTGGGGACTTTGACAAGGAGGGACGGGACACAGGGAATGGCTCCCAGTGCCAGAGGGCAGGGCTGGATGGGATATTGGGAATTGGGAATTGTTCCTGGGAGGGTGGGCAGGCCCAGAGCAGCTGGGGCTGCCCCTGGATCCCTGGCAGTGCCCAAGGCCAGGCTGGACACTGGGACACCCTGGGACAGTGGGAGGGGTCCCTGCCATGGCAGGGGTGGCACTGGGTGGGCTTTGAGGTCCCTCCCCACCCAAACCCCTCTGGGATTCCCTGTGGCACTGCTGGGGCTGAGTCCAGCCCTGGCTCCTCACCAAGCCCTGATGAATTCAATTCCATCAGGACCAAGGGATGGATGTGATGGTGCTGCTGCTCCTGGGGCTCCTCCTGGGCAATAACCCCACCCCTGATCAGCCCAAGGGACAGCAGGGTGTCAGTGCTGAGCACTGCAGGGAAGGGACCCAGCCCCAGCACCCCTGAGGATGTGGGCAGGATGGAACAGGGAAAGAGATTCTGGGGGAAGCCAGGATCCACCCCTGCTCCCACCCTGCAGGGATGAGGGAGCCACGTGGGAATGTCTGCACATGGGATGAACCACAGAGTGATTCCTGTTCAAAATAAACACCAAGGTGTTTATTTTATTATAATATAATAATTATAATATAATATAATATAATATAATATAGTATAATATAATATATATAATATATTCTATATAATATATTATATAGAATATAATTATATCATTTATTATTATATAAGAAACACCAAGGTGTTTGTTTTATTATTATATAATATTATATTATATAGATAAAATATAATATATTATAAATATTACATATTATATTATATATAATAGTATAATATAATATAATATAATATAATATAATATAATATAATATAATATAATATAATATAATATTATCTAATTATTTATTATTATATAAGAAACACCACGGTGTTGGTGCTTTCTACAAACTCAGCTCTTCATACAACACAGGGAATATTTTTGGGTGAAACCAGCTCAGCAGTACCAGCCACAGCTGCTGATCCCAGGCTGGAGCTGCTCTTTGCCTTTTCCAGGCTCAGTGAACCCTGCAGGACTGGGGCACTTCTCCTCCTCCCCATCTCCCCTCGATCTCCTGGCTCACAGGAGGAGGCCAAAGCTGTGCTGGGAACCCCCTGTGAGCAGGGAGACACATCCCATGTGTGTGGGAGGCACATCCCATGTGTGTGGGAGACACATCCCATGTGTGTGGGAGGCACATCCCATGTGTGTGGGAATCACATCCCATGTGTGTGGGAGACACATCCCATGTGTGTGGGAGGCACATCCCATGTGTGTGGGAGACACATCCCAGAGCCAGAGCAACCCCTGAGCCACTGGGGGAACACTGGCAAAAGGGAGAGCAGCAGGGAAAGGAGGGCTCTGAGTGCAAGCAGATCACTGGCCCATGAAATGTGAGAGTTTTGACTGAGCATTTAATCCAGGACCTCGGGGGAAACACAAGGCAAGTGGCACAGAAATGGCACAGACATCTGTGAGAGCTGCACAGAGCACAGAGACAGCACCAGCCCGTGGTGGGAAGGGAATGGGGAAGGGAAGGAGAGCAGAAAGATCAGAGGCAGTTTTGGTGGGGACAAGAGGTGTAAGGCTGAGAAATTAAATCAATATTGTATTGTTAAATAAGTGTAAATACAGGAGATGCCAGGTTGGATGGGGCTTGGAGCAACCTGGGGTAGTGGGAAATGTCCCTGCCATGGCAGGGTGGAACTGGATGGGCTTTAAGGTCCCTTCCAGCCCAAACCATTCCATGATTCCACGCTAAAGGACCAGCCCAGATGAGCTGGAATGCCCTGGAAGGAGCTACAGGCATGAGAACACAGCACAGAGTCATTGATGAGATATTCCCCAGTGGGAGCACAGCAGGATGGGGAGCTGGGAACTGGGACACAGAACCAGGCAGGAATGGGGAAATGGGAACTGGAACACAGAACCAGGCAGGGATGGGGAGATGGGAACATCCCAGGGACAGCAGCCAGGGATGGGGAGCTGGAACATCCCAGGGACAGCAGCCAGGGATGGGGAGCTCCAGAGCTGCAGCCCCATCCCTGACAGGGCTCCAATGGAACAGGGCTTTGTGAAGCTTTCCCAGGATTTTTAAATGAGGTGCTGTCCCATGGACAGAGTGGGAAATGAGCTCTTTTCAGCAGCAGGATTTGGGTAGAGATGGCAAAGCCAGCACAGTAATTGCCTGATTTTCATGACAACAAGCCAGAGGGATTTCAACCAAGTGTGCAACCAAGTGTGAAATGAGGGCTCAGCAGCAATGAACCCACTGGGATGGATTCCAAAGGGGATTGCTTTAAACCATCAAACCTTCCCAGAGTTTAGACCAAGGCCTCTTTCTGGAAAGGCAGGAGCACTGTGGGCCACTGGTTGGTTTCCAGCTCAGGATATTCTGTGATTCTCTGGCTCCAAGGGAGGCTGCAGCTGCACACAAGGTGTGAGGACTGTGAGGGGCAGGATGGAGAACAGCCCATCATGGTAACACCTCATATCAGTCAGTGCTGCAGCCTCACCTGGATCCTGCCCTCAGCCTCTGAGAGGGTTCAGCCATGAAAAAAAAAATTAAAAAGGCTCCCAGATGAAGGAAGGCTGCAGAGAAGAGCCCAAAAAAGCAGCAGCTATATTCTGCATGAAGAAAAAACACAGGAAGCAGGGAGAGAGAAACTCAAGAGGTCTAAAAAAAGGCAATTTTCAAGGCTCTGCTTCCTAACAAAAGCCAAGGAGACAAACAGGGATACTGAAAATTTCAGGGAAGGTTAAATCAGCTCTCCAGGCCATGTGTGGTGACACAGAGGTGACAATGATGGAGCCATAAAATCATGGAACCTTCAGGACCATCAAGTTTCCACCACATCCAGTGGCAGCCCTGCCATGGCAGGGACACCTCCCACTGTCCCAGGGGGCTCCAACCTGGCCTTGGGCACTGCCAGGGATGGAACATCCAGGGAATAACCCTGGGCAGCCAGGGCCTGCCCACCCTCCCAGGGAACAATTCCTCATTCCCAAAATCCCATCCATCCCTGCCCTCTGTTCCAGGGAAGCCATTCCCTGTGTCCTGTCCCTCCATCCCCTGTCCAAAGTCCCCAAAGGTGGTGGGACAGTTTTAAGCCATGAAAATTCCTTTTTCAGCTCAAGTTTGATTGGAAGTGGGGCTTGTCTCTGCCTTTGCACATCCAGTGCCAGCCCTGCCAGGATAGGGACACCTTCCACTGGCCCAGGGGGCTCCAAGCCCTGTCCAGCCTGGCCTTGGACATTCCAGGGATGGAGCATCCATGGAATAACCTGGGCCAGGGCCTGCCCACCCTCACAGGGAGGAATTTCTTGAGCAGGGTCTAAAAAGACACCAGATATAAGATGGGTAATAAACAAGGACATATCTGAGGTACAACAAGTGACATTTGGGGACAGATAAGTGTTGTCTGAAAGGGTTTAGGGCCCAGGCTGGGGCTGGCAGGGCAGGGATCAGGGTCTATCTCACCCAAACACTTGTGGGTTTCTGCAGCTTGCAGGACAATGATACTGAGGGCAATGGGCTCAAAGGAAAACTTACTGAGAAAATTATTCCCACAACAGCTTCAACAGAGAAAACAGGAATAGCTGAATTCCCAAGGGGTACAGGAGCAGAACCTGCACTGAGACCTCAGGTGCCCTTTGTGTCCCCCCTGAACCACCCAGGCTGTGGGAGCTGCTCCCAGGAGGGGCTGCCACTCTTCATGTGCCCACAAGAATCCCAAAGTCACTGTCCCATGGAGCCAGGACACAGAGGGCATCAAATGTCAATAATCCTGGGTGGATATTTCATTCCAGAGCTGCAGCTCTGCCTCTGCCACATCTCAAGTGTGGCAGCCCCAAAGCACCAGGTCCCATTGCAAGAAGAGATTTACACACTCAGTGTTGGGAAGGATGAAAGTTTGACAAGGAAGTCTCACAGATATGTGTGCTTAGCAGAAAG
The DNA here is from genome assembly GCF_051311805.1 of Agelaius phoeniceus. Lineage (NCBI taxonomy): Eukaryota > Metazoa > Chordata > Aves > Passeriformes > Icteridae > Agelaius > Agelaius phoeniceus. The sequence goes on along the minus strand of NC_135290.1, from coordinate 4,799,895 downwards.
ATTTGGGAATGTAGAGTCTGATGAAGGAATAGAGATGGAAGCAAGTTTTGCTAGAGAAGAAAAGAATTGCTGAGCCAGTCTCACTGGATAACAAGGAGGCAAAGGATCTGTAAGTTAGAAGGGGTTTTTATGGCATAGAACAAAGGATAAACCCACCCCAAACAAGAAGATGTTTTTACCAAGCACAAAGAGAGCACAGCAAAGCTGCAAGTAGAAAAAAGGTCTCAGAATTTTCCACTGCAAGAAAACTGAAAAACAACTTCTGGCTTAAACTGTGATGTACTGACTTTGAGTGATTGGAGAACAGTAACATGAATATGGTAATTACAGTAGTTATGATAGGCTATAGATAATAGTTAAGGTATAGATTGGTTCTACTGTATGAAGATACTCAGCAAAGAAAAGTATAGAATGCATTGTGACCAAAAGGAAAGTATAGAATGCATTGTAACCAAAACCAAAGGGTCTCCAGGCCTGCCTGCAGCTGGAGCTGACAGCTGTGGGCACAGCTCTGTCACCCACGGCCCTGCACTGCTGTAACCTCTTGGATGGGATAAACTGCATTTTGGATACACGGAACGGCATTTTGGATACAATAAACTGCATTTTGGATACAATAAACTGCATTTTGGATACAATAAACTGCATTTTGGAGAGCCCCCTGGAGTCCTGCATCTCTCATTTAAGCTCTTACAACTCAGAGCATAAATTTCCCTATGTAAGACTCAGATATTTGACAGCATCATCTCTGTGGCTCCTTGGCACTTCTCCACCCTTCTCAGAGGGAGAAAATTAGAGAAGAGACCTTTCCCCATCCAGGTCTTGTTAGAACACCCTGGCTCTTGAAAAAGGTTCAAAGCAATGATTTACTGTCCTGTGTGATTCAGCAACAGCTTAACACCCTCTTTCCTTCTTGACTTGGCTGCTGGGCTGCATGAGAGCCCCTCTGCACCCTGCTCAGGCAGCTCCCCCCACCCCACACCCTCCTGAGGAGAGAAGGAACCACCCAGGAGCCCTTTGTGGGTGCAGATCTCTCCCCTGTGCAGGAGGCAGGGGATGCACACACACACAGACACACACACACAGGCAGGCTGTGACTCACACGTGCCATGGGGGAGATGAAAACATCTGAAACCACAAGGGCTTTGCAAAACCTGCCTTGTGAAAGCCTCCCAGGGCTCACAGGATGTTCCTCTCTGGCTTTTCGGAGCTCTGGCCTCCTCAGAGCCAGGTGGCCTTGCCAGAATCAGACATTAAGATGGATCAAAGCCACGGAAAAGAGACTACAAAGAAAGTCAGACACGAATCAAGGAGATCTCAAGTCAGGATCAAAAGGAGAATTTCCATAGTCAAAGGTCAGAGCAACTGCTCCAGGCATTTTGATGCTGGGAAAGGTCACTGAGCTGAGCACAGCTCCCTCCTCACCGTGTGGTTTTTCACAATTATCTGCACTCAAGTGACACTTGAGACACTGAAATTTTTTTCCATCTTCAAAACCAGCAAATATTTACAGTGTATTTCTTTTGTCTGCTCAGGCAGATCACCTCAGAGGCTGCCACAAGTGCCTTTTCAGAAGGGATTTTTTAATGTGCAGGAGAAGCACCAGGCTAAACTGGGAGCTGAGAACTCAAGCCCTCCACTTAGGAAGTGCCTTTCAAGCCTTTCTGGCTCAGCCTTGCACATTGAGTGAGCAGAGCACAGCACAGCCTGGCTTTGGGAGCTGCTGGGTGACACAAATTTCATCATCACCTGCTGAGCTGTGGCAACAATGCTGCTTTTCCCTTTTAATGAGCAACAGGAACTGTTCATGAGCCCCTTCCCCGTGCAAAGTGTCACACGTGTCCCATGGCCCCGGGCAAGGCAGAGCCAAGGCAGCTGCACTGAGATGGTCCCTTTGAGTTCTGTCTGAGCCATAAAAGCCACTTTCCTGAGAGGACAGCAGCTGCCACAACACTGCTGGGCCTGTGCCATGATGTGTCTGCAGCACATCCAGGTGCATTCCTTCCCCTCTGGCTGAAATGAGCATTAAATATTTAGATATAAATTATTATATTATATTATATTATATTATATTATATTATATCATATTATATTATATTATATCATATTATATATAATTATAAGAAATAATTATATAAATATTAAATATTATAGATCTATTTACATATCTATATCTATTATAATTTATATTATATGTTACATATTATATTAATAGATGTAATATGTATATGTAATATGTAATATGTAATATATAATATGTAATATATAATATATAATATCTATGATGTGACATGATATATTATAGTTATAATATAATATAATATAATATAATATAATACATAGTTCTATAATAATATAATTATATTATATTAATGATAATGAAATTATATACTGTTTATATAATTATAGAAAATTATATTTTTAAAAAGCCTTAAATAAAAATCCCCAGTCCATTAAATATTTGGCTCTTTCATTCTTAAAGTGCATTTATTCCCATTGATCCCGAGGCTGGGAGGCCCTGGAGCAGTCTGTGAGCTGCACTTCCCTCCTCACTGATTTAGGAGCTGGGAATCATCCCTCACAGGGAGAGCTGGGAATGCCAGACAGCTGGGAAATATTTCTGCAAACCCCTTTGGTTTAGGTGCTCCTGGGCAGGGCATCCTGAGGTGATGGGGCAGGAATGGGGCAGGGGCTGCTCCTCCCTTCCCCTTCCCAGGGCTGCTCTCCCACTTTGGGAGCTTGGGGCAACAGCCAGGCTGCTGTGAAACCCCAAACAGCCCACGGGGGCTCAGTGGGCCAGGCTGCACCCCAAAGCAATATTTTGTGGTGGGAAAGGCCCAAAAGTGGTTTGAGGCATCACTCTGAGTGTCACTGCATGGGCAGAGTGGAAACACCCAGGGAATGTCCCTGTTCCTACCATGGAACCCAAGAGAGGAGTCACAACCTCAGCCAAGCTCCATCCTCCTGCTGAGCCAGGGCCAGCCCTCACTGCCTGAACCCCCTGAACCCCAGGCCTGACCCAGCTGGACCTGAGCTCAGCTAAAACCAGGCCTGCAGCTCGTTACCCCTCTGGGAATATTAATTCATCCCAGCCCAGACTGACAGGGCTTGGAGCAGCCTGGTCTGGTGGGAGATGTCCCTGCCCAAGGTCCCTCCCAACCCAAACAATTCCATGGATAAATTCCCCTCCCAACCCAAGCCATCCCATGGATAAATTCCCCTCCCAACCCAAACCATTCCATGGATAAATTTCCCCTTCCCTGCCCACCCAGCACAGGAGGCTCCAGGTTCCCTCAGTTCTGCTCCTGTGGGAGCTGGGAATTCATCTTTGGATGAAATTCAAAGAGAAGTCTCAGGTTTTCCCACCCTTGTGCCATCAGCTCCAGTGCCTGATGCCATTTATCCCCCATGAGCACTCCCTAAAGCTGGTCAGGGGTTTTGTGGAGGAAAAACACAGGATCATTCAACAGGGAATTTCCTGGGAACCTGCAGTAATGAAGGAGCTAAAAAAAAACCCAGTTTAAAAAGCACCAATAGTGTGTTAAATATTTCATTTCCTCCAGCAGGCAAAACAAAAAATTCCCAATCCCCTGAGGTGGAGGCAGCTCCCAGCCCCCATGGCAGCCAGGGCTGAGGGATGAGGGATGAACATCCTGGCAGAGGCCCCCACCCTGCCACATAACCCCCCTGGAGGGAGCTCTAAAATCCCCAGAGTGCCCCTTCCCTGATCCCTGACACACCACAGGAATGGGGGGTGGATTCAATGACCTTTGAGGTCCCTTCCAATCCAAACTCCTGAATGATTCTGTGCATTAAATGGACTCAGAATTCAATGTAATTTGAATTTTTGAAGGGAAGGGAAAGGGTGGGGAGGGTTGGGCCAGGGCACGAGGGACCTGTGGCTCCCAGTGACAGCAGGGAGGACAATGGGGACACATCCCAGCCCCATGTGCTGCTCCCCTCCAGCTCCCCAGCCCCACGCTGCTCCCAGCTCTGCCAGCAGCAGGGATGAGCTGCAGCTTCTTCTGCAGCCTCAGTGAAGTCACATCTCAGAGCTATTCTGAGCCTGGCAGGGCTTTGGGGAGTCAGAGCTCATCCGGCTCTACCGTGGCCTCAAGATGCTGGAGTGTTCCATATTTTATAAAAACCACCATGCCAAAAATATGATTCCAAGTGCTTGGCTGGAGCACAGGAAAGCAGCACATGGGGGTGATGCCAAGAGCCTGGCATTAGAAATGCACCAGCACATAAATAAAATAAGAGCACTTAGGAGGATGAGCACAGAGCTGCCTCCTGTTTGGGACATCGTGGGCTCAACTCCTGGGCAGGTTGAGAAACAGCAAAAATCTTTCCTTGTATTCTCTTCCCAGGGCTGTATTCCTTCCCATGGCCCAGCTGGGGGAATGAATTCACCACCCCACATTCACTGGGGCACATTTGCAAAGTCCCCCTTCAAAGGATGCTCCTGGCCTGTTCAGCAGCTGCTGATCAAATCCTGCCAGCTGAAGTTTAAGAAGGTAGAAATTCCCCCCCCCCCCCCAAAAAAAAAAAAAAAAACCACTTTGAAGGGAATCCAGCACCTTTCAGGCATCTGGTATGTGTTTGTTCAACATCTGCAAGACTGGGAGTACAGGGGGTTGATGCAGAGGACAAAGGTGTGGGATTATTCATCTGTTTTCCACTCAGATTTACAAGTGGCAATGACTTTGGAGTAGCAAGGAGTGGTTGGAACAGCTGATGGATGCTTTACACTGGAAAAAGACAGCACAGAGAAGCTGTGCTCTCACTCTGGTACCCAGAAAACCTCCAGCCATCCCCAGGGATGAGCAGCTCTGCTTTTCCCACTGCAGGGCTGTGAATTCAATGGGTATTTTTAGAGCCTAGCAGTGGTCTGAAGCCACAACAAGGGGGAAGCTTCCCAGAGATCACCCAAAATCACGACAGGAACACAAATAGCACAGACACTTTTGAAATTCACTGGGTTTTTTCTCATTATTCCTTAGGATCCACCTGTGCCAGTGAAAGTGCCAGGAAGCAGCTGGGATAAGAGAGGACAATTTGCTGTGGTGAAATCACCAGCTCAGGGGCTGGAAGCTACAGGGACAACAGCAGCAGGGCTGTGGCCAGGCAGAGGGGATGGCAGCAGGGTTGGCACAGCCCAGCACAGCTCGGGGTGCACAAACAGCTCAGCTCCCTTAAATTCCACGCACATTAAAGCCGAGCTGGGAATGTGCCCGGAGGGCTCTGCCACCCTGGGGAGCATCCAGGGCATGGGCAGCTGTGCCAGCCGTGTGTGCTGGCTGGGGGGGTGATGAGGGGTGCCTGGGGGGCTGGAAGGGGCTGGGAGGATATGGAAGGATATGGAAGGATGATGGAAGGATGATGGAGAGCGGCTGCTCGTAGCTCACGGTCGCTATAGCAACCTGGATCTCCCTCATCCCATCTGATGCTCAGCGCTGCCAGCCAAGGGGGCTGTGCAGAGCAGCGGGCTGGGTTCATTTACTGCCACCCATTCTGGATAACCCCTGGATAAGCACGGTCGTGCTCCGAGGCCCCTCTCGGAGGGGTTTCTCAGTGCCCTCGCTGCAGTGGCAGAGCGCTGCGCTGCGCGGTGTCACCGTGACCTACTTAGTGCAGGACACGGTGACATCATGTGCGATGGCAGCGGCTCCCCGGGGCTCCGGACAGCCGTGTCCGGCACAGGGCTGAGCTAAGCCGGCCCCAGGGCACATTCCGGCCGGGAGAACCTCGCTTTGTCAGCCCCGGACACGTCTCCCCTCCGCTGGCCTGGAACAGCCGCGCTGGCTCCTGCCTCTGCTCGCAGAGCTGATCTGAAAACCCAGATTTTTCTCCTTTTCTAATGGAAAGAGAGAGGAATTAGCTAAAGCTTCAGAGGACACAGGAACGGCAGGACAAGGGAGCCAGGGCTGTGCTGAGCGCTGCTGCGGCTTTTCCCAGAGAGCGGCTCCGTCCCCGCGACCCTGGGGACCCCGACACGGGGGGGGACACCCCCGGGCATCCCCCCACGGCCTTAGGGCCGCCCTGGCCGCCACCCCCAGCTCACTCCTGGCTGTTAAACCACGGATTCCTGCGGAATGGGAGCGCAGAGGGAGGGGTGACGGTGGCTCGGGGCCAGCGAGGAAGGCGCCTCCTCCTCCTCCTCCTCCTCCTCCTCTCCCAGCATCCACACGGTGACACTTCAGCTGAATCATCCTTCAGTTAATGACAGGCTTTTAACCTGATGCTGAGGAGCCTCGCTGAGCTCCCTCCTCTTAAGAAAGGCCAGCAGGAGAAGCGCTGGGCACAGGGACTGTCCCACCCCCCGGATTGCTGCTGTCCCTCCTGGGATGGGCAGGACGTGGCAGGATAAAACCACATCCTCAGCTCTGCAGAATGGCAGGGAAGGGAAGGGAAGGGAAGGGAAGGGAAGGGAAGGGAAGGGAAGGGAAGGGAAGGGAAGGGAAGGGAAGGGAAGGGAAGGGAAGGGAAGGGAAGGGAAGGGAAGGGAAGGGAAGGGTCAGGCTGGGGGTGAAGGCAGGAAGGGGAAGAGCAAAGTCAGGGGGACTCGGGGCACAGCTCCCATTGCTCCATTATCAGCCAAGGCTCAGCTCTGAATCTCCTCCTCTGATCCCGGGGGCAGGAGCACACCCAGAGCCCTTTGGAGAAGCCTGAAGAGAGACACAGCAAATGTGCAGGGCTCAAAAAAGGGTTAAAAACACCAGGAGGGTGGAAGAAAGCCAAGGAGCAGCTTGGACTGAGGTTGGTGCTGCTGGAAGCAGAGCCCAGGGGTGTCAGGAAGAAGAACCCAGATCTTGAAGGGACTCAGAGCACTTTGGGGTTTGCTGCTCCTGGGGTGGTGTTTGAACAGGTTCCAGCTGTTCTCGGGTGCTGGGGGCTGATGAATCTCATCTACACCCAAATTCCCCACCAATGCTGGTTTGTAAACAGTCCTGAGGAAATCTGGTCTCTGCCCCAACACAAAGGATGGGGATGGATGGGCATTGAGGACAATTCCACAGCAGAAAAGAGAAGAGGAGCAGTAACTGCAGCAGGGAATGAGGAGGTGGATGGGTGAAAGAGGAAGGGCAGGAGGGAAGAGTGAGGATGGTTGGGCTGCAGCAGTCCCTGCTCCTACAATGAAGGGAAAAGTTGCTTCCTCCACCAGGTAAAACTACTCATGAGGGAAAGCCCAGCTCAAACCAGCACTGACATCACCTCTGGATCAGCACTGCAGCACCCCAGTGACACACTTTGAGTTAATCAAATATCAGGCATGATGGAAACCATCCCTGTTCTGCATGGGAGCACTGGGGTGAGCTGGGGTTGGAAACACAAAGCCTGGGGAGAGCAGAAGCTGGGGCAGCTTTGAAAGGAAGATTTTCCTTCCATCACAAAACTTTAAAGTCAAGAAACCAAGTCCTGCCATTAGTGTAGATATTTAAAAAGGGGAATTTCAGTGTGGATTCCTCTCCAAGGAGCAGGAGCAGCGAGAGCAGCCTAAGCTGAGGTGACAGCAGGCCTGGCAGGAGGGCGGCACCAGCCACAGGCACTCCTGGAACACAGAGCCAAGCTGAGAAATCCAAATCCACCTCAAACGACCAAGGGCAGCCTGTTGTCTGCATTTCAAGCCAGATGATTCCTGAGAGCACCAAAATTTCCCTGTGTTTCCTTAATATTATGCATTCATGACACTGCAAGGCACCAAGGACGAGGCTCAGAGCCGGGAAATCAATTTTCATGTGACAGCAGAAATGACAGGCGGGGTTTTAAGTGGATTTCATGTATTCAGAGAGGTTGAGCAGACAATTTGAGGGTTATTATTTCAGGAGCATTTGCTGAGATGTTGCAGAGTGGTCTCAGTATCACTTCTGCAAAGTAAAGGGCTCTGAAGCTGCAATCCCAGAATGAAAATGCTGGCACTTCTGCTTCCCTTTGTTCTCTTTATTCCCTGATACATTAGCACAATTCACATAGGTAGAAAAAAGGCAACTTGCTGTGAAGAGAGACAACTACATCTTATTTAAATACCTGACCTATTTCTACTTTTCCTTTGCCTCACTCCATGAGGAGTCTGGATTTGCAGAAATAGCTGAAAAAATGTGTTGGATCATGTGAAAAATGCTTTTTCCCTGTGGCAAAGCTGCCATGAAAAACAGGTGCATAAACAAAGAGATTCTTACTTATAGAAATGCAGAGTTTGGAGGGGAACTGCACATTGCCAGGCTGATTCCCAATGTCACAGAATGGTGGGAAGGGACATTAAACCCATCCAGTGTCACCCTCACCATGGCAGGGACACCTTCCACTGTCCCAGGCTGCTCCAACCTGGCCTTGGGCACTGCCAGGGATCCAGGGGCAGCCCCAGCTGCTCTGGGCACCTGTGCCAGGGCCTGCCCACCCTGCCAGGGAACAATTCCCAATTCCCAATATCCCATCCATCCCTGCCCTTTGGCAGTGGGAGCCATTCCCTGGCTCCTGTCCCTCCATCCCTTGTCCCCAGTCCCTCTCCAGCTCTCCTGGAGCCCCTTTAGTGCCTGCAAGAGGCTCTGAGCTCTCCCTGGAGCTTCTCCTCTCCAGGTGAGAACCCCCAGCTCTCAGCATTTGCACAACATTTTCATTTTCACCTTGGGCTGTTCCTGCAGGACAACAGCTCCATAAACACAAGGTGGACACACAACACCCACATGTCTGTCAGCAGCTCCTGCAAACACAGCCAGTCCCACAGGATCTGCCCCAGAGCTTGCTCAGCAGGCAGCTGATCTCATCCCAGGCAGGGTTTCATGATCTGAGGGGAATCTCATCCAGCTTTTGGCAAGGTGCAAGGAGGGTTCAGCCTGGAGGAGAGGGGCAGTGAAGGGCTGGTGCCTGCTGGGACCTGGCAGGGAGGCCACTGGAGCCCCCATGTCCCTGGAACAAGCACAGGTCAGTTCTCCAGCAGGCTGGGGATGGAGCTTGAGAGCAGAGCCGCCTCACCAGGCACAGGAAAATGCCTTTAATGACTGTCTGGCACAGTCTGCATCCTCAGCTGCAGGACAATTGATCCTTCTTCCTATCTCTGATTGCAGGGAGGGCAAGTTTTCCCTGAAATGCTATGTTTGACCCTCTTTCCTTCCCACACTGGACCTGCTGCTCCATGTGGGTCAGAGCCAAGGCTGTGACTCCTGGCAGTGCCACTGCTGCAACTCCACCAGCATGGGCACCATCCCAGACAAACCACCAGCCTCTGGCCCTCTGGATTCATCCCCCTGCTCTGGATTCACCCCTCTGGATTCACCCCTCTGGGCTCTGCTCTGGATTCACCCCTCTGGACTCTCTGCTCTGGATTCATCCTCTGAACTCTGCTCTGGATTCACCCCTCTGGATTCACCCCTCTGGATTCACCCCTCTGGGCTCTGTTCTGGATTCACCCCTCTGGGCTCTGCTCTGGATTCATCCCTTTGGACTCTGCTCTGGATTCATCCCCCTGGACTCTCTGCTCTGGATTCACCCCTCTGGATTCACCCCTCTGAACTCTGCTCTGGATTCATCCCCATGCTCTGGATTCATCCCCTCCTTTCACAAACACCCCCCCAGGGATTTGGTGCTGCTGCCAAGGCTGCAAGGAAATGGACCTGGTGATCTGCAGGGTTTTATGCTCCTGTATCAATTCCCCCACAGACAGACACATTTATCTCACAATATGAATGGCATGAGGTATCCTGAAGGTTTCCAGCCCAAGAGGGACACTGGTCCTTTCCCAGGGCTGTGACAAGGACAGGGCCAACAATCCTGAGCTGTGTCAGATTCTGTCTTCAGGTACCAAATGCTGGAGCTCCATCTCAGCAGGCACAATTATCAGAATTATCAAAATTTCTGCTTCCACATTTTGAAGTTGTGCTGGGAGAAATCAGCACTTCTGCACATGGCACTGAGAAATTTGCTACATTAATCAAATGCCTGCAAAGCCAAAGCCATTAACAAATCAAACATCCACAGCTCAGGCATTCAGCATTAATTTCTTTTGCTGCAGTCGTTTCAGCTGTGCAAAATATCTTCCCCTACCCCAGTTTCTAACCTGCCTCCATCCTCCTCCAGGCTCACCACAGTTAAATATTTCACACTGCTCCTGAAAACTTGAGAAATTGAGCTGTGGACAGGGAAAAATGAGTTGTGGAGCAAATGTTTCCCCCAGAACCAGATGAAGTCTTTGTTCCAAGGCTGTCACATCAGTTCAAGAGGCTCCTTATATGTTTTCCTAAGAGCCTTTGCAGAGACAAGATAAGATGCCGCCACTGTGAAATAATTTCAGGGAAAAGAGCCATCCCTGCTGCCTGAGGGCTCTGCCCCCACTGGGGGTGGCTGCAGAGCTGGAGGGGCACAGCCCAAATGCCAAATTAACCCTTTAGCTCCACACAACCTGCATGGGGAGGGTGCTCCCCCCATCAGGACTCTTCCAAACACTCCCTGCCCACTGACATCCCACACGTGGAACATCCCTCAGTCCAGTTTCACAAGTTCACCTCAGGATCTCAGCTTTTCTCACCTCAGGTTTTTGGTGCAGACAGAGGTGGCTGTGGGGTTTTCAGTTAAAAAAAAAGAGAAACCCAATGTTTTGCGAAACTGTTTCAGTCTCATGACTCTCCCTTCCTGTGCAGCTCAGTGACCTCTTCCTCTTGGCAGCCCAGCAGCTCCAAAGGCAGAGCTCAGTGATGGGAGAGGAGCTGAGGACACCTGCAGCAGGGACATGGGGACACAGGGACATGGGGACACAGGGACACCACCCTCAGACTTTGGGAAAACAAAAACCCAGTGGGAGAGGCCAGAGGATCAAAGGGAGGGCACAGGTGGGACCCTCCTGGGCAGTGCTCTCCTGGCACAGATCCTGCTCTTACCAAACACTGAGTGAGGTTCTGTTACACCACAAGGTGGGAATGAAGCAATTCTCTCCCTTGCTGGCTTGGCAGGGCAGAGGATTTGTTCAGATGATTAGAGAGAGTCTGCCAGACCCTGAGAGCCCTGAAAACCCTCCTTGGGTCATGCAAATTTCTCCAGATTTCTAAAATCCTGCCCCAGCCCCAACAGCTTCTGGGAGCCCTGAGGAAGGGAGGGCACAGAAACCTCCTGCTGCCCAGCCCAGCCTGGCATCACTGCCAGCCCAGGTGAGCTGCTCAGGGAGCCAGGCTCTGAAAAACCCACCTGAGGATGACCTGGCAGCTTGGAAATCCCTCCTGGGCTGTGGTGGGATGCTGCCCTGCAGCCTCACAGGGAGGTCATGCCTGTGGTACAGCATCATCCTGCAGCAGGTGCTGGAAGGAGTCACAGAATCCCTCAATGGGTTGGGCTGGAAGGGACCTTAAAGCCCACCCAGTGCCACCCCTGCCATGGCAGGGACACCTTCCACTGTCCCAGGTGCTCCAACCTGGCCTTGGAGACTTCCAGGGATCCAGGGGCAGCCCCAGCTGCTCTGGGCACCCTGTGCCAGGGCCTGCCACCCTCCCAGGGAAGATTTTCTTCCCAATATCCCATCTGCCCCTGCCCTCTGGCAGTTGGGAGCCATTCCCTGGGTCCTGTCACTGCATCTTTTTGGAGCAGCCTTTCCCAGAGGTGATGACACTCATCTGGCTGGGTGGGTGCATCTTCCCATGACTCCTCTCAGGGAAGAAGCAGCTCCCTTCAAACTGCTCCCTGTAATTATTGCAGAATTCCTGCAGCACGAGAGAGGAACAGCTGGAATTACAGGCTCCATGTGTGAGCACAGGCGACCAGGAGAAAGCAGCTGCAATTCTGAGCTCCCTGGGCAGAGCAAACTCTGAGGTCACTCACTGGAGCTGCTCCTGGCTCTTCCTCTCCCCTCCACAAGAGCTGAGCTGCTGCCAGCTAAAGGTGCTGTAATTAAGGATAATAAATCTGCAGTTCTGTGCTGAAACCTCTGCAAGGACTTCCCATGATCTTGGGGGGTCCTTCCCAACCAAAATAATAAATCTGGGATGTTTCACATGCTCCATCCCCTCTGGGCTCTCTGAAGTGTGAGCCACGAGTGCTGCTGCAGGGCTGGGAGGGAGCTCAGTCCTTGGGGGAGACCTGGGGATGCAGGAGCAGGACCTGGGAATGTTGGGATCCATGGAGCAAAGCTGCAGCCAACACTCAGCAGCCTGCAAGTATGTCTGCAACTTGAAAAGCTGTTGTCTGGTTTTTGTGGGTTTTTTTTTTAATATGATATTTAAATTCAAACCAAGTTCTCATTCTAACCTTTGCTGTGCACACAGGGAAAAGCTCCCCAGCCTGAGTCAATCACTGCAAACACTGATTTTTTCACCTCACTGTCTGCAGGTACTTCTGTCCCACCCCAGCAGGGGCTACATTAACTCACTGCATGGACACCATGTCCTGTGCCACCAAAGCTGTCCTGTGCCACCAAAGGTGTCCTGTGACTCCAAACCCATCCAACTCTGACAGGTACTCGATGCTCTTGTGCCAAGAGGATGTCACACATCCAAACTCTTCCCATTATTGGGCAAGAAATATGGGATATTAAAATAAATAATAAATATAAAATAAATAAAATAAACATATATTATACATAATATACAATATACAATATACAATATATAATATATAGTATATTATACATTGTTCATTATATATATTATATATTATATATTAATTATATATTGATAAATATATAATATATACAAATAAATATATATTAGATATAAGTAAATATATAAAATAAATGATAATAGATATTAAATAACTAAATTAATATATAATATAAAATATATTATATATAAACAAATATATAATATATACAAATAAACATATATTATATAAAAATAAATATATGTAAAATAAATAATAATAAATATTAAATATGCCCATTATTTGGCATATTTAAGCATTAAAAGCAGAGGTGTGAAGTGAGGGGAAGAAGAGGCTCTCCCTGAGGATTTCATGGTTGCATCTGATGATTTTAAAGGACTTTTCCAAACTAAAGGATTTGTGATTTAGCTCTGCCCCTTGAGTAACCACTGGCTAATGATCCCATTTCCCCTTACAAACGGTGCAAGTGAGCCCTGAGCACTCCAGATCTGCTCCAGAGATAACGTGAGATAAAGAACTCCCACTTGAGATAAAGGAACGAGTGGGAACAGGAGCTGATCCACACCCAAGCAGTGTCCTGGGATTTCCATGGGGAGCAGGAGCCACAGAGCCAGCAGGGCAGCAGCTGGTAACAGCAGGCTCAGGAAGCACATTTAAGGGAGGGTTGAATTTCAAAGGTGTGAAAAATGCCTGTATTTTATGATTGGCTTTTCACAAATATTCAAATGAATATCATATGTGTTGTGTTAGAAAGTGATGCTGTATTAATTCTCTTAAGTACTGTGTTAAATCTAGTTTTGGGTTATAAAAAATGTTAAAATAGAAACGATGCTGTGTAGGATACTTTTTTAAAAAAGAAAGGACTCACAGTGAGATAGCAGCCACAGGACACCTAAATTTTTCAGAGAATTAGAATTTCTTGCTCCATTATCAGAAGAAATGAACTTCTTCCCGCCTTGAAGGCGCTGTTAGGATTCAGAGGAAGGAGCTGATGATGACCAGACAGAATCCTGTGTTTGAATGGAATTTATGCACCATGTATGAAGTGTATGAATATGCAACAGGCTGTTGCTTTTAAGGGTTAATACTCTGTTAACGTGGGTCCTTTTTTGGGCTCGTGGTGCCCAGAAAAAGGTATCCAGACTGTCCATAACTCTTTGTATTTGTTGTCTCAGATTGTCCTAATTCAATTTTTCCAAATTATTATTACTCTAATTATATTACTATTTTTATAACCATTTTATTACTATTAAACTTTTAAAATTTTAAAAACAAGTGATTGGTGTTTTTCACAAAAGGCATCCTGGCAGCATCGGGCTGGGCAGCAGGAGAGGCTGAGCTCCCTTTCCCATCTGCAATCCCCTGGCATGGGAGCACAGCAGCTGCTGGCCCGTGGGCAGTGAAATAAATGAGCAGAGGGAAGGAAAATCACCTTACTGGTAATTTAGAAGTAACTCACTGGTTAACTCAGAGCCTCTGTGCCCCAGAGCCAGCTCTGAGAGCCCCCAGCCCCCATCCAACTGCTCCCCAGAAGGCAGAACAGCTTTTGTTGTTATTTTCAATTTATGCAAAGCCCCTCTTTCCGTGCACGATCCATTTCAAAGCAGCCAGTTGCTGCTTGGGAATGGGAAGCTCCCAAGGCAGGCAGGTTTTCCCTGTGGAATTCTCCTGGTGCTGGTCTCAAATTGCCAGCCTGGAGCTGTCACACAGCTGGCACTGAGCTCCTCCTGGCCTGGAAAATCCCAGTGCTCTCCTGCTCCAGCCAGAAGCAGCCCCATTGCTCTCCTGGGCTGCTGGAACACCCCCAGTGGTTCCTGCTGAGTCTCAGAGGAGAACTGGAGCCTCCCACACTGCACAGCTTCACCTGGAGAAGCTGCAGAGCAGCTCCTGCCCCTCCAGCAGCACCTCTGTGACCTCTCTGAACAGGAAAGCACAGCCCAAATCCAGCCCTGGGTGCACTCACAGCATCTGGAGGCAGCTGGAGCCTCTTCCCAAAATGTCACTGCCTGGGTGTGTTCCTGTACAGGAGGAGCACAGTAAGGTCATGGAATGGTTTGGGTTGGAAGGGACCTTAAACCCACCCAGTGCCACCCCTGCCACGGCAGGGACACCTCCCACTGTCCCAGGCTGCTCCAAGCCCTGTCCAACCTGGCCTTGGGCACTGCCAGGGATCCAGGGGCAGCCCCAGCTGTGCCAGGGCCTGCCCACCCTCACAGGGAACAATTCCTCATTCCCAATATCCCATCCAGCCTTGCTCTCGTTCAGTTTGAAGCCATTCCCTGTCCCATCCCTGCACTGTTGCTGTCACTTGTCACAGATGTGAGCTGGTTAAACTCCTGCTGCCTCTGCCTCTGCCTCCAGCTGCTTTTTCTCCTCAATTTTATTGGATGAGGGAAATCCAGAAGGCAATGATGGGATGGTTTGGCCATGAACAGAATGACAACTTTGAAAAGGATTTTCCAAAAATTCCCCTTTTGTGTCTGAGTGCAGCTCCTGAAGGGAAGCTGCTGCCTGGGAGGTGCCATTTCCCAGCCTTTAAGGACAAGGAGGTGTTGATCCCAATCCAGATGAATTTAAAAATTCCCTAGAAGCTTCCAGACATCAACAGCTCCACAAGTGCTGGAATCAGAATGGACAGAAAAGCTGCAGGAACAGCCCAGTGCACCTGGGACACAGGGAAAAGCACAGCCTGGGAGAATGGAAGTGGGTGATGGATTTGCTGCTGAGCCAGGGATGTGCCAGGGCTCATTCCTGATGCCCTGGGCTCTTCCTGAAGCACAACCAGCAGGAAGGGCAGGGGCAGGGGATGGCTGAGGTGCCTGGCACAGGGGCAGCCCTGGTTGATGCTGCTGGAGGAGGATTGTGGCACCTCCTGCCTCTGGAACTCTGGCCTGGGGCTGCTCCTGCCTCTCCTCCTTGCCTTGATCTCCTCATCTGTGGGATCCAAAGGAGAGGAAAGGCAGGGATGAGCTGGCTGCAGGAGGACAGGGAGGAAAGGGAGAAGAGGGTGCTGTGCTATTTTGAGCTGCCTCCTCCTCAATTCCTAGGGGTGGAATTTTACCTCTGGAGTGTTGATTGCTTTGTAGGAAGGATTTAAAGACTACTTACACAAAAATGATAATTAAAACCTAAATTAAACGTAGGCCTAGTCAATACTTCCCATTTCCATTGTTCTCAAAATCCAAAATAACATTTCCCAATTTGCCATAGAGATTTACTGGCCTTTTTCTACCATTTCACTAAAACAAACTCAAAATGCTGGGTTTGAAAATGATAAGTCTGTAGAAAGCCCCACTGGCAATAAGCTTCCAGCATGATTCCTTAACTCTGCAGCATCCAAAGTGACTTCAAATTAAAAGAATTTTGAAGCACTGTCATTACTTTGATTACTAAATCAACAACTTGATTTAGTAAAAGCACTGGCAGCTCACAAAGTATTAACAAGAACAATTAACAAGTGCTGGCAGTTATATTTAGTGTTTTGGAACTATATTTACAAACTGAACTCGGCCTAGAATCAGTACAGCTGAAATCCCACCTCAAGTCATTCCTTTAACATTTCTGCTTTTACTTTGGAAAACCAGAAAATGCTCAAAATAAGGGGAATATCCTCTAAAGTAGAGACCAAACCAATGGTTGGACTCAATGATCTGGGTGGTCTTCCCCACCCTCTGTGATTCTGTTTAATGCTCATTACCTGGGACAAAATGCCTTTGGTAAACCAAGAGTCCAGGAAAATCAATCTATTCCAGCCCCTCTGCCCTTGTGCCAGCAGACAGGAGAAATTAAATTAATAAATGGAAATTTAGAGCTGAAAACTGGGGGCAGCAGGTTGGGAGTGGAACGAGCCCTGACAGAGCTCTGCCCAAGCTCTGGTTGAATTTAAGGAGTTGTTTGGTTTGGATAATGTCAGGCAGTGCAGACTGTGCCTCCTTATATAATCTTAAGTGCAAACAGATTTTGTGAATAAGCACTTTCAAGTCATAAGTGGGCTTTTTGTTAATAAATGTCAATAATCAGTTGCTGTAGCAACAGGGATTGATCCCCTGGCTACAGAAAGGGGGAGAGCAGAGCCTGCTCCCTGCCAGCTTTTCTCTTTGCACCATTTCTGCCCATCTGCTCTGCCAGAAACCCAATGGAATTGAGGGGCTCTTGCCATGTGGATCTGGGATGGCTTCACCCAAACCCTGCTGGGGGAACTGGGAGGGGATGGTGCTGCCAGGGATGATCCCCATGGGCAGGAACATTTAACTGCTCCACTGCTTTCCTGCTGGAAATCTCCTTGGTGCTGCCCAGGAGCCAAATGAAGCTTGGCCAGGTGAGCAAAGGCTCAGGTGGCACCTCAGAGGTGACAGGGACAGGCTCGTGTCTGGCTCTGCCTCCTTGGACAGGAGCTGCCTGACCCAAGCTCCAAACCAGGGCCAAAATCTATTTTGGGCAGGGATAAAGTGGTGCTGGTTGTGCTTGAAGGAGCTCAAGGAGCTCCTCCATGGAGTGAAAGCAGGCACAGGGCCAAGCCCTGGTGCTTCCCAGGTCCATCTGTACTCCTGCCCCAGCAAACACTCACAGACAGAGGCTTGAAATAAAAGAGTGAACGTGGCAGCAAGCAGCAGAACACTGGGAGAGTGGTGGGAAGCAGGGGAAGAAGGACAGGGGGACACCTGGGTGGGCTCCACCCCACATCCTCCCCCTCTGCCATCCTGATGGAGCAATTCAGCCTCAGCTCAGCTCCTTTGGAACCACTCAGATGGCACCAGGGAAGGAAAAAGGGACAATTTTATCTCTGTTCTCCAAAGCTTTGAAGCTCCATCAACTTCTGCTCTTCCCATCCTGCCTCTCCTGCAGTGACAGCTCCTCCCCACAGCCCTGCTCCAACACAAACCAGGGGCTTTGGTGAGGCAGCACCTGCTGCCCTTGGTGCCTGCTCCAGAGTGAGATCTTTCCTTTGCCACCATCCCTCAGCATTCCAGGCAGATCTTACCTGAAGGAACTGAAAAGATTCTGCTGGAGTTTGCCCCAAGGCTCAGTGGGGTGATCCTCAGCCCTGGGGGTGTCTGGTATTCCCTGGGCTCTACATTCCCTGGCATTCCCTGGCATTCCTTGGGCTCTGCATTCCCTGGGCTCTCCCTTCCCTGGCATTCCCCGGGCTCTCCATTCCCTGGCATTCCTTGGGCTCTGCATTCCCTGGCATTCCCTGGGCTCTCCCTTCCCTGGCATTCCCTGGGCTCTGCATTCCCTGGGTTCTCCATTCCCTGGATTCTCCATTCCCTGGCATTCCCAGGTCCTTCTCCACCCCAACACCAGCAGCACACACGTGGGACATACAGGATATGGGATGGTTTGAGGTTGGAAGACTGGGGAGTGAACAGAAATGTCTTCAATTTGTGTCAAAGTTTCTACCGTGGCCCTGAAGAAATGGTGACAAATTTTGGCCAAAGGGGGTGAAGTTTTTGTGTGGTCACAGATAACAATCAACCCAGCTCTGAGAGGAACCAATAAACTGACAGAATGACCTGATCAAGTGCTAACATGGTTTGGTTTTCTGCATTTTAAATCACTTTTGTGGTTCTTCTGTGAAAGCATTTCCATCACATCCTTTCCCACATCCCTCTGTGGAGAGCAGCAGTCAGCCCCATCCTCTAGGAAATGTTACTGGGAGCAATCACTCTGAAATCCCCCCTCCCATAAATACACAGAATGCTTTGGTTGTGTTGTCAGGAGATTCTTTTTTGCATCCTGAAGTTGCAGAGGCACAATGCTGTGACTGAGAGGTCACAGATCTCTGACCTGCCACCATTTTCCTTTTCAAGGTTTCCCAAATCACACATTTTCCCAGAATGAGCTTTCTCTGAAGGGATCTCTCTGGACAATGTGTTTGAGTTCTCCCAGCTCTGTTGGCAGCACCTCCCTGGTTTTATCCTTGCAAAGAGCACAAGCTCCAAGGGGATGTTCTGCTTCCCATCCTCCTGTGATCCTGGAGAGCAATTCAGGGTTGCCTCCAGACAGCCCTGAGAGGTTGCCCCTGACTCAGGCAGGTTTAGAATTTCCAATGAATTCAGCCTGAGGATGAGTCAGGAGCTGCTCCTGGGCCTCAGGAGGAGCTGAAGCTTCAGCAGAGGTTCTGGAACCATCTAAGGGCTTTGCTTGGCCCAGGGGAAGCTTTTCCTGCTCTCCCTGAGTCTCCTGCACACAGGGACAGGAGCCACCCCGAGCTGAGGGACACCAGTGACCAAACCCAGAGGCTGCAGGGGACACCTGGCACCAGCAAAGGGACCTCAGCACCACCCAGCAGCTCAGTCTGGCTCTGAACACAGCCTGGGAGCAGATTTTCCCTATGGACATCACTGGGAACCCTTCCAGCAACTCCTCTGGCCTGGGAGACCCCTGGGAGAGGATCTCAGCTGCCTGTGGAGCCACCTCCACACTTGCTCCTGATTTTTATGTGGAATAAAGTGGATACAAAAGAAGTTGGAAACTGCAGAGAAAAGATTTTGGCAGAAAAGCTCAGTCCTGAAGGAGCCTCGCTGGAATTCTGGAGGCAAAGGAGTCTGGAAGGGTTTTCCCAACACTCCTCCAAGCCCAGATGTTTCCCAAGCATCCCCAGCACATTTATTTCCAGGGCTGGGATGCTGCAGCAATAACTCCTGGTGGGAACACCAGCAGTTTGATATCAGAGTATTATCATTTGTGTGAAAAGAGCTGCAGGACAGGAACAAAAAAACCCCATCAGCTGGGACTTTTTTATCATTTCCACTCCTAATTTACTGGGAAGCTTCTCTACCACAAACTCTGCACTGATTGCACCACCAGGGACAGCTCACCAGGCTCTCAGCCCAGCCTGGGAGGATTTTGTGTATTTTACATATTTTATGTGTATGTGTTTTAATTTCCATCATCCCAAAGATACCACTGAGTTACCTGAGAAATTGGGAATTATGAAGATACTGGAGAGAAGAAAACATTTTCTGGACATGTCTCTCCTAATGCTGGGGGATTATAAAGTGGGAGTCTATTATTTTAAAATATTTTCTAATATTTAAAAAGAATAGACTCCCATTAAGATATTATTTTAAAATATTTATAAATATTTTAAAATAATTTAAAATTATTTAGTCTATTATTTTAAAAAATTATTAAATAATTATAAAATAATTAAAAATTATAAAATTATATAAAATTATATATAATTACATATAATTAATATATAATTATATATAATATGAATTATATATTATTTTATAATATAATTTTTATTTTATATTATAAAAATCATAAAATAATTAAAATTATTAGAAAATATTTAAAAATAATAGACTCCCACTAATATATTAATATATATTAAAATATTATATTATATATAAAATAATATATTTTATTATTATTTTAATTATTATTATTATTTTATTATATATATAATAATTATATATAATATATATTATATAATTATATATATAATAATTATTATTATTTTTTATTATTTATTAATATTTTAAAATATTTCTAAATATTTTTAAATAATTTAAAATTATACATTTTTTTGTGCCATCTTTTTGTTTGATGCTGATAATTAATATTTATCCTATTAAGTGCACACAACCTCTCTGCCATGCTTTGCTCAGCTCAATCAAGCACTGCAATGCCAAGGGCTGAGGTAGTTCCAGCAGCAGCTCCCTGTGGGGTCACCCTGAGGGAACCCTGACCATCCCATGGCATTTTGGAAGAGGAACCCTCCAACCTTGATCCCAGCCAATCCAAGCTGGGACTGTTTTGCACCCAGCCTGGCTTTGTTTCCAGCAGAAATTCAGAATTGAGGATATGAAACAAATCCCAGCCTTTTCTGAGCTGCCTGAGCAATCGCAGCTCTGAGCACTGCACGTCCCCAGCTCCCCCACGCAGGATCTGGGCAAGGTGGGAGTGTGAGCACACCCTGGGAGCTCTTTGGGAAGCTCAGGATCCTGCTTTGAGCAGCTGAGCTCCTGTTTGCAACAGAAAATGGACCCTGGAAATGTCCCAGGCCGGGCTGGGCAGGGCTTGGAGCCACCTGGGACAATGGAAGGTGCCCCTGCCATGGCAGGGGGGGCACTGGATGAGCTTTAGGGTCCTTTCTAACCCAAATGCTTCTCTGATTCTGTGACATTCAATCATTTTTACACATTCATGTGAGCTGCTGCTAAGCAAATAACAAAATATCCAAGATCAAATAATTTATTGTGGTTTTAAGCCTTTTTTTTTTAGCCTTACTCCCCTGGCAAGCAACCAACAGAGTTTTGGCTGCTGGTGTCTCCAACCTTTCATTTTTGGGGGTTCTTCAAAGGATCATTTTGCTCTGGAACACAACAGTGGCCCCTGGTGCTCCTCACACACAGGGGGGTGTCCCTGCAGGGACAGGGACAAACCCCAGGGCAGTGCCAGGGACAGGGACAAACCCCAGGGCAATGCCAGGGACAGGGACAGGGACAAACCCCAGGGCAGGGACAGGCACAGGGACAAACCCCAGGGCAATGCCAGGGACAAGGAAAAACCCCAGGGCAGGGACAGGGACAGGGACAGGGACAAACCCCAGGGCAGTGCCAGGGAGGGACAAACCCCAGGGCAGTGCCAGGGCAGCTGCTCCAAAGCTGGAGCACACAGGAACAGCCCCACCAAAATCCTCCTGGCAGAAAATCAACCCAAAGTGAGGCACAACTGCAGAGAGATCACAGAGATGGGCAGGAACCAGCACTGCCCAAAAAGGAGAAAAATCACAAAAAAAGAGAACTTGGCTCAACTTTAGGGAGCACAGGACACTGTGCTGGGGAAGGAGCTTCCACCAAGGGCTGTCCCTTCCACCAAGAGCTGTTCCCTGGCCACTGTGGCCACATCTGAGGCAGCCCAGCCCAGCCTGTCCAATGTCTCCCCATGGATGTGCCCAGACCTGCAGCTCCAAGTGTTGCAGGCAGGGATGATGATGATGATGATGATGATGATGATGATGATGATGATGATGATGATGAATCCCTGGTGCATCCCTTCCCCTCCAGCAAGCACTGCCTGCTTTCATGTCAGAGCTCAAGCAAACACACCAAGGTAATTGCAGGGACACAGCAAAACAGCCTGGAAAAAGGCTGAGACAGAGGTGGAGCTGTCACCAGACATGAAAATCATGTGGAGAGAGCTGGAGGCATGAGCAGGAGGAAAACCAGGGCTATAAAAACATAATATGGACTATATAAAACCAGATTTTAATGTCATAGAAGCACAGAATCTCCTGAGCTGGAAGGGACCCATCAGGACCATCCAGTTCCTGCACAGACACCCCAACAATGCCACCCTGAGAGGGTCCAAATCTGTGACCTGGGCAGCCTGAGAGTGCCCAAACCTGCCCTGGGCACCTTGAGAGTGTCCAAATCTGTGACCTGGGCAGCCTGAGAATGCCCAAACCTGCCCTGGGCACCCTGAGAATGCCCAAACCTGCCCTGGGCAGCCTAAGAGTGTCCAAACCTGCCCTGGGCACCTTGAGAGTGTTCAAATCTGTGACCTGGGCAGCCTGAGAATGCCCAGACCTGCCCTGGGCACCCTGAGAATGCCCAAACCTGCCCTGGGCAGCCTGATCTCTGTTAATCTGAGCAGCAAGTTCCCCCTGGTGCATGTCTGCTGAACACAAACATGGACACAAAGCTCCTTCTGAACTCCTGAGCTGAATTTTGGCAGAGCTGGGGCCTGGGGGAGGGCAGGGAATGCTCTGTGTCCCAGGCAAGGGCATCACACAAATGGGATGGAGCAGCAGCAACACAGGGAGGGAAATATTTCCATCCTGAAGCTCAGAGTCCAAGTGAAAAAGAGAAATATTCCTACATTCAACCTGCTGTGAAGTCTGGGACACTGGGCACCTGGAGCTGGCACCTACAAACAGACAGGAAGGGGAAATTCCTGAATTAAATTCTCTTTAGTCTTAGGCCTGAGATTTAATTCTGAAGTGAAATAAGTCAATTAAACAGAGTTCAAAGTATTTATCCTGTCTTAGCCTAAATCAGTTTTAATAACAGGTTTGTGTGCCAAGGGTTTAATGGCTTCAGCAAAAATATCTCCAATGTACCAGATGAAATAACTCTGTGTAGGAGCCCTACAAACTCCAACCCAGCTTCTAATAATAAACTGTTTCAGGCTTTCATTTTCTAAATTGTTCTGTGTCCTCTGGAGAGGTTCCCTTGAACCTGCTGCATAATGAGAGATTGCAATAAATCTTGTCAAACCAGACAAACACCACGAAATTTTAATTTTACTTTTAAATTGCAGCTGAGAGCTCCAGTGGATGTTATTTTTTGGTAACTGCCACATAACTAAGGTGGAGGAGCTTGCTTATTTTTAACAGGAGAGTGTTATTGTCTCCATGTGTTAAAATATTTAGTTGTCTATAAAAAATTCAACCTTTATAGATGCAGAGTTGGATTTGCTTCCCCTGCTGTAACTCTGGCCAGTAAGGGAGAGAAAATACAGGAGATAAGGGGAAAAATAACAATAATTGGAAGGGATGCTTTACCCTCATGGTAAGAGAAGCTTCTTTTTTCAATATGGAAAATTTTCTGTACCAAAAATCAGATTTTCAGCATGGAAAATCCCTCCACAACTGTCCCACCATGGCTAAAGCTTGGCAGGGGGCTGAGAAGCAAAATTCCTTTTGTTGTTAAACCACACAGAACAACCCCCCCAGATTGTTGGGATTTGTCAGAAATGGGCATTTTGGTGCTGTTCTCCCATTTCTGCTGAGGGGAGATTGCAGAGCACTGAGCAATCTGCAGGCTCAGGGCTTTTCTCCATAACCTGTCCTGAGCACATGGAGCTGAAAATGGGGGACAATGGAGTTAAAATGGGGGAGAATGGAGTTAAAATGGGGGAGAATGGAGCTAAAATGGGGGAGAATGGAGTTAAAATGGGGGAGAATGGAGTTAAAATGGGGGAGAATGGAGTTAAAATAGGGGACAATGGAGTTAAAATGAGGGACAATGGAGTTAGAATGGGGGACAATGGAGCTAAAATGGGGGAGAATGGAGTTCAAATTGGGGAGAATGGAGTTAAAATGGGGGAGAAAGGAGTTAAACTGAGGGACAATGGAGTTAAAATGGGGGACAATGCCCTCCCTTGGAGCCCACCAGGATGCAGAAGGCACCCACCTCCTCCTCCTCCTCCTCCTCCTCCTCCTCCTCCTCCTCCTCCTCCTCCCTGCTCCAGGGATCCCATGTGTGGTTCCCCATGGAAGAAGGGGCTGCACTGATGCCCCAGCCCCTTTGCCCCCAAGCATTTCCATATTTTTATTGTCATCCCTGTTTTTGTGAAGGATTTGAGATGAACTGATTCCATCACCGGTGTGACAGCGACTGCCTGCGATGCTGCTGCTGTTGCCATGGTGACTGTCCCTGCTCTGGGGACCCCAAAATCCCCAGCAGCCCCCCCAGGCACCCCTGTGCTGCACAAAGGATCCCATTTCCCCTCTCTTTGCCACCTGTACCCCAGCCCTGCTGTCCCTCCTCTCCCACCCCCTGCTCCCTGGCTCTGCTCCAGCTGCTTCCTAGAGAGGCTGAAACAAAAGCTGCTCTGGCTGTCACAGGAGATCCCTGCAGGGCCAAAAGGACAGGGACACCCCCAAGGCCACCAGCAGCCACCTGACCCACTGGGCTACCTGGAGAAACCATTCTGAGCTTTAACTGGCACAGCCTGACTGGCTGCAGGGTGAGGAAAACTGGTTAAATATCCCACAATATTCAGCTTTTCCTTAAGAAAAACAAACAACCAAGCACAACTTGGGTTTGTGTTTACACTTAAGGGATCCTAAATTCAGTCACCCCAACCAAACTGAGCTCCCCTGGCTGTGCTGGGGATGCTGAGGCCATTCCTGAGCATCTCTGTGGGCAGGGAAAGGAGAAATGGAATGGTTACACTGGAGAGGAGACTGAGCTGGGCAGGACAGACAGGGACAGACAGGGACAGGCAGGGACATTGCAGGAAGGGCAGAGGAACAGGTAGGGACACTGGAGGCAGGACAGAAGGACAGAAGGACAGACAGGGACAGTGGAGGCAGGACAGACAGGGACAGGAAGGGACACTGCAGGAAGGGCAGAAGGACAGACAGGGACAGTTTTGGACAGTTTGTGACAGATAGGGACAGGTAGGGACACTGCAGGCAGTGCAGGCAGGACAGAAGGACAGGCAGGGCCACTGCAGGCAGGACAGACAGGACAGGCAGGGCCTGAGCCAGGCTGCAGAAGCTCCATCCCAGCCCCTGCCCAGCCCAGCTCCCATCTCTCAGCTGAGTCAAGGCTGTAGAGACAATTCAGTACAAAATACAAAGAGCAGATCCCATCTGCAGGGGCTGATCCCCATCCTCACAGCCCAGCAGAGCCAGGACAGAGCTCCAGGGCCTGCCAGGATCATCCCAGAGCTCCAGGGCTCTCACTGAGGAGCTGCTGACAGAACCAGCTCCGGTGCTGCTCTCTCTGAAGGCACCATATGAGGAGGAAGTGAAACATTTGCATGAGCTAAAAATGTTTTCCTGTGCTGTGTGAGGCTGTGGAGCTGCAGCACGCCCCCTCTGCCACCCTCCTCAGCACAGAAACGTCCTCTCCTGCCTGGATCATTCCTATTTGTGCTCCCAATCCCCAGGCCTGAGTCACAGCAGAACAGAACAGCCTTTCTTTGCAAAAATATATTTCCCCAACACAGGCAGTTACAGGATGTGCCTGACTCCACAAGCTCCCTGAAAGGAATTATGAAATCTGGAGTTAGGATTAGGATGCCCTCATTCCTAATTCTCACTGTCAGGCAGGCCTTGACCTCCAGTTCCTGCTCTCTCAAGCTCAGCTGACAACACTCAGCAAACCCAGCAGGATGTGGCTGCTGGCAGCAGCTGAAATGAAAACAACCCCAGGATTTGTCAGAGGTTGCTGCTCAGGAGGGAATTTTGAGATGTGACAGGGCCTGGGGTCACTGTGCTGCTCCCTGGGGTGGTGACAGCCCTTCCCCAGCCTGGCTCTCTGTGCACACTGAATTTTGGCACTCCCTGACTGAGCAGCAGTGCTGCAGGGCTGTTTGCTGCAGGATGCTGCTGCTGGCCTGAGCTCCCAGAGAGATCTGTGCCTCCCTCCCAGCTCCTCTTCAAATGAATATTTAAAGCCCTGGAAAGGCCAGGATTGATTCCTGGGTCAGGTCTGTACTGCTGTGATTGTTATTCCAGCAGAAGGGAGCATCCCTGCCTGCTCAGGCATTCACCTGCAGAATCTCCTTTCCCAGCCTGATGCTGCTCCCCTGCTCCTCTCCTCAGACCTGGGATGAGCCCAGTCCTGGATTCCTGAGCCCTGTGAAATCCCAGCCTCAGTTCCAGCCACTCCTGGTGGATCTGTCCCTTCCTGAGCTGCTGCCCTTCCCCAGCCTGCTGAAGCACATGAGGATTTTAGGATATTACAGCCAGATCCATTTCATTTCCCAAGCCAAAAGGTTTTTCACTAATTTGTGCTCTCCTCCCTCCCCTACCTCCTCACTCTCATCCTGTTTCAGCCTCATCTGAAGACCACAAAAGCAGAGACTGAAGGCAGTGTGAGGTGCTTTGTGTTGATGCTGCTGTGTTTAATTGCCTGCATCCCAGGGATCAAAGAGGCTGCAGAGGGAAATCCAGGAGGCAGCAAGCAAGGCTCAGTGTAATTTGATGGCTGACTTTCTGCTCATTAACCCAATTCCTTTGAACTCAAGCAGGAGATGCAGGAACACATCACTGGCAAGCAAGCTCCAAGGGATGCCAAAAGGGATGAGTAGTGCTGGGTGAGCTGGAGAGGGATGAACTGATGATGCTGGAATTTCCCAGCCTACATGGAGGAAAATTTCAGGAGTGCTGATCCTGTGTCAGTCTGTCCAAAAGGCTGCTGGCATGAGAACTTCACACCATCCCTGCATTGCAGGCACTCTCCTTTGCACCCCTTCCTCTGTCCTTGGAAGAGAGCTTGTGAATTTGATAATTTATTTACTTTATTAATAATAACATATTAATTTTATAAATAAATTTATTATAAATAAGAATAACAAGTATTAATATTAATATTAATACTAATATTTATAATATAAAAAGGCTGGAGAGGAGCACTTCACAAGGGCCTGAAGAGACAGGACAAGGGGGAATGAGTTTCCACTGCCACAGGGCAGGGTTAGATGGATATTGGGAAGGAATTGTTCCCTGTGAGGATGGGCAGGCCCTGGCACAGAGTGCCCAGAGCAGCTGGGGCTGCCCCTGGATCCCTGGCAGTGCCCAAGGCTTGGAGAAATCTGGGATAGTGGAAGGTGTCCCTGCCATGGCAGGAGGTGGAATTGGGTGATCCTTAAGGTCCCTCCTCACTCAAACCATTCCAACACCTGCTCCAAAGTGATTTGTGAATTGCAGAGCTGGCCCCACTGCTCTGTGTGCCTCAGAGGGAGCACCTGGCACTGGAATTGTGCAGGAACCTCCTCCCTGTCTCACTGTCCCTGTGTCCCTCTGGGCTGTACTGTGACACACAGACAGCAGGAGCCCATGGTGGGGACACAACTGTCCTGCATCCTGGGAAAAGAAATGGCACCAGGGGTTGGTCTTCAAGTCCAAGATAATTTAATTACGGAATACCAGAGTGGTTTAGGTTGAAAGGGACCTTAAAAATCATCCATTCCACTCCATGCTGTGAGCAGGGACACCTCCCACTGTCCCAGGCTGCTCCAAGCCCTGTCCAGCCTGGCCTAGGACACTTCCAGATGGGAAATTGTCACTTGTGACTGTGTTCACAGGGGTCTGAGGATGAGGGGAGAGATGAGGATCTGACTCCATGTTTCAGAAGGCTGATTTATTATTTTATGATATATATTATATTAAAACTATACTAAAAGAATAGAAGAAAGGATTTCATCAGAAGGCTTGAAAGGAATAGAAAAGAATGATAATAAAATCTTGTGTGACCAGAGAGTCTGAGCCAGCTGAGTGTGATTGGCCATTAATTAGAAACAACCACATGAGCCCAATCCCAGCTCCACCTGTTGCATTCCACAGCAGCAGATAACCATTGGTTACATTTTGTTCCTGAGGCCTCTCAGCTTCTCAGGAGGAAACATCCTAAGGAAAGGGTTTTCCATAAAATGTGTCTGTGACAGTCTTGGCATGACCTGCCCTGGAGCTGCAGGCTGAGAACTGGCCTGGCTCACTCCACATTTGATCATGGCTCACTCACATTTGGCCAGCCTGGGATGCCATGGGAAGGGGGCACACAGCAAGGTGTGGCTGGATAAATGCATTTTCCTTTCAACCACTCTGCATTAAAACTCCTCTTCATTTCCCTGTTTGAAATTCATGACTTGGCCAAACCAGCAGAGCTGCTCTGCACAATGCCCTGGCCACACCTGAGGGGAGAGCAGCGCCCACCCCCAGTTCAGCACCAGCAGGGCCAGGCCAGACCCAGAAACACCAAAATAACCAGGGCACATTAGCACTGAGGGTGCCTCAGGCCTGGAGACACTTCAGGGCTCTCATTTGCTTCTTTCCTCACCTTCATTTCATCACCTGCCACCTCTTCCTTGCTTGTTACCTCTGTTTAAGAATTTATTCAGGCCCTGCTTGAACATCCCCTGTGCTTTGCTTGCAGGGATTGCAGAGACTGACCTGGGATTCCAGGCATATTTAGGGATATTCCAGCTGGGCAAGTACCTTGATAAAGCAGTTCTGAGTCTGCTGGAAACAAAACAAGGAGAATGACAGGTGAAACAAGGGAACCCAGCCCATGAGGGCTGTGCCAGCAGGGCCTGGGTGAAGCAGGGCACACCTCAAAGGAGCCAGGGTGAGGCTGTGACCCCACAGAGCTCCAGGCAGGTCCTTCACTCCCTGTGCTCACACTGAAACCCACCCACACACCTGTCTAGACACAGAGAACTTCAGGTGAAATAAACCTGGAACCACCAAAACCCATGGAGGCACCATGGGAAGGCTCAGACTAAAGAAACTTGCCCAGGAAGAGCTCTCAGCAAGGGGTGGGAAAGGCACAAAGGGACCAAAGCTTTTATCCAGAGCCAGCTGCACTGGCAGAGCTTTCTGGAGAGGGGGAGTGAGATGTGGGGTTCAACACCTGTCCTCAGAGAGGGGTGAGAGGTGGACCCAGAGGGGTGGATGCTCTCCACAGCAGGGCACCTCCAACCCACAGCTTCAAGCCTCCCTCTCCCCTGACATTTTTACACCTGCTAAGTCCCTTGGAATCCCAGCCTGGAGGCCCAGGCCCTGTCAGATCTCTGCTCTGAGAAAAGGAGATAAGCTGTGAGTGACAGGATCTTCAAAGCACAGAGAAAACTGCAGCAACCCGAGGCCTAATGGGCAGGAATTGAGTTTAACCCCTGGGAATTCACCCTGAGACTGCCCCAAAAATCAAGGGCAGCTCCAAGGCTGGTGAGGGCTCCAGCTGGGAGCAGGAATCTGCAGTGCATTCACAGCCTGGGACAGGAGCTGACCTTTATTAAGTGCAGAGGAAAGTCAAGAACCTTCCTCTGGAAAGTTTATGGTTAAAAATAAGCTCTTGGTAAAAACCACGAAGCTGATGCACACTTAACCTCTGTCACCCCAAACTTCCTCTGCTGGTGGTTGATATTTGGGACTGAAGGCAGAAATAGAATCCTGCCTTCTGAAAACAGAGGTGCATTTCAGCCTGGTTCCCTCTGCTGTCCCCACTCCACCCCCAGTCTCACAGACAGGGAGGACATGAATAAATAAATCAATGCAAAATGATTTATTTTTGCCAGGACACCTGAATAAAGCCCTCTCTGGGGAAGGCAGATCAAACCCTGGCTCTGCCTGGCTCCTGTCACACCAGGATTTGTGGATTTCTCTGCACTGACCATGGGCTGCAAATGCACCAACTCCTCCCTGGGAAGCTCCAGTGGGAGGAGGAATCACCCTGTGCCAAGGGTGGTTTGTAGAAGGAAAGGACCCAATCCTCAGGCAAGATCCTCATCCATCCCTTGCTGCTGGGAGCGAGGGATGCTCTGCTGGAGAGCAAAACAAACCCAACCCCAGCCTGCCCTGTGCCTTTTCCAGAGCTGCCTCTGAACCCCTCCTCTCCTGACTCAAACCCACCCCTGACCCAGGACTGAAGATGCTTTTCTCTGGGTTAATAAGCTTTGCAGCTGGAAGTTAATTGATTTCCAAGCTCCCCAAGGCTCCTGGTGTGACAGCCAAGTGCCCAGCCTGGGGTCTTGGGGGTGTCTGTGGGGTCCTGCACATTCCCAGGAGTTCCCTGAACATTTTTGCTGACCCAGAGAGGCTCAGGGACTTCCCCAACAGTGACAACAGAGCAGAACAGGGGCAAGGACAGCCCACTAAACCCCTCAGGGATATCCCTCCTGCCTGCAGCCAGCTTTGCACTGAGCTAAATGTTGAATTCTTTAACCAAACCTGAGGAAGTTGCCTGACCAAGAACCCCTTGGAAACTAAGGAGACAAGCAGACAGCTTTTATCCTTTTGACTTTTAGAAAGCCAAGCACACCAAAGCCCAGAACTGGGTCACTGGTGGCCATGCTGCCCTTTCCCACTCTATTTTTAGCTCCAGCTACAACCACAACACAGCATTGCCACGAGCTGCTGGGGATGTGTGATCACAACTGACACCAGGCTTGCATGACCCTCCAGGAGGAATCCAGGATCCCTGGGAGTTCATGGACACTGGGCCAGCAGCACTGACCCCTCTGTGCTCAGTCATTTATTTTGCTGCTTTTCTCCCCAGAAATATGAACAAAACCCATCTCTAATCCTGATCATGGTATGGTTTGGGGGTTTGGGTGGGAAGGGACCTTAAAGCCCATCCAGTGCCACTGGCAGGGACACCTCCCACTGTCCCAGGGTGTTCCAACCTGGCCTTGGGCACTGCCAGGGATCCACCCTGTGCCAGGGCCTGAGCATCCTCACAGGAGGAAATTCCTCCCCAATATCCCATCCATGGGGAAGCCATTCCCTGTGTCCTGTCAATCCAAAGTCCCTCCAGCCCAGCTGAGCATGGTCAGTGCTGCTGCCCTGGCCAGGGCTGGGTCAGGAGCACCAAGGTCACTCTGAGGAGGAGATTTGCCCATGAGAGGATGAGGCAGCTCAGGCAGTGCCACCTAAAGGAGGTGGAGCAGTTTGGGGTGTAACCTCAAAGGCATCAATCACAGCAGGTGCCTCAGATTTCATGACCACAAAGCCTTTTCCAGCTTATTCAAAGTAAATAATATGGCCACAGCCTAGACAGGAACAGCAGTGATGAGCCAGCCTTGCTCACCTCAGTGTGTCACCAAGGTCTGTCACACTGCCACCACTCCTCTTGTGTGCCACAGGGCTCCTCAGGCTGGCACTGACCAAGCCTGTTTGGCTGCTGGGGCTGCTCAGGCTGGCAGTGCTGCATTGTTGGCTGTTCTGGAGCAAAGGAGGCTCAGGGGGGTCCTTGTGGCTCTGCACAGCTCCTGCCAGGAGGGGACAGCTGGGGGGACAGGGACAGGAGGAGAGGTTTAGATGGGATATTGGGAAAATTTCTTCCTGGAAAGGGTTCTCCAGCTCTGGCACAGCTGCCCAGGGCAGTAGTGCAGTCCTGATCCTTGGAGGGGTTTAAAAGCTGTGTGGATGTGGCACTTGGGGACAGGGGACAGTGGTGGCCTTGGCAGTGCTGGGGGAATGGCTGCACTCAACCTCAGAGGGCTTTTCCAACCCTGATTGTTGGGGAAGATGAAACAGGAAAGCCTTATAAATATGATTGTCTGGCAAAAGATTTTGAGAATAT
Source organism: Agelaius phoeniceus (assembly GCF_051311805.1). Lineage (NCBI taxonomy): Eukaryota > Metazoa > Chordata > Aves > Passeriformes > Icteridae > Agelaius > Agelaius phoeniceus. Next base: position 4,768,543 of record NC_135290.1, on the reverse strand, counting down.
GGAAACTATCAGTGAGATTGAAATGAAAGCAAGCTTTGAGATCCCTCAGTTACTGAACAACTGGAAAACAATGGTGTGGCCAGCTGAAGGTGATCCCCTTTTGATGGAACAACACCCTCTGCTTGCAGACAGGCCCAAGGGTCAGAGCAGACCCTGCCAGCTTGGCAGAAGGGGCCCAAAGAGGAGTTTGTAGGGTTTAAAATGTGACACAGTATGGTGATGTAATGATTCTGATAGGCTGTATGGAAATGCTCTAGGATTTGTATCTTGTACTAGATTGGTGAGTGAGAATTAGAATATTCAACACAGAAGATGATTTATTGTATTGGAATGGGAACCTCGCTCTCTTGCCCTTTTACTCTCTCACCCTCTCACCCTCTCTCCCCCTCTCTTCTCTCAGTCCTGCTCCAGCTGTGCCTGGCAGCTCCCAGCAGGGCCCTGCACCCAGGCCCTTTGCAATAAACCCCAAGTTCCTGACCTGGCTGCAGAGATCTCTCATCTCCATCCATCCTGACCGTGCTACCCCCGATGCTCTGATGATTTTATTGTTCTGTGGTGAGACCCCTCAGGCTGAAGCCCCAGCACTGAGCCCTCCCCCTGCAGCTCCTCAGGTCCCTCCCAGCAGTGGGAGATGTGTCACTGTCACTGGAAGGTAACACATCCAACACCTCCTGCTGCAGGGGGTGTGTGAGCCACACCAGGCACTCCCTGAGTCACCCAGGTGTGAGGGCTGCACCAGCTGAGCTCCCTCCAAAGCTCCCTCTCTCCCAAGCTGTTTTCTGCCCTGTTCCAAGCTCATCCTGCTCCTTTCTCTGTCCTTCAGGACTCTCCTGGCCAATCTGCAGGGTACAGCACCAGTGGAGCTGTCAGTGAGGCACAAGAGGACTTTTAACATTCAAAAGTCTTCATAGAATTCCTTATTATAAAGCAAAAATTCATTCCAGCCCTGAGGAGCAGCTGGGCAAACACATCCTTCACACTGCAAATGTACAACTCAGGCAAAGGCAAGCAGGGATGAAGGCTCTGGAAGTGGCTCCCTTATCCCACCTGGCCCAAAGTGGGACCTGCTCAGCTGCTGGAGACATCTCCTGCTCTGCTTTGAAGGTGGATGTGGGATGAAGGTCCTGAACACAGAGCTGTGGTGGCATTTCAGACACTCCCTGTCCCCAGCTGTCACTGCAGAGGGGCAGGAGGCTCCTGCAGCTCCCATTTATAACCCTGGGCAAATTCCTGAGACACCACAAGGGATCTAAAATCACCTCCCCTGGTACTTAAACCCCACTTCACACAAGCCATGCCTGCAAATGTACAACTCAGGCAAAGGCAGGCAGGGATGAAGGCTCTGGGACTGGCACCTCCATCCCACCTGGCCCAAAGTGGGGCCTGCTCAGCTGCTGGAGACATCTCCTGCCTTGGTTTGAAGGTGGATGTGGGATGAAGGTCCTGAGCACAGAGCTGTGGTGGCATTTCAGAGTCCCTGGGGATAGCCCCTGTCCCCAGCTGTCACTGCAGAGGGACAGGAGGCCCTGGGCAGATTCCTGAGACACCACAAGGGATCTAAAAATCACCTCCCCTGGTACTTAAACCCCACTTCACATAAGCCATGCCTGCTGGGGGATGCACATTATGTTCCCTGGCTCTGGAAAACAGGATCCTGTCCTGCCTCACTCTCCAGCTGATGCTGAGCAAGGCAAAACACAACATGTGCTGGTCTTTGAGGTGACAAATTTATGAGTAAGGGTTTTAATCACCCATTTTATTGTCTTCAAAAGTCCCTGGGAAGGAAATGTCACCATCTGAGTTTGGATGTGAACACCAAGCCCAAGGGTGTGTGTGGGGCTGGAAAGTTTGCAGCAGCCCGGGGTCAGTGGGTTCCAGCACCAAAAGAGCTTTGCTTTCCTCTTTTCCACATGAAAAAAAGGCAAAGGATCCACTCAGCAGATCCTGCACGTGGCTGGAGGCTCCACAGAAACATCTTTAATGCTTCATGAAGAGCATCCCATGAGATGTTCTTGAGTGGAGGAAGGACGACACTGAGCTTTGCCAAAAAATAAATAACCCCAAAAATTAAATAACTCCAAAAAATAAATAACCCCAAAAAATCACTCCCAACACTCCTGCCCTGTCCCTCAGCACCTTCCCCTTTCCATGTGGGACAATTCTTGGAGGGCTGAGGGAGCAGCAAGGCAGTGGCTGCCCAGGGGCTGGGGATGCTGAACCCCCTTGGATGGCTGAGGATTTCAGGGCTTGTCTCTTTAATCAAAATGAGCCATTTTCACAAAAAAAGCCTCCCAGAGAATGATCTTTACTACCTCTCTCCCTGACTGTCAACTCTCAGGCTACAGCAGCCACACAAAGCCCTGTTTCCCTGGGAAACCAAGCTAAAAATAGCAGGGCTGGCTGGGGAGACTGGGCTGGGGGTTTGGAGATGGCAGCTGGAGATGGCACCAACCCAAGAATGGATGGGGTCCAGTGTCCCCCTGCTGGCCCTGGTGCTCAGGAGCCCCAGGACATCCCTGCAGGGTGGAGAAGGATCCTCCAGCCTGGGCAGGGAGAGCTCAGCTTCCCTGGGGATGCAGCAGGACTGGGATCCATCCAGGCTGGGGTTGGACACAAGCTGGGCTGGTGACAGCACTGGGGGGATCTGTCCCCATGGCATGGAGGAGGTGACAGCCCAGATCCTGCTGGATCCATTGCTCAGTTTCTGTTCCCATCAGCGTCTCTGTGAGGGCAGGAGCAAAGGAACAACTTCTGAACCAGGGGGTTGGGGAATGTGGGGGGCTAAGGAGAGGCTGCCCAGAGCAGCTGGGGCTGCCCCTGGATCCCTGGCACTGCCCAAGGCCAGGCTGGACCAGGCTTGGAGCCCCCTGGGACAGTGGGAGGTGTCCCTGCCATGGCAGGGGTGGCACTGGGTGGGTTTAAGGTCCCTTCCCAACCCAAACCATTCCCTGAGCCATGCTCAGCACGGTGGGGTTATTTTATTTTATTTTATTGCTTGGCTGCTCTCTACCTGTGCATCAAGGAAACATCAGAGTGCTCCATCCCTGCAGCCACAAACTCAGGGTGCAGCAAGGGTCCCCAGGGCCTGCTGCAAACTGGGATTGCTGGGAGGGAGCCTGGCCCTGAACAGTCCCAGGAGTGTGGCCACATTTCTCTTCACAGAGAAAAATAAGGCACAATTCTTCCCAAGAATATTTCTAAATTTCACATTCTCTGGACCTCAGAAAAAAGAAAACCAATTTTTATCTCATTTGCTGTACCTGCATTTGTGCAGAAATAAAATACAATATAGATATTATTTACCCAAAATAATAATGTTTTGTTATTTTGGTCTATCAGGGCCAAGTGTGTGTGTGTATCAGAACTGTCAAGTGACAGTCACAAAATTCTGTACAATGAAGTGCAGTTATATACAATTAAATACTTAACAAATTCAATTTAAATATAATAAATAATATAATATAATATATTGTAATGTAATGTAATAATTAATAATATAATATATAAATATATTATATATATGTTAGTAATAAATATATTATATAATATATATTGCATAATATAATATAAGAATAGAATGAATAAATAAATAAATATATGATAAATATATAATAAATAAATATAGATAATATAAATAATATAAATAATAGAATAAAGAAATTAATCAACCTTCTAATATCAATAAAATCCTCCTCATCATTCCTCCTAAGAATACTCTACAGGAGGGTGGCACAGGGTGGAGCCACCCCAGTAAATCTCCCAGAAATGCCCTTCAGGGAGCCAGCAGACACCAGGCTGGGGTGATGCATAATGAAAAACACCTTTCCTTCACCAGGATCAGCTCCTCTGAGCTCACACACGGAAAAGCAGGAAGGAAAAAAAGGAATCATCTTTTGTGCATTTAATTCAGTCTAATTACTGGGTGTAAATTAGTCAGCTGGCTTCACCTCAGCCTTGCCATGTAAGAGCCCATGAATCACAGCTCTGTTACAGGATGGATGGGGCCATTTGGATGGAAAAATGCTTTATGCAAGGCACCCTGTGGCCTGGGAATATTAATTTATGCCATGGAGGTGGATGAAGTGAAATGAAAGCAGAGGAGGAGGTAAGACACAAGCCCTGCTCAATGTCTGAAACTGAGGAACTGAGGAACAGGCTCTGGGTGCTTTGTGAGGTGGAATCAGGCACTGGAGCTCAGCTGGGACATGTGGACATGGTGGCATTAAAATCCCCTGACTGTGACCACGATTCTCTGGACAACAACACTGTTGTGGTTTCCTTCCCCTGCTTGCTCTGTGTCCTTCTAAATATTCTGTTTGCTGTTCCCAGATGAGCTCCCATGGACACAGAGCTGCACAGACAATATTCCTCCCTGTGAGCCCAACTTCCTCCCAGTGAGCCACATTCTGGGCAAGAGCTTCTCTGGCAGCTCCTCCAGTCAATCCCAGTTTCCTTCTGTGGTTTGGGAGGGATGGGGGGTGAGGAGAGCCATGCCTGGGAGCAGCACCCACATCCCAATTTCCCTGGGCAGGCAGCAACACCCACTCCAAAGGCTCCAACCTCACTGGACAAAGCTCAGCCACCACCTGGGAGCTACCCCAGCTGGAGGGGACACTGTGGCCATGCACTGGGGGGACACCAGGGGTGAATTTCTGCTCCCAAAGCAGCACTGAGCCGTTCCCATGTTTGTGCTCCTGACCAGCTCCTCCTCACCACTTACAGGAGAACTGAACATTCCTTCCAGCCTCATTTGGAGCCAGAGACTGAATGCATTTCCCCAGATCCTGAGTGGTTTTACAGTGGGGCTGATTCTCCTCTTGTCCTGCCCCTCCATGGTTACTGTCACCCCTGTGGGGACAGCACAGAGCAAAGTCCTGCCCTGGGAAGGGAGCACAGGGCAGGAACCCCAGAGCTGCTGGGAGGGGGTGGCAAATGTTCCCTCAGCACTTCCATCCCTGGAAATAACTTCCATCCCTGGGGAAATAACCCCCAGTGCAAGAGAAAACAGGGATTTTCTGTTTGCTGAGAAACCAGGAATTATCTGAATGGTCTGGGGAATTCTCTGAACAGCTGCCCAGGGCAGGGCTGGAGTTCCCATCCCTGGAGGGGTTTAAAAGCCCTGTGGATGTGGCACTTGGGGACATTGGTCACTGGTGGCCTTGAACAGCTGGACTCAGATCTTGGAGGGCTTTTCCAGCCTGAATCTGTGATCCAATGGACTTCAAGAAGCTGAGTTTGTTATTTACACCTAAGCTTTGCTCTAATAACACAGTTCTGGGTGCCAGGAAATGCAGAAGACAGGAGGCAAAGTTTATTTTATGCATTTTTATCCATGTGCTTAGGAATTCTGTTTGGATTTGAGGTCAGGGAATTCAGGCTGGCATGGAAACACAGCCTGCTCTGTGTCACTGGGGTATGAACCCAGAAGGATTCACAGCCACCAGAAAAGAACATTTCAGGTGTGATCCCTTATCCATGGCTTCAGTGGATTCCTACACCCTGATATTCATGGAATTACAGAACCATGGAATGGTTTGGGTTGGGAGGGACCTTAAAGCTCACCCAGTGCCACCCTTGCCATGGCAGGGACACCTTCCACTGTCCCAGCCCCATCCAGCCTGCCCTTGGACACTTCCAGGGATCCAGGGCCATAATATTCTTTGGAAAGATAGGATTAATTTACCATTCCATGGACACACTCAATCCTAAATTCACAAATCACAGCAAACACAGCCCTGTCCTCCCCCCCCCACAGCAGTGCAGGGCACTGGGGAGTGAGAAGGAACATCCAAACCTTCCTCTAAATGAATTGGTGAAGAGGAAAACCTGGAAGACTCGAGAGATGCAATTAAAAAGTTGGAACAAGTCCAGATGAGACCACAAATATCCTCTGAGGCCTGGAGCCCCTCTGCTCTGGAGCCAGGCTGGGAGAGCTGGGGGTGCTCAGCCTGGAGGAGGCTCCAGGGAGAGCTCAGAGCCCCTAAAGGGGCTCCAGGAGAGCTGGAGAGGGACTGGGGACAAGGGATGGGGGGACAGGACCCAGGGAATGGCTCCCAGTGCCAGAGGGAAGGGCTGGATGGGATATTGGGAATTGGGAATTGTTCCTGGGAGGGTGGGCAGGCCCTGGCACAGGGTGCCCAGAGCAGCTGGGGCTGCCCCTGGATCCCTGGCAGTGCCCAAGAAACACCCTGGGATAGTGGAAGGGGGTGGGAATGGGGGGGCTTTAAATTCCCTTCCCTCCCTCACCATTCCATGATCCCATGAATATGCAAAATGCTGATGACTTCCCATCCTGCACTGCAAACCCATTTACAACAACCCTACAAAAATGTACCAAAGCAGGTGTAAAGGGTTTGTTAAATAAATAATCACCTCTGCTAGAGTATTTTCACCAGAAAAAAAATAATTATGCTCAACACAAGCCTTTGACAACACAGGTCAGACTCTCCAGGAGAGAGCTAAAAGCCTAATTTTCCTGAAAAACAAACAGGAAAATTATCAAAAGATGAAGGCATCCCATGATTTAATGGCATCACTTCAAACAATAGCTCTGCCTGCAGTCAGAGCACGAAGCAGGGAGACCAAAAATGGGAATAATACATCACAAGTGGGGGAGAAAAAGGAAGTCTAAATGATGCAATAAAAAATAAACCATGTCTTTGAGAGGCTCCAGTTAAACAAGCAAGGGGCCACGTTGTGCATTCATTATCATTCCAGCAGCAATTCCCTGGAGACTCAGCCAGCAGCACTGCAGCACACACCAGAGCAGCAGCAAAGAGCATTTTAAGTAGGTCACCAGTAAATATGATCATGATGGAGCTTTTTTTTTGTTGTTGTTTTTTGTTTGCTGTCAGTCACTGGGGCCCTTAACTGAGGGAAGGAAAGAGAAGGAAAGAACTGATGGAACAGAATTCCAGGGAAAATGTGTGGCAGCCTCCTGAAAGCAGCTGTGTGCTCCTGGGATCAGCAGCACACAGAGCAGCTCCAGTATGGAACTGGGAGTTCAGGGCAAGGATGAGGACAATGGGGAAATGCAGGTTGGGATTTAAGGCCCAGGGATTTAATGGGATCCAAGAATGATCCTCTTTCCTTTCAGTTTCCTTTTGCCACCTCTCAGGAATTTTGTACTGAAGAAATCAATCTCAAATTATCCACCCCAGTGACTGCCTGGGCAGTCCTACGGTAGGGGAAAGGAAATTCAGGAAAGGAAATTCAGGAAATTCAGGAAAGGAAATTCAGGAAAGGAAAGTAAATTCAAGGAAAGGAAAAAGGGAAAAAGGAAGGGGAAAAGGAAAGGAGAGGAAAGGAAATTCAGGAAAGGAAAGGAAATTCAGGAAAGGAAATTCAGGAAAGGAAATTAAGGAAAGGAAATTCAGGAAAGGAAAGGAAAGGAAAGGAAATTCAGGAAAGGAAATTCAGGAAAGGAAAGGAAAGGAAATTCAGGAAAGGAAAGGAAATTCAGGAAAGGAAATTCAGGAAAGGAAAGGAAAGGAAATTCAGGAAAGGAAATTCAGGAAAGGAAAGGAAAGGAAATTCAGGAAAGGAAATTCAGGAAAGGAAATTCAGGAAAGGAAAGGAAAGGAAAGGAAAGGAAAGGAAAGGAAAGGAAAGGAAAGGAAAGGAAAGGAAAGGAAAGGAAAGGAAAGGAAAGGAAAGGAAAGGAAAGGAAAGGAAAAAGAAAAGGAGCAAAGGCTCTCAGGCTGACTCCAGCAACAAAGCAGATTTACACAAAATTTCCCTCAGCTCATCCTCAATGCATCTGTTTTCAAAAGGGGGAAAAAAAGCAATGTTTAAGCAACAGCTAATCAAAAGTGATTTAAGGATCTGAAGGGCTGAAATGAAGCCAACACATTAAAACTCACCACAAAATTACCATAACTGCACTTATGCAAATCTTTCTTATATTACATCAAAAACCCAACACTGCTTAATTTAGGAATTTGGCAGAGCAAAGGGGAAAGAGGAGAGCCATGGACCAAACACACTCAGAAATGTGGGTAAAAAATGACACCCTGGTGTAGGAGGATTTGTACAGAGAGCAACACTCCAGGCTCAGTGGATTGAGTTAATTTACTTCAGTTTTATACCAGGGACATGATTTTTTTTCTAGCCTGCTTTACAGCACAAGATTTAACTTTTAGCGCACAGGTTCAGTTCTGTATCTATTGAAAAAAAAAACCAAAATAAAAGCTCTAAAATCCGTCAAGCAATAAACATTTTTTCCTTGTTTTTCCATTACAGCCATGTTTAAATTCTAATTTATTTGACCTCAGCTTCAGAAAGAATTGTTGGGAGCCAATATTTAGTATCTGATTAAAAAGGTCCTCAAACATTTCCAAAAATGCCAAGCCCCAAGCTCAGGGTCTTCAGCACATTCAGATTTTATCAGTGAGACCCTCCACACATCCTGAAAAAACCCAAACCCAAACCTCCCTTTAAGCTTAACATTTGAGTTATGTGAAAAATCACTAATTAGAATCACTAAATAGACTGAAGTCATTAACCAGAATAATTTTCTGGGATCCCAACGACTTCTGACAGAGCAGTCACAGAAATGCCTTCTGGAGAACAACTCAAAATTGAGCTCAGGAGATACAATGAGCTGAGCCAGAGGAGAATGGGAGGAAAGGAAGCTGAAAAGAGCAGTTTTGGCTCTGCTGAAGATGCCACAGAGCAAAAGAGCAGGAAAGCTTTATTAATCTGTATTTTCATGATACTTTGCTTTATGTAAGAATGTAAAAATGGCTGGATCAAATATCTAATACATTAATCAATATCAACATTTAATATTCCCTTGAATATTCAAGAGAAAAATGTATCTTTTCCTTATTATTTCAAACATGATCAACCTATTGATCCTCTTTATTTTATTAAATTTCCATGTCCCTAAAAATATTCAGGCCTTGAAAACCATGGCTGTGGTCATTTTTACAGAAACCTCTTTGGGCCTGACCATGAGAGCTCTCCCCAAACTGAAGGGGTGCAGTTAAAGGCAAAGCTTTCCTAAGCTTGGCTCAGGCTCTGGCTCTGGAGCACACCAAGATCTTTATTGGGAATAATGAGAGCCAAGGTGGGAAAGCAAGGTGGGAAACTGGTATTCACATTTTCTGGAAAAATCTCTTGGCTTAGGATTTTTCTCTGGGAAGCTGAGAAGCCTCAGAGAAAAAGAAAACAATAATTATCTGATTGCTTCTCCTGGGTTTTGCTCCTTTGGAATGTGTTTGGAGATTGATTACCCACAGGTGATTGTTTCATTTGTTTCATGTGAATTGTTTTAACACAATGGCCAATTGGGGCCAAGCTGTGTCAGGACTCTGGAAAGAGTCACAAATTTTCATTATTATCTTTTTAGCCTTCTCTAAGTATATTTTCTGTATTCTTTAGTATAGTTTAGTTAATTTTTAAAATATAATATAGTATTTTACTATATTATATTAAAAATATATATAGTATTATAGTAGTAATATATATATTACTATATGTAGTAATATATATTACTATATATATTATACTATATATAGTAATATATATAGTAATATATATAGTAATATATATAGTAATATATATATTATTTTTAATATAATATAGTATCATAAAATAATAAATTAGCCTTCTGAGATCATGGAGTCAGATTCATCATTCCTTCCTGCCACAGAAGGAGTGTATCTAGGAGTGTATCTTTTAGCCTTCTGTAAGTATCTTCTCTGTATTCTTTAGTATAGTTTAGTTAATTTTTTTAATATACTATGGTATTTTACTATATTATATTAAAAATATATAGTATTATATTAGTAATATATATATTACTATATATTTTATATATATAATGTATAATGTATAATATATAATATATATAAAAATATAAAATATATTATCTATTATATATTTTATATATATTATAAATATTACTATATATATTATACTATATATATCTAGTATAATATATATACTATACTATATATAGTGATATATATATTACTATATATAGTAATATATAGGTAGTATTTTAAACTATTATATAATATCATAAAATTATAAATCAGCCTTCTGAGATCGTGGAGTCAGATTCATCATTTCTCCCTGCCAAGGGGCACCACACAAACACAACAGGAACCCAAGGTGGGAAACCCAGCCTGGAGTGTCTCACTGGGAACAAAGCGGCTGTGCAGCTCCTGGTGATGTTTTAGCACCACCCACGAGGCATTTTTGGTGCCTGAAGCTTTGTGAGCAGCTCCTGGTGCTGCCAGCCCAGCCCAGCCCCTCCCCAGAGCCCAGGGAACAGCCTGGGCTGGGATCCCAGCCCTGGAGCAGAGGTGCTGAGCACTGAGCTCAGCAGGAGCTGCACAGGCTGGGAGCTCTGTGCTCACACCAAAACCCATCTGTGCCTGTTTAGGGTCCCCAGGGGCTGTTTGCAGCTCAGGGTGCACACCCAGGGGGGTTCTCCCTCTCCAGGAGCTCCACATCCCTCTGGCACAAACCTCAACCCCCTCCCCAAATCAACCCAGCAGATCCAGGCTCTGAGCTTTGGGCTGCTCTCAGTGCCCGTGTGCCAGGGCAGCTGCTGGGGCAGTGTGGTGGTTTGACACCAGGCTGTGCCAGCCCAGGCAGGGTATTCAGGCTGTGCCAGCCCCAACCCAACCCAAACCATTCTGGGATTGAGCTGGGGGTGTTCACCTGGAGAGGAGACCAGGGATGGCCCCACTGAGGCCTTGCAGGCTCTGAGGGAGCCACAGGAAAGATGGAAAGAGAGGATTTCCAAGGGATGGAGGGACAGGACCCAGGGAATGGCTCCCACTGCCAAAGGGCAGGGATGGATGGGATACTGGGAATGAGGAATTGTTCCCTGGCAGGGTGGGCAGGCCCTGGCACAGGTGCCCAGAGCAGCTGGGGCTGCCCCTGGATCCCTGGCAGTGCCCAAGGCCAGGCTGGAGCAGCCTGGGACAGTGGGAGGTGTCCCTGCCACCCTGCAGGGCTTTAAGGTCCCTTCCAACCCAAACCATTTTGTGATTTTGGGATGCAGCAGAGGATCTGGGGCTGTGTTTGTACCATCCAACATTTTTAGGAGCTGCTTCTGTCAGGTTTTAACGGGGGCAGGGTGATGGTTCATGGAATCACAGAATAATTAAAGCTGGAAAAGACCTTCAAGAGCATCAAGTCCAAGTGTCAATCCTGCACCCTGCTCATCACTCCAGTGCCACACCCACGGGGTTTCTGAACATTTCCAGGAAAAGAAAAAAGTGTGGATTTGTGTCAAAATTTTCAAGTGTTGAATGAGCACCGAGAGCTGCAGCTGAAGATTGAAAATAATAATTTGTGATAATTTGTGATAATGGATACACTGAGCAGAGCCCAGAGCCAGATAAGGAAGAGGTTTGTAACATGAGAAACTTCCATTTTCCTGTTCCCACTGATGAAGGAAATCCCCAGTTCCCAGCACCAGCAGGGAAGCTGGATTGGGAAGGGTGGCTGTGGGATGCAGGAATTGCAGATCCTCAGGGCTGATTACCTGAATTGCTTTCTGATCATAAATATCTCAAAGAGAGGAGGGAGCTGGACAGAGCCTCATAAATGACACAGAAAATGCTTAGGGCTCTAAAAATCAAATTCATATTTAGGGGTCTGAGGCTTCTGAAACCCTGAGGGAGGAGCAGGAGGATGAGGAGGAAGATGAGGATGGCTTTGAGTTTTCTACTCCAGAACTGGCTCACCTCTTCTGAGAGTCTCAGTGCTGTTTTTTCCCCCCAGACCACAAAAAATCCAGTTCCACCCTCGTGCTTTAGCTTGTCCAAGGATGGAAAGGATTCACGTGTGTAACCCAGCAGATCCTTCAGCTGGAGCCAGAAAATGAATTCAGAAACTCCAAGAACTCTGCAAAGGGTCAGTGAGAACAAACATCATTTGTACAATATCTCACTGGGGTGGTGGGCTGGAGAGGACCTGTGGCCATGGAGGGAATTTCTGCATCTTTGGGGAGCACCTTGGGACACTGGAGAGCACCTCTGGTCACTCAAGAGGATTTTTGGGACACTGGAGATCCATTTCCCAGGAATTACAGTTACTGAGGAAACCTGGGTCCAAATTCCCAAAGTAATTCAGGATTTTTAAGCACCCTGGGGAAGATTTCCTGAACACAGAACAATTCCAGGAAACCCCAAGTGACACCATGGGAAGGAATATCAACTTCCTTCAGCACCTCAAGCCCCAAGAACTTCATTTTTACCAAGAGCTCCCTCCCAGGAGGACCCTGGACATGGAGCTTCAGCATCCAGGAGCTGCTCAGAGAAGGGAAAGCACCAAAGTTACACAGGGCTGCTGGAATAAAGGATAAAAAGGAATAAAACTGAATCCACTTTCCAGAGGGTTTTGTACAAAATTGGGGCTGGCACACAATGGTAGCAGGGCACAGGCAGATTAGGGAAGGAAAACCAACCAAAAAACCTCTCTGGACTCAAAGGAAGATCATGAAACACAATTAATTGTTACTATTTATGTTATCAGACACGAGAATGGACTTTTAGATGCAGAGGCTGGGACTCAAATAAAGGATTCACACAAACTCTGCAGCCTGGGGAGATCCCAAACCCCTCCCTGGAGCTCATTGTGTTCTCAGTGGCACAAAACCAGCACTGAGGTGTGGGAAATGGATTTGAAGAAATTTCTTAAAGTCTGATAGAAGGTTTACATAGAATGTATCTGTGTGTAAACTTTGAGATAAGAAATGCTGACTTAGAAATGCCATGGAATAGGACAGACATTGTTGAGAGAGAAATGGAACTGGAAACAAGTTTCAAAGGATGGTTTTGTAAATAAAATTGGATACTTTGGAGAAATAGAACTGTGAAAGATGCATTGTGATAAAATTCATGAAGGGTAATTTGAGATGATTTGCTTTAAGGCATTTACAGCACGGTGTAGCAAAAGCTGATAAGCAAAGAAACATTTATAATGTACTGTAATTTAAAAATAGTTACCTTTTTATTGTAATAGTGTGAATTATAACATCTGTATTGTCTCACCCTTCACATGAGACTGAAAATGGAATAAAAGTTTTTATTCCATCTCTGGGTCAGCAAAGGCTTAATCCATCACTGAGGGAGACAAATCTATTTTTCCATGTCAGAAACACATTGAGAAGTGTAACAAAAAATACTTTTCCACAGGAATGTGAGCTGGGGAGGCTTCCTGGGCCAGGGCCCCACTCAGAGATGGAGGATGAGCAGCAGCAGCAGTGGCAAGATGAGTTTTAGGGAAGGGAATGATCTTGATGTATTCCCTTCCCACAGGACAAGTGTTTGGAAAAAGCTGCAATGAGAGTTTTCCAGGATGTACAAGAACTAAACCAGAGACAGTCTCAGCAGGGTGCTGTAATTCCACCTCTCCACGCCCTGCAGTCACTCAAAACAACAAATCTTTCATTTGTTTTCCCAAGGAAAGCTCATTTCTCAACCCAAGTTACAACTGTGAGGTGGACAGAGGAATTACCAGAGCTGATTATTGGGGAACATGGAGTGGTTTGGGTGGGAAGGGACCTTCAGGATCACCCAGTGCCACCCCTGCCATGGCAGGGACACTTCCACTGTCCCAGGCTGCTCCAATTTACATCTGTAATTCTGTAATAAATATAATTTCTGTATATATATATAATATATGGAATATATTTTTATATATAATATATTCATATATATTTATATATTTATATATATTTTATATATTTAAATATAATGTATTTAAAATATATATTTATAAATATTTTATATTTATAATATATATTTTATAAATATAAATATATATTTATATATAAGTATATATTTATATATATTTATATATATTTATAAATTATATATATTTTTAAATATATATAAATATATATTTAAAAATAAATATAATGTATATAATTTAATATATAAATAATATATATTATAAAATATGTATAATAAAATAAAACCAAAATATAATATAATATCACATATATAATATATCTTATATATATATATAATACATATATTATATCATTATATATAATTATTTCTATTCTATTCTATTCTAACACAGGACATCCCTGTGTTGCAGTGACACACGTGCAGGTGACACTAAATCCAACAGCCAAACCTCTCCACTTCCCCAACCAAAGAAGTTTCTGCCTCCTCCCTGATGCAGTGAAATGCAGGGATGGAGGGCAGGAGGCAGGGACAAGGGCATGGGACCTTCCTGAGGAGCACCAGGAGCCCTGTGTGGGGCAGGAGCTGGAGCCACAGCCCTGGGGCAGGCTGAGATCCCCCCTGGGGGAATTCCTGCTCCACCAGGACCTGACCAACGCTCCAGGGTAAGGCCCAGAACTGAGGAAAATGAATCCAGGGCACACTGATGATTAAAATTGGCTGACGGGTCCCAAAGAGCAATGGAAAATAGAAAATTATCCTCAGGCAAGTGATTTTCTGCTGGAGTTCTGTAGGGATTGCTTTTGACTGCTCTTTTAACTCCCCTTTCCCTCCAGGAATGCTGGGAGGAGCCCAAGGGCTGTGGCTCAGGCAATGTGGGGATTTGGGAACAGAAAGCGCTGGAGCAGCCACTCCCTGATCCCAGTGTGTGGGCAGGCAGAGAGAACAAGCCCTGCCTGCTCCCTGAGGACAGGGAATGAGCCCTGGGGACAGGATGGGCCTTGGGCACCTTCCTGGGGACCCCTGAGCACCCCCAGGGCTCGGATCACCCACAGGGGGGGACCCCACACAGTGGGAGCACAGGGAGGTGACCACAGCTGGGTCACCTCAGGTGAAGGACACTCAGAAAATCCTCAGTGCCCTGCACTGCTGGCTCCAGACATCTTCTAGAGCCTGAGGGGCCCTGAGGATGTAAAATGGACAGGGAAAATAGAATCCTTCCCTTCCTGCTCCCTGCCTTGGCACACCAGGATGAGGGCACTGAGCTCTGAGCTGCTGCACAGCCCCTTGGATCCTGCTGGGCACCAAGGGCAGAAATCCCCCAGATTGTCTGAACCCAGGACATTCCTCTGGCTGCCCTGGAGGACTCAAGACCCCATCAGGGGGCTCAGAGACCTTGGCACAGAGCCCAGGACCCCTGGGCCTTTGATTCAGCCCATGGAAACAATTACCAACCTTTATATGAAGAATTACAAGCCAGGAAAGTTTAAGTAGAATGATAGTGAATTTATCACGGGGGAAAAAATAGATTTTGGGGTTTTTAGAATGGGGCAAGATGGAGGAATTGGGGTCTGTCCAGCCTTTCTCCTTCTTGGCCTCCATCTTCTGCTGTGAAGGTGGCACTTTTAGATTGGTTTAGAGTAGAAGCTCACTGTCTAACATAGGTGATAGGTATTGGGTAGTTATGGTAAATATTGTACATGTAGGTTTTAGTATAAAAAGATAACACCAGAGTGCCTCTGTCTGACCTGCTGAACGGACCTCAGCTGGACAGGAGAAAGAATTTTATAGATAAGAAACAATAAACAACCTTGAGAATGAGAACTGAAGAGTTCTGACTCCTTTGATCACCAGGCTGGGAAAAGAGACTTTCTGACACATCTTGGGGTCACTGTGAACAGCAGAGATCCTGAGCAGATTTCACCAGATTTCACCCACCTGCTCCTGCAAGGGACCACTGGATCCCCCCAGCTGTTCCAGGCACTCCCTGATCCCAGCCCTGCCAGGGAATTCCCAGGGAGCCCATGGACACTGCACATGAACTGCAGGCACACAGGAACTTTCTGTTCACTACATCAACACCTCATCCAGCTTCCCATCATTTCCATTGGGAATTCAGCTGCATTGTCAAAAATCCCCAAATCCAGCTGACTCAGTAGAACTGTGACTTGAACTCCTGTAAACTCACTAAAAATGCCACAGCTCACAGCAGCCTCATGTTCGTTTTCCCCTGTATAAACACTTATTTGGGAACCACAACCTCAAAGTAAGACAATTCCTACCAGGAATAACTTTTAAAAATAAAACAATAATAAACAAATAAATAAAAAATAACTTTGTGAAGCTTTCATAGGTGATGCAAAGAAATGTGAATCAGGCAAAACATTGCCAAATGTGAAGCCTTTGTGCCCAAAAGCAGCTGCAGAATGCAGCACTGAGAGATGTCACCTCTGTAATTGTTCTAAAATGTCCAAGCTATTTCTTGCTAAAAATCTCCAAAATTTTATAGATGGGTCAGCATTGAAGTTCCCATTTCAAAGAGTTTGGAATAAAAAATGAAACCTGATAGAAAGCATCTGGATGAGAAGGTTTGGGTGACACCAGCAGCCTCCTCCTCCCCTTTCCTACACCACAGAATGGCACAGAACTCGCATGGTTTTATCACACACAGTTAAAGGATCAGCACCCACCAGCACCCACACAACCACAGGTGCCTGGGACACCTCAGCCTTGCCAAAACCTCCCAGCAGGGATCCAGGATGGGTGCTGGGATGGCTGGAAATTGATTTTAATGCTCAGAGAGAGCCCCAGAACCCACAGGAGCTGCTCCCACACCCCAGCTGGAGCAGAGCTCCTAAACCCCACCATGGCTGGGATCTTGCAAGCAATTGAACTTTTAGGTTTGAGATTTTCCTGCTGGCTCCAGCCTTAGCTCCTCCTCAGGCAGGGCAGAGAAACCCGACCCTGACAAGGCACACCCACAGCTAATCCTGCTAATGAGGAATTCCCTGGCTAATGAGGAATTCCCCCGGTGCCTCCCCAGCACAGGCTCAGCTAATCCCATTCTCTGACAGGAGTTTGTGACTCTAGGAAAATGGAAAGTGATGGAAAACATGAATACATTCCTGAATGTTTTAATTTACAGATATTGCTTTGAAGAGGGAAACCATGGCATTTATATATTTGGGAAACTAAATGCAAGTTGTCCTGTGCATTGCCCTTCATCCAGGAACTTTTATTGGATGTTGGAGAGAAATGGGCTCCTACAGCAGCTCTCCCATTTACCCAGCTGTGATTTGTCATTTGAAGCACTAAAATAATGCTAATATTGTGTTAAGTGGAGCTGATCAGCACATAAATATATTTAACTGCCTTTCTCCTACAGACAGGGATTAGATTAAACCAAATTCTTTTGAAAGACAGAAATGCCATTGCTAAAATCAGTGTAAGAAATTGGAAATCAGCAGTTCCCACCTTTAGGAGAACAATGTGCAATGTTTCAGGCTGGTGGTCACAACATCCTTTGTTAAAATGAAACCTCTGCCTGAGGCTGAGTGGGGACAGGTGCCACAAGGGCTGCTGCTTGGGGGACCAATCTGAGCAAAATTAAAAGCAATTTTGGGTAATTGGAGACTGAACACAGGAGCTGGAGTGTCACCAAGAGTGTCCCCACACCAGAGAGCTGGCAAGGCCCTGAGGAGCATCAGCCACCTGAGGGTGATGTTGGATGAAGAATCCCAGGGATTCCCAGGATTCCCAAACAAACATTGCCTTACAGAATCTCCTGAGCCTGCAAGAACAGCTGCCTTTGCCATGAAATGAGATTTAGGTAAAAGCAAAACCAGAGAATGTTTTCTGTTGCTTTGCAACACTGAATTTCCCCAAACCAGTTACACCAATGCTGAGAATTCATTTCCAAAGGACTCAGCCCCTGCCCAAAGAAGCAGGGCCAGTCCTGAGCTGCACACTGGGGTGGTGAGAGGGGGCTGGACCAGCACAGTCTTCTTGAATTCATGCAAAAATACCCTAAAGTGACCAAAATTCCCTCTGGTTTTCCTGCCACTCACAGCTCTGAGTGAGGATTTACCTGTAAAGTTCTGGGGAGGTTGTGAGCAGCAAAGCCAAGGCTGCAGGTGCTGGCAGCACCATTCCTCCTAGGAATCTCCTCTGGAGCAGCCAGGAACAAGCCACAGATCTGCTCACTGCACACCCTGCTCCTCCCTGGAGCTCCTTTCTGTGCCTGGTGCAGCCTGGAATTCACTCCTGGGATCCAGGAGCTCAGTCCCACATACCCCCACACCAATCACCAGCTTTGGCTCAGGGATTTACAGACAGACAGACTTCAGGGAGCAGAGATGACATTGCACAGCCATGATTTACTGCTCAAGCAATAAATCACCTGCTGGTGATTTATGGTACTGGGGCAGGGGTCAATCTGAGCAAAGAAAAACTCCATTTTAATTTGAAATATGAAGAGTTTGGCTGCAGGAAGCCCTCAGGAGCCATTGTGACACACCCCAAGTGCACCTTCAGTGATATTTGTCCCTCCAAACACCTGTGGCTGTCACACACACACAGGGAAGGCAACCAGAGGAATACAGGTAAAAAGTGTGCCCCAAAAATGCCAGGAAGAAAAGGTCACTGTGGCATCCCAGGGCTGCAGCCCAGCACCACAGTGACTCCAGGGATGGTCTCCACTTTGGAATGGGTGTCCAGCAGCCCCAGCCCAGCACTGACCTTTTGAAGTGACTGGCCAGGACCCCCACGAGCTCCCCAATCCTGCTGTCGTTGGAGGGGTCATTGCTGAAGAGACAAACGATGAGATCCTTGTTGTCCTTGGTGTGGAACACCACCAGCTGGTCCTTCCCATTGGAGACACTCAGCCCCACCAGCTGAGGAGAGAAAGGGAGAACAGTGTTGGCTGTGCTGATATAAAAATGTTGATTCCCCACCCCTGGAAATGTCCCAGGCCAGGCTGGATGGGGCTTGGAGCAGCCTGGGACAGTGGAATGTCACTGTCAGATTTTCTGGAAAAATCTCCTTGCACAGGATTCGTCTCCTGGGAAGCTGAGACGCCTCAGAGAAAAAGGAAAACAATATTATCTCATTTGCTTCTCCTGGGTTTTGCTGCTTTGGAATGTGCTTGGAGATTGTTTATCCAACAGGTGCATGTTTGATTGGTTTCATGTGAATTGTTTCTACTTAATGACCAATCACCATCAGCTGTGTCAGGACTCTGGAGAGAGTCACAGGTGTTTCATTATTATCTTTTTAAGCCTTCTGTAAGTATCCTTTCAATATAATATAATGTAATGTAATGTAATGTAATATAATGTAATGTAATGTAATGTAATATAATGTAATATAATATAATGTAATATAATATAATATAATAATTATTAATATATTGTATTTTTAATATATATAATATAATATAATATAATATAATATAATATAATATAATATAATATAATATAATATAATATAGCCTTCTAAGAACATGGAGTCAGATTCATCATTTCCTCCCCTTGTTGGGGGACCCCAAAAATACCACAGAGGGAGGTGTCCCTGCCATGGCAGGGGTGGCACTAGATGGGCTTGAAGGTGCTTCCAACCCCAGCCATTCCATGATTCCCTGACTCCTGTGCCTTTGCCACTGCCAGGGTGCTCCCAACCTCCCCCCTGGAGCTGAGGGGTGGCAGTGGGTGGGTGTCCCCCCAGGGGCTGAGCAAGCACAAACAACAGTGGCTCTGTGGAATTGAGCAGCCTGGGAGGTGTGAGGGACAGTCCCCACCCTGCCTGGATGGCTCCCAGCAGCCCCTGTGTCACTGCTGTGTCCCCGTGTCACTGCTGTGTCCCTGTGTCACTGCTGTGCCCCTCTCCAGACACCTCCTGTGTCACTGCTGTGCCACTCTGTCACTGCTGTGCCCCTCCCCAGCAGCCCCTGTGTCACTGCTATGTCCCTCTGTCACTGCTATGCCCCCAGGACCACAGGACACCCAAGGATGTCCCCAGGTGCTCCCCCAGCACCCCAGGTCAAAGCTCTCCCCAAACGTCCCTGGGTGACACCACTGAACCCCACCCCCACCAGGAGTGTCTGTCCCCCCCCATAGGAGTGTCTGTCACCCTCACACGAGTGTCTGTCACCCTCACAGGAGTGTCTGTCACCCATAGGAGTGTCTGTCAGCCCCATCAGGAGTGTCTGTCACCCTCACACGAGTGTCTGTCACCCTCACAGGAGTGTCTGTCACCCCCATCAGGAGTGTCTGTCACCCATAGGAGTGTCTGTCACCCTCACACGAGTGTCTGTCACCCTCACCAGGAGTGTCTGTCACCCCCACACGAGTGTCTGTCACCCTCATAGGAGTGTTTGTCACCCCCACACGAGTGTCTGTCACCCTCATAGGAGTGTCTGTCACCCTCACAGGAGTGTCTGTCACCCCCACAGGAATGTCTGTTACCCTCACCAGGAGTGTCTGTTACCCTCACCAGGAGTGTCTGTCACCCCCATAGGAGTGTCTGTCACCCTCACAGGAGTGTCTGTCACCCCCATAGGAGTGTCTATCACCCATCAGGAGTGTCTGTCACCCCCATTAGGAGTGTCTGTCACACTCACACGAGTGTCTGTCACCCCCATTAGGAATGTCTGTCACCCCCATCTGCCCTGCAGCCTCTCCAAGTCCCACTCTGGGCACCCAAAGGTGGCTGAGGCTGTGCCAGGCAGGGGCAGGTGGCTGTTGGCACAATGCCTTCACTGAAAGGGGGGAACAGCCCTGGCACAGCTGCCCAGGGCAGGAGTGGAGTCTCCATCCCTGGAAATGTCCAATCAATGTGTGCATGTGGCACTGGGGATGTGGTTTGGTGCTGCTGCTGCTGGATTTTATGATTTTAAAGGTTTTTTTCAACCTGAACAAGTCTGTGCCGCTGTGAATTGCAGGTAACAAGAATTTAGGAAGAATTTGAGGGACAAACCCTGCGAAGCCACAATGATTGCCATGTTCAGGCATGGATTAGGGTCTGCCTCTTCTGACAAAATAAAAAGGTGCAAGGGTTTGGTTTGGGTAGTTTATTTTCTGGCATTTTCTTTTTGAACTTGGCTCATCAAAAGCTTTGTCATCTCACAAAGGAAAAAAAGGGGATTTTTAGGAGGGGCAATCTGGGAGCACAGGTTACTCAGATGAATATTAGAGAAAGCAAGAAAAGGATCTGTGCTGGGGAAACAAAGTGTAAAGAGGGCAAAAAAAGCCTCAAAAGGAAGTACAGGAAAGCAGAGAAAGGAAAACAGAATAAAATAAATAGAATATAATAACTGGGATAAAATACATAGCATATAATACATGGGACAAAAGAAATAGAATAAAATAAAGTAAATAGAATATAATGAATGAAAAAATAGAATAAAATAAATAGAATATAATGAATAAAAAATAAAATAAAATAAATAGAATATAATGAATGAAAAAATAAAATATAATTAAAAAAAAATAAAATAGGTGTAAGGATGATGAGTACAGAGAGAACACAGAGGACTTGTCCATTAAAGGGCTCCTTTGAGCCATCCAGGAATTTGCAGAGGGCAGCCCCATTCCCCTACAAGTCAGAGGCACCCATAAAGCATTTTGTTGAAATTACAGTCTCATTATTCTCTTGTTTAGGGGAAAAGGCTCCTGTGTCCCCCAGTCCAGTGGAGATTCCCAAGTCCTGCCAGCCCAGGGCTCCCAGGGGGCTCAGCTGCTCCCTGGCTTTGCTCACCCTGTGTCATTTCCAAGGAAGCTGCTCCAGCAGCTCTGGATGCCTCAGCCACCCCAGAAAAGCCCAGCCCAGCCCAGCAGCCTGGGCTGTGCCCTATTTTTGGGATCAGACTCCACACAAGGTGCAGCCCCTGGGGTTTTGTTGGTTTTCACCCCAGGAATGAAGGGCAGCAGCTGCTGACCCTGGAGCCCCAGGCAGGGCCCTCCTGTCACCAGTTGCCCCAGCACAGGTGGAGTTTATTCCCTGTTCAGGCTATTTTGGGGTTTGAAACGCTTTCCCAACGAGCTCCACCTCATGCACAGGCATTGACAGCTGCCTGGCTTTACAGTGTCCCTTAAAATTAATTTGCATGCTTAAATACCCTCCTGTGAGCACAATAGCACCACAGGGACTGCTGCCATCAAGGTTTTAAATGTGCAGCGAGTGTGAAAGATGAACAAGTCGCAGTGTTGGATTTGAAAAGGCAATTTAAACATTAATTATTCAACAGAGCCCTGTTAGGAGGCCAAGAGCCCTTCAAAATCTTCCCATTTCACCCCTCCCTACAAGACTCTGAGTGAATAAATGCCACACAAAAGAAATCATTTCAGAGAAGGTGCTTATCTCAGTATTTACCAACACTCATATTGGCCCTGCTTGAAGAGCAGGAAAAAATCCTCAGCTTCTGCAGAACATCCTTTATTGTGCTCACCAGTGCAGGGGAGATGTGGCTGCAAGAGCCTTTCTGGTGCCTTTAATTCCTCTCAGGCAGTATCTGCTTGGTTTTAATTCAGGTAAAAACAAGAAGATCAGTGTGTGTTGGTACTCTGAGGCAATGCCAGAGTTCTGGCAGATGAGAAATCCACACAGAGGATCCCCCAAAGCAGCATCTCCACATGGAGAAAGCAGCAGGGCTGCCAGGGAAGCTGCTGTTTGTCAGGTTGGGTAGAGAATGGCACATTCCTCACCCAGAGCCATGGCATGGTTTGGGTGGAAGGGACCTTAAGGATCACCCAGTGCCACCCCTGCCATGGCAGGGACACCTTCCCCTGTCCCAGGCTGCTCCAAGCCCCATCCAACCTGGCCTTGGGCACTGCCAGGGATCCAGGGGCAGCCCCAGCTCCAGGGCCTGCCCACCCTCACTGGCAAAAATCCCTTCCTTCCATCCAAGGAAAATCAAACCTGGTTCAGCTCCCAGCCCTTTCCCCTGTCCCAGTGCAGAGCTGGCACTGGGCAGGGACAGGAGGGGACTCCAGGCAATCCTGGCTCTGGCAGGCAGGGAGAGATTTCCTCAGCTGAAAACAAGTTTGTGTGTGCAGCAGCCATCAGCTGACAGTCTCCAGTGAGATCTCCATGGAAACACCACCCCTGAGGATGCTGCTGTGCTGGCAGGGCACTCCTGAAAGGCTGACAGGCAGAGGATTCCAGCCCTGGGCATGGGAAGGAGCATCCCTCTTCCCAGAGAACACTCATCAGGCTGCTCCATGGATACACCTCACTACTGGTGCTATTATTGTCCATTTTGTCCTCAAAAAACCTTCAGAGCATTTCAAACCATTGCTCTTGTCCCAAAAATGAAGGAATTTCTGTAGCACTGATCAGCTCCTTCCACATGGTGGAAGGGCTTCCATGAAAGGAGGCACAGAAAAATGGGGAGAGTGTGCAAAGCAACTCAGGGGTGGAAAAACAACACAAATATAAACATTAGGTAACAAATATAAACCACAATTACAACAAGGAACAAACAACTGCTCTCAACAGGATTGACTTTGCCAGGGTTAAATCTGAGAGAAATACAAATGGAGTGGCTTTGTAGGTTTAGATTGGATGTTAGGAAAAAATCCTTCCCTGGGAGGGTGGGCAGGCCCTGGCACAGGGTGCCCAGAGCAGCTGGGGCTGCCCCTGGATCCCTGGCAGTTTCCAAGGCCAGGTTGGACACTGGGACAGTGGGAGATGTCCCTGCCATGGCAGGGGTGGCACTGGGTGAGCTTTAAGATCCCTTCCAATCCAAATTCAATCCCATTGTTCTGTGAAATGTTTTGTGTATAAAGCAAAGGCACCCCAAATTCTCCTCCTCTCCCCTTCCTACAGCTCAGGGGGCTCTGGATCCACCAGCAGGATCAGTGCCCACCCCAGTCCCAGGGCAGGAGGGGCAGCTGCAGGGAGAGGCTGTGAGCAGAGCTGGAATTTTACACCACAGAATCTACCAAAGCTTGGTTTTATCAAATTTCCATCCTGGAATGTTACCTTGATAACCTGTATGGGTCAGCAGAGGATCTGCTGGACCCATCCCTGCTGTGCCAAGCACTCCAGCACCCCTGGAATCTCAAGGGCTCCTGCTCAGGTCAAAGAAACTGGCTGTGGTAGGTTACTGAGGGGAATAACTGCACATCTACCAATAAAACTGATTTATAACTGCAGAAATGGGAGAATTCTCAGAGCAAGAGACCTCTCTGCACAGACCATTAACTGCTCTTGTCCTGAGGAGCTCCAAACAGCCACATGAGCAACACAGAGACAAGATACAGCCAAAAATGAGCCAAAATACAGCCAGAAATACAACAGAGAGCCAAAATACAGCCAAAAATACAACATAGAGCCAAAATACAGCCAAAATACAACATAGAGCCAAAATACAGCCAAAAATACAACACAGAGCCAAAATACAGCCAAAATACAACATAGAGCCAAAATACAGCCAAAATACAACACAGAGCCAAAATACAGCCAAAATATAACACAGAGCCAAAATACAGCCAGTACTGAGCCAAAATACAGCCAAAAAACAACACAGAGCCAAAATACAGCCAGTACTGAGCCAAAATACAGCCAAAAATACAACACTGAGCCAAAATACAGCCAAAAATACAACACTGAGTCAAAATACAGCCAAAATATAACACAGAGCCAAAATACAGCCAATAATGAGCCAAAATACAACACAGAGCCAAAATACAGCCAGTACTGAGCCAAAATACAGCCAAAATACAACATAGAGCCAAAATACAGCCAATATTGAGCCAAAATACAGCCAAAAATACAACACAGAGCCAAAATACAGCCAAAATACAACACAGAGCCAAAATACAGCCAAACATACAACACAGAGCCAAAATACAGCCAGAATACAACACAGAGCCAAAATACAGCCAGTACTGAGCCAAAATACAGCCAAAAATACAACATAGAGCCAAAATACAGCCAAAAATACAACACTGAGTCAAAATACAGCCAGTGCTGAGCCAAAATACAACACAGAGCCAAAATACAGCCAGAAATACAACAGAGAGCCAAAATACAGCCAAAAATACAACACTGAGCCAAAATACAGCCAATATTGAGCCAAAATACAGCCAAAAATACAACACAGAGCCAAAATACAGCCAGAAATACAACAGAGAGCCAAAAATACAGCCAAAAATACAACACAGAGCCAAAATACAGCAAAAAATACAACCTAGAGCCAAAATACAGCCAATAATGACCCAAAATACAGCCAAAAATACAACACTGAGCCAAAATACAGCCAGTACTGAGAAAATACAGCCAAAAATATAACATAGAGCCAAAATACAGCAAAAAATACAACACAGAGCCAAAATACAGCCAATACTGAGCCAAAATACACCAAAAATACAACAAGAGCCAAAATACAGCAAAAAATACAACACAGAGCCAAAATACAGCCAATACTGAGCCAAAATACACCAAAAATACAAGAGCCAAAATACAGCAAAAAATACAACATAGAGCCAAAATACAGCCAATAATGGCCCAAAATACAGCCAAAAATAAAACATAGAGCCAAAATACAGCCAATGCTGAGCCAAAATACAGCCAAAAATACAACATAGAGACAAAATACAGCCAAAAATACAACACAGAGCCAAAATACAGCCAGAATACAACACAGAGCCAAAATACAGCCAATACTGAGCCAAAATACAACACAGAGCCAAAATACAGCCAGAAATACAACACTGAGTCAAAATACAGCCAATACTGAGCTAAAATACAGCCAAAAATACAACACAGAGCCAAAATACAGCCAATACTGAGCCAAAATACAGCCAAAAATACAACATAGAGCCAAAATACAGCCAAAATACAACATAGAGCCAAAATACAGCCAAAAATACAACAGAGAGCCAAAATACAGCCAATGCTGAGCCAAAATACAGCCAAAAATACAACATAGAGCCAAAATACAGCCAAAAATACAACCTAGAGCCAAAATACAGCCAAAATACAACCTAGAGCCAAAATACAGCCAAAAATACAACATAGAGCCAAAATACAGCCAAAATACAACATAGAGCCAAAATACAGCCAAAATACAACATAGAGCCAAAATACAGCCAATGCTGAGCCAAAATACAGCCAAAATACAACAGAGAGCCAAAATACAGCCAGAATACAACACAGAGCCAAAATACAGCCAGTACTGAGCCAAAATACAGCCAAAATACAACAGAGAGCCAAAATACAGCCAAAAATACAACATAGAGCCAAAACACAGCCAATAATGACCCAAAATACAGCCAAAAATACAACACTGAGCCAAAATACAGCCAGTACTGAGCCAAAATACAGCCAAAAATATAACATAGAGCCAAAATACAGCCAAAAATACAACACTGAGCCAAAATACAGCCAATATTGAGCCAAAATACAGCCAAAATAGCCAACACAGAATCACCACAGAGCCTGCCCTAGGGCTCTCTGTAGGAATGGATATTCTATTTTTAACACATCTTTTATTGGTGAAAAAGCAACAATTACTGACATTTCTTAGTAACATTCTTTCTGAAATTTCTTTCTGAAATTGCTCAGCTCTCATTTTTAAGGCATTAAGGATTACAGAGGGAAATGTTCAGGTGACAATTGATCTGGTTTTGTGCTGCTGTAAATGTACAATCTGCACCTTTACACCCATCAGGCACACAGGTAAAACAGACATTGTCCTAAACCTGTGACAAACACAGATTTATCTCTCATTAATCCTGCACTCAGTGAATTTCAGTGACCTGGACACTCTGGTTAAGGTAAAGGTGGAGAAACCAATAGTGAGAAATCCGGATGGACAAAATCCTGCCTTGCCCACATCACCACAAAACACCTGTGAGGGAACACCTGGAAAATCAGGTGTGGAAAACCCCTCTGCTAAAAGGCTGGGAGTGTGGGGGTGTCTGAGCTCTGCTGGGAGCCTGGGGTGTTTGCACCCTGATTTTCACCAGGATGGGGGTGTTTGCACCAGGCTGGGATTGTCTGCACCCCGATTTTCACCAGGATGGGGGTGTTTTAACCAGACTGGGGATGTTTGCACCCAGTTTTTCAGCGGGCTGCGGGTGTTTGCACCAGGCTGGGGGTGTTTGTACCCTGTTGTTCACCAGACTGAGGGTGTTTTCACCAGGCCATGGGTGTTTGCATCCTGGTTTTCACCAGGCTGGGGTTCTCTGCACCCTGATTTTCACCTGGCTGGGGGTGTTTGCATCAAGCTGAGGGGGTCTGCACCCTGTTGTTCACCAGGCTGGGGGTATTTGTACCCTGGTTTTCACCAGACTGAGGGTGTTTTCACCAGGCTGGGGGGGTTTGTACCCTGTTTTTTACCAGGCTGGGGGTGTTTGCATCAAGCTGAGGGGGTTTGCACCCTGGTTTTCACCAGGCTGGAGGGGAGTTCACCAGGCTGGGGGTGTTTGCACCCTGTTGTTCACCAGACTGAGGGTGTTTTCACCAGGCTGGGGGTGTTTGCATCCTGGTTTTCACCAGGCTGGGTTTGTCTGCACCCTGTTTTTCACCAGGCTGGGGGTGTTTGCACCCTGTTGTTCACCAGGCTGGGGGTGTTTGCACCAGGCTGGGGATGTTTGCATCAGGCTGGAGGTGTCTGCACCCTGTTATTCACCAGGCTGGGGGTGTTTGCATCAGGCTGGAGGTGTCTGCACCCTGTTATTCACCAGGCTGGGGGTGTTTGCACCCTGGTTTTCACCAGGCTGGGTTTGTCTGCACCCTGTTTTTCACCAGGCTGGGGATATTTGCACCAGGCTGGGGGTGTCTGCACCCCGGTTTCCACGGGCACACAGCCCCTGGCACACAGGAGGTTGTGCTGCCAGCCCCTCAGAGCACAGAGACACCAGTGCTGGGCCAGAACAGCAGCCAGGAAAGCAGCTGCTCAGGGCAGCTTCCTTTCAAAACAAGAGCACTGCCATGGAGACACTGCCTGCTGCAGCCAGCATTCCCACTGGGAGTAGCTACTCCATGGATACTCTGTGCTGGGTGCCCAGCAAGGAGGGCAGGAGGAGACTCTAAACCCAACATTATGGATGCAGCTTGAGCTAATCATCCCCTCCACATCTGCAGATGAGATTTCACCCTCACCCTAATCCCATCTCAGCCCTCCCAGCAGTACAGAAATGCCAGGTTTGTCATTTCTCCAAATGCAAACATCCCAGAGAATCTGTGCAGGGCATTTCCCAGCAGCCAGGCAGGCTCTGGAGGCTGGAGATAACCAGAGCACCCCAGGCTGAGGGAGACTCAGCTGAATCCCTGCTCCAGGATGTGGGGAGCAAAGCTGAGGTGCTGCCCACCCCTTCCATCCCTGCTAATCCACTGCCTGGCAGCTCCACCCTGCTACCCCCAAGGCCAGACCTGACTGTAATTCTGAGTTTAGCTTTGGTAAGATTTACATTAAACATGAACAAATAGAAAAAAATCTAAATAAATAAATTCAAGCACAAGCTGAAGGATCAGACAAGCCCTCAGAGACACAGGAACAGTGGCATAAGCTGCTGTGAAATGCCAGCCCCTGCCAGGGCCAGGATCCTGCACACAGCAAAGCAAACTGATACAGGGAGAGAGCAGAGAACTGTAAGAGGCAGTTTGGGGTTTAGCTTTTATTTTATGCACCAAAATTAAAAGCTAATATGATCACAGAATCATAAAACCATGGAATATCCTGAGTTGGAAGGGACCCACCAGGATCACCCAGTCCAACCCCTGGTCCTGCCCAGGACACCCCAACAAACCCACCCTGTTGCTTTGGTGCTGCAATAACTGCACTGTAACTGTTATAAAGACATTAAATATATCAGAAACTGCAAGCCAAAGACTTTTTCCATGTTATGGACATGAAAATGGAGCTACAGAGTAAAGACACTGCCCTGAAAGAGCCCCAGCCCTTTTTCCATGTTATGGACATGAAAATGGAGCTACAGAGTAAAAACACTGCCCTGAAAGAGCCCCAGCTGAGGATCCCCAGGGCTGTACTCACGTTGTAGAGGGGGATGGTCTTCATCACCTTGTACTGCTTCATGGGGTCCATCTTGTACAGGTGTCTGTCAGTGATGAAAATGGCCCTGTCCTCCACCTTGTTAAAGCGATTCACCTGCACAGAAACACCTTGTGAGTCCCACTGACCCCTGCAGGAACACAGGGAATGAAACTGGGCAGTGCCAAGTGCCCAACTCACTTAAAAATGCCCCAAACTTGTACAAAAATACCCCAAACTTGTACAAAAATATCCCAAAGTCACACAACAAACACCCTAAACTCACAAACAGCCAAAAGTCACACAAAAATACCTGAAACTCACACAAAAATACCCCAAACTCACACAAAAATACCCCAAAGTCACACAACAAACACCCTAAACTCACAAACAGCCAAAAGTCACACAAAAATACCCCAAACTCACACAAAAATACCTGAAACTCACACAAAAATACCCCAAACTCACACAAAAATACCCCAAACTCACACAAAAATACCTGAAACTCACACAAAAATACCCCAAACTCACACAAAAATACCCCAAAGTCACACAACACACCCTAAACTCACAAACAACCAAAATCACACAAAAATACTCCAGACTCACACAAAAATACCTGAAACTCACACAAAAATACCCCAAAGTCACACAACACACACCCTAAACTCACAAACAGCCAAAAGTCACACAAAAATACCCCAAACTCACACAAAAATCCCCCAAACTTGTACAAAAATACCCCAACGTCACACAACAAACACCCTAAACTCACAAACAACCAAAATTCACACAAAAATACTCCAGACTCGCACAAAAATACTCCAAACTCACACAAAATAACCCCAAACCCACACAGCTCCTAAACAGGTTTTCTCCTTGGACCTTGGAGCACTGAAAAGGGAACATGGTCCCTGTAATCCCATTATACAAAAGAGACAGAGGAGCAACATTCCCAGTCATCCAGCAGAGCTGTGGCACCCTGGGAAATTCCAGTTTTCACCCAAACCAAGGCCAGAGGCTTCCCTCAGGCACAATCAAGCCCTGTCCAAGTGGAGCTCAGGCTGTTGTCCCCACATTGCCAAGGAGCTTTGGGAACCCCAAATGGAGAATCCCTGCCCTGGCACAGCCCAGACCTGAGGCTTTGGACCATCCTTGGTCTGGGTCCTGTCCCTCCATCCCTTGTCCCCAGTCCCTTTCCAGCTCTCCTGGAGCCCCTTTAGGCCTGGAAGGGGCTCTGAGCTCTCCCTGGAGCTCCACCTCATCCAGGCTGGTGGATGCCCCTCAGCACTAAACACTCACCAGGCAGGATGCAAAGGTTTGTTGGAAATGTCCAAGAAAGTAGGACACAAAGTAGAAATTGTTTTTCACTGAGGCAAAACCAGAGTCATGGTTGTATCACAGTCACTGAGATATTTATTAATCAACTGAGAAGGGGAGACAAGGGTAAGACGTGAGGAGGATGAACATAAATAGGATTTTCCAGGGTGAAATCAGGAGACAACGGGAGAACTTAAATATCCTCAGTCAGGAGGCAGCAGAGTGACAAAGTTCAGAGCAGATAAAGGCAAAAAAATGCAAATTGGAGAGCTCTGTGACAGCTTTACATTAACGGCACTGACTCAGAAAAAGCAACCGAGGATGATTTCAGACAGCTCTGGAGAGATCTTGGCACAGAGACATGAGGCAGCTCAGAAAAAGCAGAATGTTGGCACAGGCAAGGAATAACATGGGAATAATGTCCTGGGAGCCATGGTTCACCTGGAACAGCCTGTGAAGGACCAGGGTGCTGAGTGTGAAGGAGAATCTGGTGGTTCAGAGAAGGTGAAGAACATGATTGAGGGCCTGGGAATCTCACAGGAAGAGATGCTGAGTAACCAGGATTATTTTAGGAAGCAGATGAATGGGAGAAAAAAGCCTAAAGGCTATGAAACACTGAATGGCCCTGAGAAAGTAGGTTAGGAGTGCCTGGTGCCACATGTTGGGTGCTGGAGCAGAGCAGCACTGGTTCCTCAGCCAGGATTTGGGGAAGCTCTGGGCTCTCCACACTCCAGGTCCTGGGAGCTGAACCAAAGTCAAGTCCCTGGAGCTGGATCTGCCCCTCAGAGCTCAGATCAAAGCTCAGATCAATCAAGAAATTGATTTTTTGTGATTTGTTTGCAGAGTCTGACACAGTGAACACTGCCTGGGCACTGCTGTGACCCTGCCTGGCTGCTGTCCCACCCCCAGCCCCTGGTGACAAAGGGAGCAGATTTCTGGTGCTGTGACACCAGAGCCACCCCAGGGCAGGAGGCCCTGTGGCTGCTGCCTGGGAAGCAGAGATGGGAAGCAGAAATGAGAAGCAGAAATGAGAAGCACACTCAGATTTCACAGCCAGAAAGGCTGGAAAAGCCCTCTGAGATCACCAAGTCCAATTGTTCCTCCAGCACTGCCAAGGCTGCCACTGACCCCTGTCCCCAGGGATGGGGACTTCACCACTGCCCTGAGCAGCTGTGCCAATGCCTGATCACTCTTTTTGTGAAGAAATTTTCCCAATATCCATCCTAAATCTCCCCTGGCCCAGCCTGAGGCCGTTCCCTCTGCTCCTGTCCCTGTTCCCTGGAGCACAGCCCGGCCCCCCCGGCTGTGCCCTCCTGGCAGGAGCTGTGCAGAGCCACAAGGGCCCCTGAGCCTCCTTTGCTCCAGGCTCAGCCCCTGCCCAGCTCCCTCAGCCCCTCCTGGGGCTCCAGACCCTTCCCAGCTCCCTCAGCCCCTCCTGGGCTCCATCCCCTGCCCTGGACACCCCCAGCCCCTCCAGGTCCTTCTCACCATGAGGTGCCCAGAGCTGACCGCAGGACTCAGGGGACAGTCACTGCCCTGCTCCTGCTGCCACACCATTTCTGATCCAAACCAGGTGTCCTTGGCCTCTGGCACACCTGGATTAACCCTCAGCCCCTGCTGATATATTTTGAAATACCCCAAAGCTGTATTCCAAGCCAATATTGTGGAATATTGTGGGAGTTCTACAGGCATGGTTTGAATCCCACTATTTTCTCATGGCTCCCTGCTGGTTTTAGTATTAAAATTCTCTCTCCAGGTTTTAGTATTAAAATTCAGCTAAAGGAATGTACCAAAGGAGAGGCCCAGCAGCTCATCTCACCTGAGGAGCAAAATCTCATGTCATTCTTGCTTTTTCCAAGCAGAGGAGGCTCCAGGTGCCTCATGCACCTACAGTGCATTTGTGTAAATAATACCTGCTGTGAATTAAAGTACAAACTGTCCCACTGGGGAGCAGGCACAGAAGGGACTCACACAAATTTGCACTCACAAATTTGCACTCAAAATTGCACTCACAGTGCAAATACCACTATTGGCCTTGTAGGAGTAAGGACAGGCCTTCTGTTTTCAGCTACAGCTCATTCCCTCCTGGGGAACAGCCCTTCCCAGCATTGTGTTCTCTGCACCTTCTGGGCATTCTTTATTTATATCTTGTTGATCCAAATGTGAATCAATCCTAATTTAGCTTCCTGACAAGCTCGTGGGGGAAATGAAGATCTGGCAAAGAGCTGAAAAATCTTCAAGGAAGTTTTTCAAGTTTCTGTCAGTGGCTTCTGGACACTGCAGGGCAGAGGCCTTTGAAAGAGATGATCCTGTCAAAGGAGCTTGGTGCCACAAGTGACAAGTGGGAAGAAAAACCTTATTCTAAAGAAAATGGAGAGAGAGAGATGTTTCCTAGGTGATCCAACAAAATCTGGAGGTTTGCATGAAATATGCATTTGGTTTCTCCTAAGGCAAAAATCTTGAAAATTTCCTTTGAAAAAGTGAAGAGCAGCACAATGCTCAGAAAAGATGGATTTTTCCATAGGCAGGAATGACCTGTTTCTACCTGTGCCTACTGCAGGGAAGCAAGCACACAGCTCATTCTCCTCCCCTCAGCAAGGCTTCAAAGCCTTTCCCAGCCCTCCTGTAAAAACTGCTCCAAACAGAGCCCCCCATTATTATTCAGCTCAAGCTGCTGAAATTGGGCCCCCACACAGGCAAAGAAAACTTTACCAGCAGCTCAAAACTTGGAGAGCAGTTCCTAGAATAAATTTACTATTTGGAGTTAAAACCACAAAATTATTGAGGCTGGAAAAGCCCTCCCAGCCCATCAAGTCCAACCTGTGCCCAATCCCCACCTTGTCACCAGCCCAGAGCATTGAGTGCCACATCCAGGTGCTCCTTGGGCACCTGCAGGGATGGGGACTCCAACACCTCCCTGGGCAGCCCCTGCCAAGGCCTGACCACCCTTTCCAGGAAGTTCTTCCTGATCTAGAATCTTCTAAATTCTTCCTGAAGAATTCATTAGATCAATGTCAGTCATCATTAAAGTTAAAAAGTTAAAAACATTCTGTGTCAATGAATTTAATGAGCCAATATCTGACAGGTCACAGGGGCTGCTCTACCCATAAATGTGTTTAAATAGGTGAGCTCTGGGCTCCACCTCTGTCTGCTCAAGCTGCTCAGTATTTTTGCTTTTAATGTGTTTTCTGTGCAAGGAAAGAAGTGCATTAGACTGAATATTTCCAAAAGCTGACACCTGAACTTTCTGTTGACACTTAACAACTGTTTCACATGTGGTTTGGTGACTCAGTAGCTGAAGGAAGCCACAGAGGAAGGCTGATGCTGCTTCAAAAATAAAACATGCAGCCCAGCTCACCAAAGTGCCCTTTAACACCTTCCCACCAACAGCTTCTTGTCTCAGGGAAGAGCAGGAGCAGCACAGTTTTTGTTCAGGAATCCTCAAATAAGCTGAATCATGAAAACACAGCACGGATGAACTCGAGCAGCCTTTTTTTGTCAATTGCTGCTTTGTTCAGGAGAATTATTTAAGGGAAGCAATGAAATCACCTGATAATTACAATTTCATTTCTATAATTCACTCTGCAGGCCCCTGTTAAAGCTTCACGTGAGTGAATTTTCAGCAGAGATCAAACACAACCTGCAAACCCACAGGAACCAGGTTTAACATGAGAGATGTGACAAATGTGCCCTGAGCACTGGCCAGGCTGCACGTGCCAGCACCACGTGCCACCCTGGGCCAATAAGGTTTGGTAATGTGGGAAATGGATTTACAGGCAATATTTGTTATATATATAAACAAATATTATATATTTTTATATATTATATTATTATATATTATATTATATCATTATATATTATTATATATTATCTATTATATTATATAAAACATATCCATATATATTAGTATTTTATATATAATATGCAAAACACATATTATAATATAAAATATATAAAATATATAAATATATATTATATATATTATTATACATATATATTATATATATTATTATATATATATATTTAACATGAGAGATGTGACAAATGTGCCCTGAGCACTGGGCCAGGCTGCACGTGCCAGCACCACGTGCCACCCTGGGCCAATAAGGTTTGGTAATGTGGGAAATGGATTTATAGGCAATATTTGTTATATATAAAAAACAAAATATTATATTATATTATATTATATTATATTATATTATATTATATTATATTAATTAGTATTTTTATATATGATATATAAAACACATATTATAATATACAATATATAATACATATAATATATATACATATATGAAGGCATATATATACACCTTCATAAAACTAAAAATAAAATAAAAATTTTTAAAACACCTCTCAGTTACCCCATCTCTAAATCAAAAAAAAACCCCATAATCCAACAGGTAGGACATAGGGAAGTCAAGGCTAAAGAGAAGAAACCTGATGATTCATTTAAAAATGTATTTGTTAAAAATTCCAAGGGAAGAATGCAGCAATGAGGAGAGATTCCCCCTGCCCCAGCACTGAGGGTCACCCAGGGACTGCCCTTACTCTGGGCTAAGAGGCAGAATGCCAAAACTTGTATTTCTGACAAGAGAAAGACTTTGATTTTAAAGAGCTTAGGATGGAAATGGTTTCCTGGAAGGGCAAAGGCTGTTCCCAGCTGTGCTCCTGCAGTCAGAGCAGAGTCACTCCTGCCCAACAGCTCTCACCTCTGCTCAGTACATCCAGAAACCTGACCTGAGGAAGTGCCTTGCTTGGAAAGGGAAATGCTAAATTCTCAAATGTCAAATCCTTCTCCTGTTAACCTTCCCATTTCAGCAGTGTTTGTGTTCATTGCTCTGCTCCCTTGGACGTTTCCTGTCTGTACAAGCAGAAGACAAACGGTTCCCTGAGGAAGGAGCCATATCCCAGCATGGCTTTGGATGGGAGAGTTTGCTTTTGTGACATGGAGATGCTCTGGAATCACCAGGCTTACACATCCATGAGATGGCACAGTGCAGCCCTGCCCTCAGTAGTGCTGGGATCATGGAATCATGGAGTGGTTTGGGTTTGGAGGGACCTTAGAGACCACCCAGTGCCACCCCTGCCATGGCAGGGACACTTTCCACTGTCCCAGGCTGCTCCAAGCCCCATCCAGCCTGGCCTTGGACTCTTCCAGAGATGGGAAATGCTGATGGCTCCAAAGCCATGCCAGGAATCCCTAACTCAGCAGGCCAGCAGGGGATCTGGACTGTGGCATTCACAGTCTCTGAACAGAGAGCCATCATTCTCTCTCTCAGGGTTTTTCCTGGAGAAGCACAGAGAGAAAAAGAGGAAAACAATTCTTATCTCTGCTTGCTGCTCCTGTTGTTTTTGCACACATGTTATGGAGATTGTTTACCTGAAGTGATTTGTCAGTTGGATTTTGCTGAGGATTGTTTTGTTTCCTTGGCCAATTGGGGAAAAATTGAGCCAAATTTTCCTTAGGCCAATTGGGGAAAATTGTGTCCTGACTGTCAGGAGTTCAAGCATGAGTTTTCTTCAGTATTCTTTAATACTCTTTGTAGTACAGCATCTTTCATATAGTGTAGTATCATGTAATATTATATAGTTTAATAAAGCAATTGTTCAGCCTTCTGAACCAGTGGAGTCAGCTGCCAATCATTCCCTACATTGGGACACCCTGATTTTACAATACAAGTCCTACCTCTCTGTGAAAAGAAAGCAACAATTTAACCTTTCAAAAGTTAAAAGAAATTACAAGATAATTTAAAACCCATATGGCTGCAAGGCTATAACCCTGCAATATTTGTGATTTCAGCTGAGCTGAAATTCACCCACAGCTTTAAAGCTTTGCCTCTGAGAGCACTGAAAGCTTTTCAGGCTCAGGAGAAATCCACTTTATGATGGGTAACACCTATTCCATCCCCATTCTGCTTCTACTATTGAAGTGCTGGCATCTCAGTGCAACAAACCCACAAAAACTGGATTCTTCCAGCACAGTCTCAGTACAGAAACATGGCATGCTCAGAGATTCCTCCATACACCAAAACCAACAAATGCTGCTCTGACCCTTGTCTGGAGGCAGGAGCTCTGTCCTGGCAGGTAGGGAACAGGATGAAATGTGGATCTGTGCTTCAGGAATCTGCTTTGCCCTGTGCTTGCACAGGAGATTGTCCTTGAGAGCTGAACCAGGAGCAAAAGAAACACAAGGATGTGAAGGCTGGAGAGCTGCATAACAATGAACCAGATAAAACTCACACTGTGTCCATCACACACAGACCCCAGTGATGCCATCACCATCATTCCATCACATCTCTAAGAACTGAATATTGTCCTTTCTACAGTTATCCCAGTTTAGTCAGAAGCTGCAACTGGAATCAGTTCATTAAATGAGTTAGAAGAGGAATTATTTTGATTTCAGCCTAACCTGAGAAAAGCCAGGGGGAAACTCTGCATTTCTCTGTCCCTCAGGGAGGTTCAACCCAAGAGCTGTGAGGTTGTAAAGAGGAAGTTTGGATTCAGACTGGCCAGCTCCTCCCTTAATCCTGTGAACCCCATCCTCACAGAGAACGTGGTCACAGCAACACCAAACTCCACTGAGATAATTTTGCTTGGAAAGCAAGAAGAGATTTCTATTTTTATGAACACAAATCACTGTTGAATAAACAATACAACTCACTGCCACTTGCAAAGTTTTATTAGAAAGTGAGATTTTGTGTTGCAGCATGAATTGTTTAGATCTGCAGAATCAGAAGGAATAACTGTGCTTGTGGGGACCAACTGCAGTATTTACAAATAAAAAGAATATACAGCTTCTTAAAAACACCTGAACACCCACAGCACTCACCTGCCACTGAAATTGAGTTTGTCTGTTGGCTTTGTAAAATTAAAAATATCCTTCCCTGACAGATATTTCCAACCAGCATCATTAGGACCTACCCACAACAATTAAACGAGTCTGTTTTTTTAATTAGCTGTTTAAACCTTCCAACCAAGTTAACAAAAAACCCAATTCTGCTACAAAAAACCATCAGACACAACCCAGTTATGCAGAAGGAACTGATTTTATCATGAAATCATGGAATGGTTTGGGTTGAAGGGTTCTTAAAGACCATTCAGTCCCAGCACTCTGCATGGGCAGGGCCTCAACAATTGACACGATGAAGCCCCAGCATCACCCAACCTTGCTCCACCCAAAAATCCCTGATGCAGCTCCTTGGAAGTGCTCTGATGTGCTGTGCCAGCACCCCAGGGTCACCTCCTGGTCCCTGGACACCCCAGCCCCGTTACCTTGCGCACGTGGCAGGAGAAGAGGATGTTCATGTACTTGTCCTTGCGCTTCAGCTCGTTGGCCACGGGGGTGAAGGAGCCTGAGCTCTGGGGGCTGTCTGGTTTCTGGAAAAGCAGAGACAGGCTCAGAACATGGCTCCCTCCACCCTTCTGTGCTTTGGGAAACCAAACCTTGACACACCAAAATGCTCCAAGGGAGGATGGAGTAAAGGGAAGCAATCAAATCTGCCTAGAGAGAATTTCTTTCAGTCTCTGTGTTTTCCATTCTACCCAGCATTTCAGTCTCCCAGTGAAGTCTGGCTCTGCCCATTTGCAGAGACAGCTGATGGCACTGCTTTAGTGCTGCTCAGGATTCACGAAAATCTCTCCTAGTGCAGTGGAAGCCAAGATTTTGAACCCACATGAACAGAGGAAATATCTAAGTACTTCCCCTCCCAATAAACCAATGCTCATTTTCCAGAATTTTCCCCTTCCAGCCCCCTGAGCCCAGATCCCTTCACTCACCAGTGCGATGTAGTTGCCCTGCCAGGCTCTCTGGAGGCCAATGTCAGCCCTGTGGCCCTTCAGCAGCTCCATGGCAGCCACCTTGGCCCTGAGCTGAGGCAGCACCTCTGGGGGAACGCTCCGGATCAGCTCGGCCGCTCTCCACCTGCCACCAAAGCAAGAGCAAGGTCTGCCTCAGCCTGGAGCTCGCCAGGAAGGACTCCTGCTGCCAGAGCAGCACCACAAGGACACCTCAGAGTCCTGCCCAGGCACTCCCCAAGCTGCAAAGGTCAGCTGATGTTTTAAAGTCATGTATTATACTATATTATATGATATTGTATTATATCATATTGTATCATATCGTATCATATTGTATCATATAATATAATATTTAAAATACATATTCATATATATTAGTATTTTATATATATAATATATAAAACACATATTATAATATACAATATATTAAAATATATAATATATAAAATATATATATATATATGAAGGTATATATAAATACCTTCACAATTGTATTGCATCGTATTGTATAATAAATATAATATAATATAATATAATTTGAATATATATTCATACATATTAGTATTTTATGTATATAATATATAAAACACATTATAATATAGAATATATTAAAAATATATAATATATATAATATATATACATATATGAAGGTATATATAGATACCTTCAAAAAAGGTATTTATATATAAATACCCGTCACTACCCATCCCACACCCACAAGTCAACCACTGGTGCATCTGTTGGCAATCAAATGTGTGCAAGGCCATTTTTGGGCTCATTTACAGCACCATTCTTCTCTATCCAGCCCATTTTTGGGCTCATTTGCAGCACCATTCTCCTCTAACAGCTGAATTTGGCCCTTCTGTTCCAACTGCTCCATGGAACAGGGCAGGGCAGCCCATGCATTGCCCCACACCACACCCCAGCCTTCAGCAGCAGCAGAACTCAAGGGTTAAAGCTGTAAAAAGGCTTTTTAGCAGCTAAAATTCTGTAGTTCTGATAACTGAGCTAATTCTGAAAGCAGGACTCTCTCCCCAGCCAGGCTGTGGGTGGATGGATGTCTCTCCTGAAAGAGACAGCTGGAGAAAATAACAGAGCTGACTTGATCTAGAGCTGCTGGAACTGCCCTGCAAGCTGATGGCTGGACAGGAGGTCTCTGAAAGCCCCTCCAGCCAACATTTCTCTCATTCAGCCACTTTCAGAAGTCATCATTTCTCAAACTGGAATTGTAAGTACTTTGCCTACAGCTTCCCAGAGGAAAAAAATCACCAGCCTTTAGATACTGGGAGTTTAATGAAGGTACAAACACCAGTTCTGCAAACAGAACATGGGTGACAAGGGGAACATCACTCATTTTACTGCACAAAAACACTGGGTTACTACAAGAAATCTTGAGGAAATCCAGAAGATTCTTTTTCTCCTCCCCCCCATCCAAGAGCAGCTGCTCTTTCTTTTCAAAACCAACCAGAAAGGGGCCAAGGAAGGAAACACAATGTTTATCACAATGGAACAACCTGGTCTGGGGGAAGGTGCCCTTGTCCATGGCATGGGTGGGACTGGATGGGCTTTAAGATCTAAACCACGCTGGGGCTCTGTGATTCAACAATAAATCTTTGGATCAGGATTATCTGCCTGGTCAAGGGCATGAAGCCAGTGACACCCAAATCATGTCCTTCAGCCAGATGTCCCTGGGACCGATGTCTTCTGAAGGCTGACCTAAAACAGAGACTGGACAGAGCTAAAGAATAAATAGGGATTTATTAGGAGGCCTCAATGGATCCACTTTGGGCAGCACAAGAGCCCAGCCAGGGCTGCACCCCAGGTGAACCCAAAATAGTCACAAAATGCCCCATCAGTCATGAGGTCTCACAATTTTATAAGTTTTGGTCTATTAGCATATTAGAGTTAATTGTTCAATTACAGCTTTAGGTTATGCAGTCCCATCCTTGTTTTTCTCTCTTCAGCCCACATTGTTTATGCTCTTGGGCCTGAGATTTGGATCATTTGTCCTTTGTGAAAAATGTGTATTTTATGATTGGCTTTTCACAATTATTCAAATGAATATTATATGTGTTGTGTTAGAAAGTGATGCTAGATTAATTTTTTAGTAGTGTGTTAAATATAGTTTTAGGTTATAACAAAATGTTAAAACAGAAACTATGCTATGTAAGATACTTTTAAAAGAAAGGACTCGCAGAGAGATAGCAGCCACAGGACACCTGAATCTTTCAGAGAAAGAGAATTTATTGCTCCCTTATCAGAAGAAATGAACTTCTTCCCACCTTGCTCAGCCATGAAAATGCCTTTAGGATTAAGAGGAAGAAGCTGACACTGACCAGACAGAATCCTGTGTTTGAATGGAATTTATGCATCATGGATGAAGTGTATGAATATGCAACAGGCTGTTGCTTTTAAGGGTTAATCCTCCGTTAATGTGGGTCCTTCTTCAGGTTCATGCTGCCCAGAAAAAGGTACCCTGACTGTCTGTAACTCCTTGTTTCTATTGTCTCATATTGTCTTAATCCAAATTGTCCAAATTTTTATTACTCTAATTATATTACTATTTTACTCTAATTATATTACTATTTCACGCTAATTATATTACTATTTTTATAACCATTTTATTACTATTGAACTTTTAAAATTTTCAAAACAAGTGACTGGCGTTTTTCACATCCTCATATGAAGCCCAGACCTACCCACTAAAGCAGCACAGAACCTGAAAAACACAAAAACTAAAACCTGCAGGAGCTGTGCCATGGGGGGCTGTGTCTGTGCCCCTTTGTGAGCCTGTCAGGAACCCTCAGCCAGTCCTGAGTTGGCAGACAAGGGGGAGACACTCTCTGTGCCCTGAGGGTACTGAGGGCACCTGGGCTGAGGGGAGACACTCTCTGTGCCCTGAGGGTACTGAGGGCACCTGGGCTGGGGGCAGACACTCTCTGTGTGTGCCCCGAGGGTACTGAGGGCACCTGGGCTGGTGCCTTTGCAGCACAAGAGACACCAGAGACATTGGTAGATGATAAAGGGCTGACTCTTAGCAGGGGTTAATCCAAGGTTTTATTCAGGGGCTCTGGAGAGCTCCTGCACCTCAGGGGGCTCCTGCTGAGAGCCCAGGAGATGTGCCAAGGTTACATTTAAAGGGAGGTGGAAACCAAAAGTAGATAACATTTTACTGACCAATAAGTGACCCTAAGGGATGGGTACTGGGGGATGGACATTTAGGACAGCGTATGGGACAAGGCTTGGGGGGCTGACCCCTGGCCTCTGGCTCATCACTCCATGTCCCAGACCGAAGTTTCTAGATGGAGGGGATGGGAGGCTGAGTGATTGACAGAGAGCCAGGGTGGGGGTTTGGGGATGATCTCATCCAGGGAGAGGGATAACACAGGTAAAGGGAGGGGGGTACAGTCTGGGATAAACCATTTGGGAAAATATGGGGATACAAAACCAAACTACTTCAAAGTATTGCAAAGTATAAAACCACACTACAACAGGTGTCAGAGCATTGGGGGGTAGGACAGCTGGGACAGACGGAGATGAGAGATCTCTGCAGCCAGGTTGTGGAACTTGGGGTTTATTGAAAAGGGCCTGGGTGCAGGGCCCTGCTGGGAGCTGCCAGGCACAGCTCAGAGCAGGGCTGAGAGAAGAGAGGGGCAGAGAGGATGAGAGGGTGAGAGAGTAAGGGAGTAAGAGAGTGAGGTACCCATTACAATAAATCTTCTTCTGTGTTGAATATTCTAATTCTCACTAACCAATCTAGTACAATACACAAATTCTATAGCATTTCCATACAGCCTATAAGAATCATTACATTACCATACTGGGTTACATTTTAAACCCTACAAACTCCTCTTTGGGCCCCTTCTGCCAAGCTGGCAGGGTCTGCTCTGCCCCTTGGGCCTGTCTGCAAGCAGAGGGTGTTGTTC
The DNA here is from genome assembly GCF_051311805.1 of Agelaius phoeniceus. Classification (NCBI taxonomy): domain Eukaryota; kingdom Metazoa; phylum Chordata; class Aves; order Passeriformes; family Icteridae; genus Agelaius; species Agelaius phoeniceus. The sequence goes on along the minus strand of NC_135290.1, from coordinate 4,726,847 downwards.
CATCAAAAGGGGATCACCTTCAGCTGGCCACACCATTGTTTTCCAGTTGTTCAGTAACTGAGGGATCTCAAAGCTTGCTTTCATTTCAATCTCGCCTATAGTTTCCATATTCTCAGAATCTTTTGCCAGACAATCATATTTATAAGGCTTTCCTGTTTCATCTTCTGCTGCAGTGTGATGTATTAGCCTGTCTCAGTTATCCTGGTTCCTTCCCCAGGTGTGCCAATACCCTCTCCCTTCCCTCCCTTGCCCCCTGCTGAGTGCTGTCCCTCAATCTTGGCATTCCAGAAAGGGCGTTGTGTGATTGGTGAAGTTCAAAAGATGCCTCTCAGCCCTGGGGACATTGGGCTATTCAGGTGTCATTTGTCCCTTGAGACTTCTCCTCCTTTACCTGGTTGGTGGGATCCCTACCCCTTCCCTCCCCCTCTCCCTGGGGTTAAAAGACACAGCAACCACGCGGTTTGGCCGTTCTGTTGGAGCTGTTGCTGCATTCAGAGGCCTGTGCGCCAGGAATAAAGCTCTGGATCGAAACCCTCCATCAGAACCAACTCCTTTCCTTCACCTGGCCTTGAAGCCTCTCCTCCAGAGGTAAACCTGAGCTCCGGCAGGCCTGGACTTGTCCCAAGTGCCAGCTGCAGCATCCAGCCAGCCAAAGGTGTCCCTGAAGTGAAACCACCACAGCTGCCGCCCTTGGCCAAGCAGCGAGGGCCAGACAAGCCCAGGCACGTTCCATCCAGCTGTATTGGTATTTAATTCCAATATATTGGCACCCAACATGGGGCATGAACCCAGGACACTGAGATTAGGAGTCTCATGCTCTTGGTGTTTAATTCCAACAACCTTCCCCAACAAACAGGGCCGTACCTGTGGTAGATGTCCTGCAGGGCCTCCTGGAAGCGGAGCAGCACCTTGGGCGGGGCGGGCCAGGGGATGGAGCGGCCGCGGTCGGGCAGGTCCCGCACGCCGCGGAAGCGCCGCAGGAGCTCGCGCAGGTGGGCGCGCACCTTGTGGCGCCGGTAGTGCCGCACGATGGTCAGCGCCGCCCGCGTCCGCCGGTAGCGCAGCCGGGCCAGCGTGCCCCGCCACACCTGCGGGGACACACAACAGGGTTGGTGGCTTTCCACACCCTTCCTGTGCTGCACGGATTTATAATTTTGTTTCGAGGGAAGGGACTTCCCCTGCCATCCTGTAAGCAGAGTGTAGGAGCGTCAGGGGGGGAGGATGGAGATGAGAGATCTCTGCAGCCAGGGCTGGAACTTGGGGTTTATTGCAAAGGGCCTGGGGGCAGGGCCCTGCTGGGAGCTGCCAGCCACAGCTCAGAGCAGGACTGAGAGAAGAGAGGAGGAGAGAGGATGAGAGGGTGAGAGAGTAAAAGGGCAAGAGAGCAAAAGCTTAAGAGAGTGAGCTTCCCATTCCAATACAATAAATCTTCTTCTGTGTTGAATATTCTAATTCTCACTAACCAATCTAGTACAATACACAAATTCTATAGCATTTACATACAGCCTACAAGAATCATTACATTACCATACTGTGTTACATTTTAAACCCTAAAAACTCCTCTTTGGGCCCCTTCTGCCAAGCTGGCAGGGTCTGCTCTGACCCTTGGGCCTGTCTGCAAGCAGAGGGTGTTGTTCCATCAAAAGGGGATCACCTTCAGCTGGCCACACCATTGTTTTCCAGTTGTTCAGTAACTGAGGGATCTCAAAGCTTGCTTTCATTTCAATCTTGCTTATAGTTTCTATATTCTCAAAATTTTTTGCCAGACAATCATATTTATAAGGCTTTCCTGTTTCATCTTCCCCAACACAGAGGAAGTGGCATTCCCTGGTATTCCCCAGGGATCCATCCCCAACTGTACACACCCTCCAATACAACCCACCAAGCAGAAGACTGTCTTTATTTTTCCTTCCAGAATTGAACTGGAAGGATAACGAGCCTCCCTGCTCACCATGGGCCCTCGACGAAGGAGAGAAATGATGAGGAGGACTCCATCCTATCAGAAGGCTAATTAATTACTTATTATACTATATTATTCTATACTATATTACTATTAGTTATTATTCTATTCTATTATGTTATATTTTATTATATTATAATATATTATATATATTTTTATAGAATATATAGCATATAGTATATAATATATTATATATATTATTATATAGTATACATAATTATATTATTATATTATGTTATGTTATATTAATTATGTTATATTGATTATATTATATTATATTATTCTATAATATATTATTCTATAATATATTATTCTTACTATATTACATTACATCTGAACTGAACCTGCCAAGCACTCAACCCTGCACACACTGCACAGAATCTCGAGCCTGTCAGCAACAGTCCTGACTGACACACACACACACACACACACACACACACACACACACACACACACACCCACCCACCAAGCAGAAGACTGGATTTATTTTGCCTTGCAGAATTGAACTGGAAGGATAACGAGCCTCCCTGCTCACCATGGTTCTGTCACAGACTTTATTTCCCTCTGAGAAAGATCCCACAGCACTGCTGGTGCACATCAAGCCTTCCATCTACAGAAGGATTAATTAACTACCCAAGGCTGTTTTCATCATGACAGGTGCTCTGTGAAGCTGATGTCAGAGGCTCTCCTGACAGCTTCACTGACAGTCCTGCCATGCAGCCCAGAAAAGCTCATGCAGCAACCAGTGCAGAGCTGTGAGGGGCTGCTCCTCTCTAGAGATCCCAAGTTTAAAGAGAAACACAGAGCTTTTGTGAGTATCAAATCCTTGAAAAGCAGGATCTCTTCTCTGAACCTCTGTCAGAGTTCTCTCTCCTCGCTGTCCCTGTGGGGGATGTCTCCTTTTCCCTACAGACACAACCCAGGGTGCTCTGGCTGAGCCTGGGCAGCTCTTCAGCACCCAGCACTTCCTGGAGCACCAAACTCATCAGTGGAGCCCATTCCTGTTCTCACACAGCAGAACAGAGCCCAGACCCTGCACAATCCTGCCCACACAGAACCACAGCATTATAGAATGATTTGGGTTGGGAAAGACCTGAAAGATCCTCCAGTTCCACCCCTGCCATGGCAGGGACACCTCCCACTGTCCCAGGCTGCTCCAGCCCCAGTGTCCAGCCTGGCCTTGGGCACTGCCAGGGATCCAGGGGCAGCCCCAGCTGCTCTGGGCACCCTGTGCCAGGGCCTGCCCACCCTGCCAGGGAACAATTCCCAATTCCCAATATCCCATCCAGCCCTGCCTTCTGGCACTGGGAGCCATTCCCTGGCTCCTGTCCCTCCATTCCTTGTCCCCAGTCCCTCTCCAGCTCTCCTGGAGCCCCTTCAGGCCCTGGCAGGGGCTCTGAGCTCTCCCTGGAACCCCCCCTTTCTCCAGGCTGAACATCCCTCCTGGGGGAAGGTGTCCCTGTCCATGGCAAGGGGTGGGACTGGATGGTTTCACTGTCCTTTCCAACCCCAACCACTCTGGGATTCTGAGAACAACCCAAGGAGCTCCATGGCAGCCTCAGCCCCTGCCAGGGCTGCTCTCAGGGAGGGTGTGGGAATAAAGAACATTTGGGCATTTCAGTGGCTGAGGGAAGAGCTGGGGAAGCAAGGCAGGACATGGGACAGTGAAGGGAAAGGCAAGAGCAGGAAGCACAAAAGCCACAGCAGAAACTGAGCACAGCAACCAAACCCAGGGAGCTTGGGAGAATCTCATCCCTGTGTGCAGATAAAATAATAAACAACATGTTCCTTATTTATTTCTTGAGGCCATTAGACAGAGAGGAAGCAGCTCCCCCTGCACACGTGCTGTGCTCAGCAGTCACTCACCACACTCAGTTACCACTGTGGTTTTAGCTCAGATCTGGTGCAGCTTCAGCCATGCAAAGACCTCAGAGCTGCTGGGAAGCTCAAGGCTCAAAGCTTCCTGCCTAAGCCAGACTTGCACAAGGCCTGGATTTCACCCAAAATGTGTAAGGCTGGATTAAAGCTGGCATTTCCCTGTCTGAGGGCAGAGCAGGCTCTGAAACTCTGAATTTCACAGAATCACCAGCTAGGATCCAAAAACTGAGCATCCAAACAGTACTGGGGAAATTTTTTAAAAGAAAAGCAAAGAAGATTTGGATTGCTTGAGATAGTTTAACATAGACTGAAGTGACATAAAATGTACCTGTGTAAGGGAAGTATGGACAACAAACAAAATCAACTGGGCAAAACCCTACTGCCAATTTCTCATATTTGAATTTAGTAAGAACAGAAATGAGGAACAAAGGCCTCAATGAACAATCCTTGGGTGTTACAGAGGGTCTCAAGAAAAGAACACACACAGTAAATCCCTGTAAGCTGCTCAAGACTTTGCAGAGCCTCACTGCTGTCAGCTGTTCCCTGGACCACCTGATACAGAACAAAGTCTTGGTTTTGTTTCCTTGGGCTGGAAGCAGCCATGCTGTTGAGGGAAGTCTCTCACTGTGGTTACTTCTCCCACCAGTCAGACATGCCTGGAACAAAGGCTGGAACAGATTGCCCCCATGTTGTATCAGCTGCATCGCTGCAGAAATTGGCTTCACAGCAAGAGGTGTCACAATTGTACAAACACTGGCCTCCCAAATCCAATTATCCAGCTCAGACATGCCCCTGGCTACACACACAGCAAACCATTAATGAAAAGCATGTTCTCAAATCAAGTTGTCATAACTGGAGAACCCCCTGCCAGTGAGGACCTTCTATGGCACCACGGCAGTGCCTCAAAGGTGAGGAAACAACAGGAAGGACAAACTTCTCCCAGGGAATGGGGGACAAATATTTTCTAAATTAACTGTTTTTCTGGCTTGGTGTTTGTTTCTTTTTCCACTGCAGCTCAAAGAAGCCCCTCAGTAATGCTGAGCTGCCATGGTGACCTGGCTGCCCCATGGAGCCTTCCAGAAACATGGAATGGTCAATCCTGGGGACAAGAGGAGGTGTCAAAGCAGAAACCTCCCTGTTGGGCAGGTGCTTTGTGTGGCTGTGAGCAGCAGGACAGAGATCAGACAAACAAGGATCACAGAATCCTGGAATCACAGGATGGTTTGGGTTGGAGAGACCTTAAAAATGATCCAGCTCCAACCATCTGCCTTGGGCAATCTTCCACTGTCCCAGGTGGCTCCAAGCCCCATCCAACCTGGCCTTGGACACGTGCAGGGATCCAGGGGCAGCCACAGCTTCTGTGGGCACCCTGTGCCAATGCATTTCCAGAACAAGCAGCTGCAGGAGGCTGAAGTGCTCCTGCCAACTCACACCTTCCTCAGGTTTGAATATTGGGAGAGCTCTACTCAATGCACCTTTTCAATTCATAACTCAAGAACATTGAGTCCTGTAAAATGAAATTAAACAAATTTCCAGAGAGAAATTTACCCAGCCTGTAACAGATTCTCCTGTTGCAAAGGTCCTGCTCTGTTGTGTGTTGGGGACCAAGGAGGGCCAAACCCCAGCACAGGGATTTGTGCATGCAGGGTTCTGCTTCTCCCCTTTGTGCCTCTGCACCCAAGGTAAGAGCCAAGGGATCTTCATGCCCAGGTCCAAAGGGATCCAGTAGATCATCCCTCAGATCTGACAGCCACAGGCACCTCAGAATTCTCACTTCAATCCAGCCACATCCCAGCCAGCTGGGGGCATCAGAACAGAGTAAAGCAGCCTGGGATGGCAGAGCCCTGGGCCATCCCTCCCACAGGCAAGAATAAATCCATCCTTCCCTTTCCCCCTCCTGTGGCTTTCCCTGCTGGTTAACCTGATTTCCTATGGGAATGAGACTGAAGATCTGTCCCTGCCTGACCTCCTGAGATTGCCCTGACAGCTCCTGAATCCTGAGCCAGCTCCCAGCCAAGCTGACAGAGGAGCAGGAGCCTCCACGAGGTAAAGTCTCTTTATCTTTCAGGAAAAATCAGCCACAGGGCAGAAGGAGCCTGAAATCAGAGTGACATTGCTGGAACAGCTTCAGCTCCAGCTCCAGAGCCATCTGCCTCCCCAGATCCCAAACCCCAACCAGCAGACACAGAACCACCAGCCAAGCACCACAGGCACAGGAGCCCAGGAGGCTCTGGCAGCATCCCAGAGGGATGGGGAGGTGGAAACGTGTGTGGGGCACGAGGGAGGGGGTGGAGGATGCCATGGCTCCCAAATAACCAATTTGATGGCAGTTTTCCAAGTGACCCTCTGGAGCAGCCTCCAGGGCAGTGCCATCCACCAGAGCTCAGCCCAGGGACTCAGCAGGAGCAGAGGGACCATGTGGCATCTTCAGGGTCTCCAGGATGAAGGAGGAAATGAGAATCTGACTCCATGTTCTTAGAAAGCTAATTCATTATATTATATTATATTATATTATATTATATTATATTATATTATATTATATTATATTATATTATATTATATTATATTATATTATATTATATTATATTATATTAATTATATGCTATATAATATATGCTATATTATATATAGTATACTATATATAATATATAATATATATATATATATATATATATATATAGAGTATGCTATACTAAAACTACACTAAAGAATAGAGAAAGATACTTGTAGAAGGCTTAACAAGATGCTAATTAAAAACTTGTGACTGCTTCAGAGTCCTGACACAGCTGGACCATGATTGGTCATTAAGTAAAAACAATTCACATGTTGGATAAAAAAAAAAAATCTCCAAACTCATTCCAAAGCAGCAAAACACAAGAGAAGCAATCAGATAATTATTGTTTTCATTTTTCTCTGAGGCTTCTCAGCTTCCCAGGAGAAGAAATCCTGGTAAAGGGATTTTTCTAGAAAATGTGACAGTGACAGGACAGGAGATGGAGTGGATTGTCCCCAGGAGGAAAACCCAAGGAGACTTTGGGCTTGGGGAGGGAAACAACCAGCAGCATGTGCTGATTCCTCATGTGCTGATTCCTCAGGGAAGGGCCCATGAGCAAACCACAGACCCAAGAGCAGAGGCAATGATGATTATATTGAAAATGGAAAGAAAGTGAGATTTTGGGCTTAAAAAACTCCAAATAGCACCATAAACCAAACAACAAACCAAACAACATTCCCCCATCCAGCTCCTCTGGTCTCTCCTCACCTCTTTCAATACCTTTGCTTTCTCTAAGCTTTGTCCTCCTAAAATTCAGGGGAGGAAAATGAAGAGGGCAATGGAAATCAGGACTGAAGGGCTAAGAGAGGGATAGAGAGAAAGGAAAAGGTTGGAAAAACAAAGTCTGAGCACAGCTCAACCTCCTGACCATTACAAAGAATATTCATTTCTACACAGCTGCCCCCAGTGAGGGAGTTCCTTGCTGTTCTTTCTTCACTCTCCAGAGACCTCTGCCAATTCCAGTGTTTTAAATGGGATGTTTCATGGAAACATCACCCATGGAATCCCAAACCCCAGCTGGAAGGGACCTTAAAGCCCATCCAGTGCCACCCCTGCCATGGGCAGCTCCCACTGTCCCAGGCTGCTCCAAGCCCCATCCAGCCCAGCCTTGGACACTGCCAGGGATGGGGCAGCCTCAGCTTTCCTCCAGTCCCTTTTATTCCCTCAGTTAAGGCCAAACCAAGGTGGAAGTGACCCCTGGGGCCACGAAAAGCTCCAGACCAAGGGATCTCCTCCTGCACAGCCCTGGCTTCAGTGATGCCAGCAGTGTTCCAAGGGATGATCCCACTGTTCCCAGTGCAGCAGCTGCTTTGGCAGCTTCTAAATCAGGGACTTGCACAAACAGCATTCAGCCAAAGCAAGAGACATATCCCAGCTTAAGGGAAGCAATGATTTTTTTTTTTCCTAAAGAATATTTAATTCACTTGTTTTTTGATTAAAATTTAATAAATTAAAATTCAGATGAATGGCAGGGGAGATCTGAACACACCTTTAGAATCAGTTTAAAAACCTCACTGAGCTTCCAACAGAGTTTCTAAGATTAAAGAAACCTCACATCCAAGATCACATCCATCACCTCAGCAGAACATAAATCCTCCACACCCATCTATGCATTACAGCCTTGTCTGCAGGCTCTTCCATGCTCTGAATGTGCCATCAAAAAATGAGAAAAAAGGGAAGAAAGAAATGAAAACAATTAGTTGGGCCCTGCAGAGCACAGGGAAAGCCAGCAGAGCAGCCAGGGTGGGCCCAGGATGCAGCCTTGCCTGTATATCTCCCATGGAAAAAGGGATAATCTAGATTTGACCTAGATGCTGCAATCCCTGGGAGTGCAGAGCAGAACCCACACAGCTCCCAGTCCAAACACATCAGTGAGCAAACAAATGCCCAGGATTCAGCACACAAACCCAGCTTGGCTAAATTAAACCCCAGAATGGTATTTTGGAGCAGTTCTGCAAGGAGCCAAACCTTGGGAAACTCCTCCATTCCTGCTGCACCACAAACACCTTCTCCCACCACCCTCCTGGACTGCTCCATGATCAATATTCCATCTGTCCCAGCCCATGCTTTGCCCTCCAGGCAGCCCCAACTGGTGAGAAACAAAGAATTCATGCAGACACAAAGCTCCCTGCTCAGCTCTGGGGGCTCTCACACAGGCAGGTTATTAAATATTAAATAAACCCCAGCCCTGACTGCTCCAGAGGGGCACCTCCCATCTGCAGTGCCCCCAGCCCTGCCTGCTCCAGAGGGGCACCTCCCCACAGAGCTGGGCTGTGATGGAGGGGTCAGAATGGTATTTTGGAGCAGTTCTGCAAGGAACCCAACTTTGGGAAACTCCTCCATTCCTGCTGCACCACAAACACCTTCTCCCACCAGCCTCCTTCGCCCAGCCCGGACTGCTCCATGATCAATATTCCATCTGTCCAAACCCATGGTTTACCCTCCAGGCAGCCCAACTGGTGAGAATCAAAGAATTCAGGCAGGCAGAAAGCTCCCTGCTCAGCTCTGGAGGCTCTCACACGGGCAGGTTATTAAATATTAAATATTAAATATTAAATATTATTTACGTGCCAGCGCAGAGGGGCCTTGGAGGAACGCTCCCATCTGCAGTGCCCCCAGCCCTGCCTGCTCCAGAGGGGCACCTCCCCACAGAGCTGGGCTGTGATGGAGGGCTCAGAGCTCACTCACAGCTCACTGTGATCTGCCTTCTCCTGGTTTGAGTAAATGTGGATCCCATCTAGGGTTTAAATCAAAGGCTCCCTGTTGTCCCAGATCACCTCAGAGAGCTGCTGCATCTGCTGAGAGCTCTTTTCTCTTTCCATAAGTCAGCTGAACAATGTTCACTGTATTGCTTTGCTTAATAGCAACAATATTCCACAGGCTGGAAACAGAGAAGGGTCCCACTCTGAGATTAATTAGCTGGCACTAACAAGAGTGTGTTCAATAAAGAACATAAAAATCACCAAAGGAGCCATGCTCCAGCAGCTCCCAGGTGTGGGATGCAGCCACATCTCAGCTCCAGGTTCCTCCTGCAGCTCAGCCACAGCTGCAGCAAACACCCCCCATGCTCTGGGACAGGGAGGAGATTCCCAACCCTGGGAAAGCTCCCAACTATTCCCCCACATGGAGCTGCTGGTCCTTGGGTGCCCTTTGTGGTGTCCCATGGGTCTGCACTTTATTAATCCAGGAAGCCCAGAATCTCCTGAAGGAATTGTGGTTTTTGCCCTTTTTTACACCACACTGGCAGCTCTGTCACAGCTCAAAGCAGGCTTAGACACCTTGAGGTGCAGCAGATCAGAACCTTTGAAAAGGTGGAAAGCTCAGGCACAACAAAAGCTCATTCCCCCCATGATAACAATGTGGAAGCATCAGCAGCAAGGGCTCAATCTGCTCTTCCCAATTTGCCTGTGGTACACATGGATGAGCATGGAAAAAAATCCTCTGCAGCTGTGAAAGGCAGAGAGAGAAGCTGGAATGATTTACAGGATCAGAGCCACCAAAGGTTGGTTTAACCAACTCATCACAGCAGAAATGTTCTCCCTGATGCTGGCAAAAGGTTCAGGGAAGAGTTTGGGGTTTTCTTTGTGTTTTGTTTTTTCCCCACCTGCACTGGAAATGATAATCCAAGCTTTAAGGTGGCTCCAACAGCCAAGAAGCTCCAGGTGACCCAGCTGGGACACCAGACCCTGGAACAGGCTGTTTCCCTGCTCTCCATACTGTATTTTACACAGTGGTGCATACTCCCAGCACCCCCTCTCCTCCTCTCTTGCTCAGCAATAACTGATATTTATGCTTATTTAGGTTACAGAGTGTTTCCACAGCATTTCCTGGAGCAGAAGGACATCAAGAAGGTATCCAGGTGTCTCCAGGTACCTGCTACTGAAAGGGCAGGATCCAGCTCTCCTGCTTTTCTCCCACAGGCCAGACCCCCATTATTGCCATTCCTCTGAAGGCAGCTGAGCCATTGGGGGGCTAAACTGGCAGAAATTCTCTTTCATTTTTTTGGTAAGAGGTAAAGCATTTTTAAAATGCTTTGGCATTTTCTAGGGTGGGCAGGGTGGATTTTTTTTGCCTCAATGCCTTCCCTGGAAGCAGTCAGGGATGCTCCAAGCCCAGGGAAGGGGAGGAGCTGTGGGATCAGTCAGTGTTAGTGCAGGGGATGGAGCCAGCTCTTCCTCCTTCCCTGCACCTGGTCCTGGCAGCTCCCAGCCCCTGCTCCTCAGGAAGGAGCCACAGCATCTCCTGCCACAGCTCCTCCCTGCCAGAGCCTCTCCAGATCAAAGCCTGGCTCCAGAATACCAATCCAAGTGACATTATAGACCTGCTCCTGCTGATAGCCTGGGGTCCAGAGGCAAACCCACTTCATCCCTTCTGTGTGGGTCACTGGCCCAAGCCCCCACTGGCTGCTTCTGTCCCTCCATAACTGTTGGGAAGGATGAAAGTTTGACAAGAAAGTCTCACAGATATGGATGCTTAGCGGAAAGATTTTTAAATGTGGAGTCTGATGAAGGAATAGAGATGGAAGCAAGTTTTGCTAGAGAAGAAAAGAATTGCTGAGCCAGTCTCACTGGATAACCAAGGAGGCAAAGGATCTGTAAGTTAGAAAGGGTTTTTATGGTTTAGAGCAAAGGATAAACCCACCCCAAACAAGAAGATGTTTTTACCAGCAGAAAGCACAGGCAAACAAGCCTGCTGGTGTGGCAAGTAAAAAAAAGGTCTCAGAATTTTCCACTGCAAGAAAACTGAAAAACAACTTCTGGCTTAAATTGTGATGTACTGACTTTGAGTGATTGGAGAACAGTAACATGAATATGGGAATTACAGCAGTTATGATGGGCTATAGATAATAGTTAAGGTATAGATTGGTTCTGCTGTATTGAGATGCTCAGCAAAGAAAAGTATAGAATGCATTGTGACCAAAAGAAAAGTAAATAATGCATTGTAACCAAAAGAAAAGTATAGAATGCATTGTGACCAAAAGAAAAGTAAATAATGCATTGTGACCAAAACCAAAGGGTCTCCAGGCCTGCCTGCAGCTGGAGCTGACAGCTGTGGGCACAGCTCTGTCACCCATGACCCTGGGCTGCTGTAACCTCTTGGATGGAATAAACTGCATTTTGGATACAATAAACTGCATTTTGGATACAATAAACTGCATTTTGGAGAGCCTCCTGGAGTCCCACATCCCTCATTTTGGCTCTTACACATAACCTGTCAGGAATCACCTCCTGTGTCCATGGAGGAGCTTCCCTGTGTGCCTGAGGCTTCCCTGTGTCCTGAGCTCCCAGGGCTGGTGGGGCTGGAGCGGGAAGGCGGAGCAGGGAATGGTGACAGGAATGGTGACAGGAATGGTGACACCTCAGCCACGGCTCTGTGCTGCTCTCTCCCTGCAGGCTGGGGAGTGTTGCCATGGCGATGGCAGCTCCCGAGCCTCTGCCGAGCCCATCTGGCTCCAGGGACACGCTGGGATGCCCAAGGACACCTCGGGATGCCCAGGGCACGTCCCAGGGCCGGCCCTGCCCCCGTGGCTGGGCTGTGTCCCAGCAGGGGCAGGGCTGCACTCAAGGACATTCCCGCTGCTTCCCTGCCAGGCAGGAAGGTTTCAGGAGCGATTTCCATGTGCAGCTGTGCCGGGCTGATAAAATGCCACCGAAAAGTGGCAGTAAATTACAGTGACAGCAGCCATCATCTGCACAGCCCGCACGTGCCGCCCGCCCGGGCTTTCTTCCCCGAACAAAGCTCTGCTCTGCACAGCTAATGAGCCTGTGGGAGCCTTTCCAAGGGCAGCAAAAGCAGCAGAGCTTCATGGCAGCTTTTCTTTTTTTTTTTATATTTTATTTGCATGATTAACATTAGAGCTGTTCCATTTGCATTCAGGGTGACAATCACAGAGCTGGCAGCAGCACAGGTACAGCAAATAAACCCTAAAGCATCACATGAAGCAACCTCAGCTGGGGCTCCTGGAGTGACCCTTTGGTGTGATATCCCTGCTGCCACATGGGGTTTGTGACACTGGACACAGCTCTCACTTGCTGAATTCTCCTGGAACCAGCAAGTTGCCACAGTTAAATCACATCACATCTGCTCACTGACTGCAGTGGGGCAGAAGGAAATTTACAGCCTGGGATCTCACTGACATTTTACCACAGAAAAAAAAGGAGCCTGAAAGATAAATCTAAAGGTAAAGACATCCCAGAGATGTGGAACAAAAGAAAGTAAAATGATCTATTTAAACTAGAAGTCAGTTTTAATTCAATTGAAGCAAACTGGTAAGCACCATTACACAAAGGCAGCAGCACTGTTTGGAGGGTTAAGGGTCACTGGATGATGAAGCTCTCCAGATAATTACTGAGTCCCTTCTGGAAAGCCTCGTGATTTGCAGGACAGCCATAAGCCACAGAATACACATCATTAAAAAAAGAGCTGCTAAATGTGGATTCTTTCACTTACACTCATTCCTGTGCAGAGGAAAACACCCCTGGGCCCCAGGCTGGGATCAGCTGCTCTAAGGCTGCTCTCACATCTGCCTCACTCGTGTCACACAAGTGCCCATTGTCACAACACCACATTTCATCTCCTCTTGTCTTCCCCTTTTCCTAAATTACAATTTGAGGAACTCCAATGCAACAGAAGGCTCAGTTATTTAAAAGAAAATCAAATCCTTCTAGATGTGCTCACAGTTTGTCTCCCTCAGCCTTTGATGCTCACAGGCAAAACTACAGAAGGAAAAAAGAGCAAGAATTAAAGAAAGAAGAAAAAGAGCAAGAATTAAATTTCCCTGTGAGTTGTTAATGAACAATTGAAAGCAAGTTGAGAACAGAAATGACAGGCAAAATTGCCTTGATGCTTTCAGAGCTCAGAGAAGGCCTCATCAGATCCCTCCTCTTTGATTTCTGATTGTACCTTTTCCAGCACTGCCCGGCCCCATCTGCCAGCAGCAGAGCCAGGGAGGGATCCCAGCCAGGGCTGGAGCTCAGTTAGCAGGAAACAAGAGAAACACTGGAAGTGGAGACAAAGTCAAGCTTTTTTCAGGTAGATATAACACTGTACAAGGTCTCTAATCCATACCTATAGATACCAGCTCAACACCTTCTCTTAATAAAAATTTAATAAGCATTTAATGATTCACTGAGAGTTGCTTGGTTTAGCTGTGAGTTCCAGGACTCTGAAAAGCTCCTCTGCATCCCCTTGCCAGCCCCATTTGAGAGCCTGGTTAAGAACCTCCAGTGAGTGAAAGCAGAGAGGGTTCAGCTGCAGGGAAGGAGCTCCAGGAGGACATCCAGATTTCTCCAGAGTCCTCAGGTCCTTCAACACTGGAGAAGGAGTTTGTCCTTTATGATCCTTTATGAGGTAAGTTAGAACTCCCTGGAGATTTCTTACAGAAAAATAACAAAAAGATGCCTCCATGTCCTGCTGCAGTCCTCAGGTAGACTCATGTTGGTCCCCTCCCACCCCAGGGACAGCAGGACACAGGGCAGGGAGGTTTGTGAAGCCACAGAACAACGTGCACCAGCATTTTAATTTCTATCACTTTTGCTGACTGTGGCAACAAGGAAACCCCCAGAAGCACCATAGTTATTCTACACCTGATGCCACACAAACCCACTGCAGCAAAACCCTTTGTGGAGCAAAGGAGTTGATCCATTGCACCTAAGCAGGTTCTTTACCTTCCAGGGGCAAAAAAATCCTTTGCCCTGCTGTCTTTGATGCTGAGCCCACTCCAGATCCCAGCCCAGACAATGTAATTCTGGAGCTGGCAGCAAACTCACCAAACTGACAAGTTGCTGTTAAAATTGTGCCTCTCACTGGATTTATCTGAAGGAGGAGCTTGGAGCTCACTGAGCCATGATCTGCTCCCACAGCAACACAGCCTGGGGCTCTGAAATTATTCTCCAGTAGCTGCACCTTGCAATTTCCAAAAATGTCACCCCTCAATTGCTCCCTGGTTTAATATGAAAGCTGGAGCCACCTGGGAGCAAGCAGTTCCCCCTGCAGCTTTATCCACAAGGAGCTCATTAGCTCACCCCAGTCCTGGGGAGAAAGAGACTCTGGGTTAGAGCTGTGGCCCTGGGACCTCCCTGAAAACATCCAAGTGGCTCCAGGCAGGAAATTCCTCCCTAGAACCCCTGGTGAGCACAGGGGAAGCACAGTTAAGGACCCAGGAACACCTCCCAGGGGGCATGGGAGCACCAGAGATCAGCCCCAGGCCAGCCCAAGAGAATAAACCAGATGGAAAAGTGCTCCCCTTTCCAGAGGAGGAAGGAAGGAGAAGATGTTGAGAGTCCAAGGAAGCTCAGTAGCAGCAGATGCTCAGAACAGGGAATAAAACTCTGAACCACAAAGCTCAGAGAAAGGCAGGGCCTGCACCCTCCACAGCCTGAGCTTGGCCTTTCCAGAAAAACTCAGTGCACACAAAAGGTGCAGAATTCCCTACTAAATACAAACCATTCAGCACAACAAATACCAAGAGACCAACCCTAGACTTGATGTTTTCTGCTCCCATCCTGGTCAAACTGGTTGGGTTTCCAGACAGACCTCGGCAGGCCACAGAAAGAATGTTACAGATAAGAAATAATAAACAACTTTGAGAACAAAGCCAGAAGAATCCTGACTCCTTCTTCAGCTGCTGGCTGGGAAAAGAGACTTGAATGTACCTCAGAGTCACTCTGACCAGCAGAGATGCTGAGAAAGGATTTTTCAGAAAATATGACAGTGACAATGAACAAGCTTTTAGGTGCTACAGCTCCCACCACACCAAGGCTCCAGAGAGCACCATGGAAAGAGCCCTAAAAATATCCAGCAGCGACCAAAGTGTAGAAGTCTGGAATCTATGCAACAACAGAGGCAGGAAGGAGAGCAAGGGTGGTTCAAGGAGCTTGAGCTGAGTTTCTGAGGCAGTGGAAGCTTTACCTTCTGCAGGAAGAGGACGATCCTGACGAGCATCTTGGCGTGCAGCTCCTCCAGGGTGAAGAGCGTGCGCGGCGTGCGGATGAAGAGCTTGGTCTTGCCGTAGGCCACGTCGTGCTGGAAGCCGTGGCACTCGATGAGCTTCCTCACTGCCTCCTTGTCTGAGGGCAGATCGTGGTTGGGCCACGTGAACTCAGAGATCATCTTGTACCTGGAATGAAAAGGGACCATTACAAATGTGAGCTTGTGTTCCAGACTGCAAGGCAAGATGTTTTCCATTCCCATCTGTATGGCAGATTATCTTTGTCAAGTGGGCAGTTTGCCTTATCTCTCTCTTTGAATGACCACATTCACACCTCCCTGGGAGGGGACACTGCTGATAACAGCTATGGAATGTCACTGCATGGCTGATAAGAACTACAGCATCCCATTGGGAGATGTGAGCCCAGAGGGAGGAGCCAAGCATTCCTGCCTGGATATAATCCAGAGGTTTGGAGACACCAGCACGGCTTCTCCACGGGATTCCCCAGAGGAACAGCAGCTGCCTCTCCTTCCCCTGGATCTTCAGAGGCAGAATCCATCCTTCTCTACAGGATCCCTGCTCCAACAGAACCACCCCTGACACTGCAGGAGGGCTGAGCCACAATTCCAATGGGACTGTGCCAACACCCTGACCCACAGGGTGTCAGGTTGGGTTCTGACTCTGGCAGTGTTGTTCTGGTGTACTGCATTGTTTATTTTACCCTTTTATTTCTTTTTTCCCCTTCCCTATTAAAGAATTGTTATTTCCTGCTCCCATATTTTTGCCTGAGATCCCCTTAATTTAAAATTTACACCAATTCAGAGGGGTGGGGAGGGTTTACATTCTCCATCTCAGGGGAGGCTCCTGCCTTCCTTAGCAGACTCCTGGCTTTCCAAACCAAGACAGCTTGCCAGCAAGGTGCTAGAGAAGGGCAAAATTCAACTGGTTTTAGAAAAAATGATCAGTTAAATTGTAATAAAACTGAATATAGATGGAAGAGTCCGAAGAAATCCTTGCACAGATTTATTCCAGTTTTTATTCCAGTTCTGCTCTAATTAAGCAAGCCATCCTTGACCAGCACTTGCAAAAACCATGGGTTCCAACTCTGGTATTCCAAGACAGCACTTACACACAAACCGTGCTAAAAACAAGCACAGTTCTCAAAGCCTAAGATACATCTGAACATCTTTTTAAAAAAAAGTAAACACCCATACTCTGCATTACCTAGAGTTTTAAAACAGGGTCTATAGGCAAAATCCAAGTTCTATTTATAGCAATCTGCGTTTGGTGTGGCATTAATTCATGGCAACATGGAAAGCTTCTCAGTACTATGGTGCTCTGTTTTTGAGTAAAACTTCCAGAAACAACTTTCAGGGTTTCCTACAGAGGATTTCTTGAATCATGAACCTTAAAATACAAGGAAAATTACTAAAGAAGAGGCATGATTTTGTGAGATACTGCAAAATAATATTGGGAGGAGCTCAATCCATCAGCACTGAACTGATGCAAGGGAACAAACTCAGCACTGGCCTCCTGCAGATTTGTCCCATTTTTCACACCTTCAGCATCCAATTTTAATTTTGATTTGTTTGTTTAGGTTTTGCTTCATTTGGGGTTTTTTGGTAAGGAAGGAAAGCTTTGTTTTGTTCACATTCTGCATGAGAAGCCACCTGCAACCAATTGCTTTGTCAGAAAACCTGGATTTAAAAATTCTGCAAATAATTTTTTTCTCATGCATCACTTTGGGAGTAATTTCTAACAAACTGTGTCACTTCCCCCCACAGCAGAGCTTTGGCTGCCCCAGTCTGTGCACACACTGCCTGTAACTGTGGGTCAGCCATTCCCCCATCCTCACTCTCCAAACTGCATTTTCCAGCACAGAGAAATGCAGACTGGAACTAAGGCATCTACAAATCAAACCTGAAGCACCGGGATCAGCCCAAGCTCTGTAAGATTTACCAGCCCAGGAAATGCTGATTAGGGGAACAGGCGTTTGCAAAAAGCAACAGTGAATTTTCTGCATAAGATTTATGGACATAATAAGAGCTGAAATAGACGTTTTCCATGGAATGGAACTCGCAGCCGTGTTCTAAATAAAACAGGAACTAAGCGAGCTCAGCCACTTCGCACTTCAAAGCCCCCGGCCAAGGCAGGCATCAATCTCAAAGCTTCAGACACTCTCAGCTCTCAGTTACACTTAAATGGCCTCACAATCCCCCTTTTCCTGGGAGCAGCAGGGCAGGAGGCTCAGAACAGCCTCAGAGCCTGAATGGAAACACATCCCAGCGCCCATTCATTCATGAATTAGCCTTTGGAAGGGGGGAATGGAGGTGCACACTGTGCTTAAGCAGGGAACACCATCCCCTGGGGTTACAGGGATCTCACTGATAAATAAACAGGATTAAAAACCTCCCCTCAGACTCCCAGGAGAAGATTTAGCACGTGCTGGCAAAAGCATTGCTGCTCTCACACACACAGACATCAGTGCTGCACACTGGATTCTCTGCCCGGCTCTCATCAGGAAAATATTCCTGCAACAATTCACTCACTGGGAAACATCTCCCACCTCAAGACAGTTCTGTCAGGAAAAGAAAAAATAAAAGAGCAAAGCACTGGCAGTGCAACCCACCCGAGCTGGGAACAAGGCTGGGAAACAGGCTGGGATCCAGGCTGTGGATCAGGTTCAGACCCAGGCTATGGATCAGGCTGGGATCCAGGCTATGGATCAGGATCAGACCCAGGCTCTGGATCAGGATCAGACCCAGGCTATGGATGAGGATCAGACCCAGGCTATGGATCAGGATCAGACCCAGGCCCTGGATCAGGATCAGACCCAGGCTATGGATCAGGTTTGGATCCAGGCTCTGGATCAGGTTCAGACCCAGGCCCTGGATCAGGATCAGACCCAGGCTCTGGATCAGGCTGGGATCCAGGCTGTGGATCAGGATCAGACCCAGGCTATGGATCAGGCTGGGATCCAGGTTATGGATCAGGATCAGACCCAGGTTATGGATCAGGATCAGACCCAGGCTCTGGATCAGGTTCAGACCCAGGCTATGGATCAGGATCAGACCCCGGCTGTGGATCAGGTTTGGATCCAGGCTGTGGATCAGGTTCAGACCCAGGCTATGGATCAGGTTTGGATCCAGGCTGTGGATCAGGTTCAGACCCAGGCTATGGATCAGGTTCAGACCCAGGCTATGGATCAGGCTGGGATCCAGGCTGTGGATCAGGATCAGACCCAGGCTATGGATCAGGCTGGGATCCAGGCTGTGGATCAGGATCAGACCCAGGCTATGGATCAGGTTCAGACCCAGGCTATGGATCAGGATCAGACCCAGGCTGTGATCAGGTTCAGACCCAGGCTGTGGATCAGGATCAGACCCAGGCTATGAGCCTGGCCTGCCCCATCAAGGAGCTCAGGAGAGATGTCACAGCACCAAAACCCCTCCTGCTCCTTCCCACAGGCATTAAAGACACCCCAGTGCTGATGCCCCCCTCCCTCCCAGCCACAGCAGGTGGAACATCCCAGCTGTCCCTCTGTTCCCACTGTCCCCATGGATGTCACACAATGCCACCAACTCCTTCCCTGCAGCACAGGCTCGGCCTGGATGCCACAGCCACTCACAATCCTGGTGCTAATTATAGCCAGGCAGGGTCTGGAATAAATCTGCTCCCTGACACCACAGCCCTGCCCCTCTCCTGCCTGCGGATCCCCACAGCTCCCAAGGTCACTCAGACATGGAACACCCTCTCCCAAACACCTTTGTTTCTCCTTCCCCTCTGTACCTCCCTATGGAAACACCCAACAGGGATGAGCCTGCTCCTGGAGTTAACAATTCCCAGTCCAGCTCTCCTAAGAACCAAGATTTCTGGAAGCCACTAAATGGTGAAGCTTTAATGAACAATTTTGGGTGTGCAGCTGCTGCTGGGTCTCTCTGTCCCTTCCCAGCCTGCTGTTCACAGCTCTCAGTGTTGATTCCAAGCTATGTTTGACATGGCCTGGAATAGGCATATGGATGCCTCTGTGTGGAAAGGGTTGGATTACCTCACAAACCCCTTCCTGAAACCCAAGCAGCTTTTTTTTTAATGGTAATTTATAGATTAAACCAAGAGAATGCACCCCATCTGTGTAAGTGCCATGTGTGTCACCCAATTGGATGATGCCATGATCTCAGGAAGGGACAGCTTCTCCTGGTCCAACAGAAAATACTCCAAATTGGAAAGGGCAGCCTGGCTTGCACAGAGCTCAAAGGAAGGTTTTCTTTATCCAAGGAAAGCTTGAGAAGGACATTTATAATGGTCTTAACTGTGCTTCACTTCATTCCCTTCTGAGAGAGAGGAGATATCACCTACCTTACAGGATTTAGGGCTAAATATCAACAAACTCTTCTCCTACAGAAAGAGAAGATAATTTTCTAGTTTTATTTTTCCTCCTTTTTTTTTAATTTAGAAAAACCATTGCAGACCAGGCTTGGAGCAGCACCACACACACACACACACAGTGTCTGATCCCTCACTCTGGATATCAAATCCCACTCCAGGACAGGGCAGCACTCCTGTTCCAGCACCCAAAAGCTGAAGCAGTTGCCATGTGCTGGTTTGGTTTCCTGGCTGCAAGCACTGTGGGGCTGGAGCTCACAGGAGCTCATCAAACATTCATTAAAAACAAAGCAGCTGTTTATATTAATAGCAAATACACAAATCTTAAGAGTAAATTGTAATGAATTCCACATGTGAGCTGAAAGTACACTCTATCCACTGCAGAATAGTCCAGGAAACTGAACTTCAGTGATGTAGACTGGATTTAGAAAGCCAGAGCTTTTCATTCCACCTTGGGTATTATGATATATCCAGGCAAATCTCCACTGTGAACAGCACTGTGAACCAGCACTTTGTTTCTAACTCATGACATCCCACCTGCTTGGATAGTTTAATTTTTTTCTATTCTCACAGTTCTTTTCTCACCTGATTCAATAACAGAACAAAAATTCCATTCACTGTTCCGTCAGAGCAGGTTGAACTTGCAGGGCCCACATTAATTTAGTGGAGCCTTAAGACAAATTTCAATCTAAAACATGTCATTTATCACATGTCTGGTAGGAATTAAGAGGGCAAGAAGAATCAAAACCACGTTTAATGGGGTCATGATACCATCCCCCTTTTCAGACTTTCCATTTTAAAATCCAGGGGTTTTTCCCACATAATGTCACCATGCACCATCACGTGCTCCCCCAGACACACCACCTCTTGCTGCAACAATTAGCCAATTCAGAGAAAAAACACCAGTTAATTAGCTCAGGTTTTAGGGTGATACTCGGGGGAAGCTCCTCATTACACATTCCCCCTGCAGATTAACACAGACAGTGAGTTTCAGCAGAGCTGAGCCTGAGCAGCACAAGCACCTCAGCACAGCTGAACCAGAGTGGCCACCTGGGCACAGCAGAAGCAGAGAGGCCACCTTGGCACCCACGCTCCTGTGGGATCTGTTTCAGCCTATCCAGGAGATGATTTAAACCAAGCACAGCCCCAGGAGATGGGCAGTACCTGGCAGCCTGTGGCATTCACATTCTCTGAACAGAGAGAGAGAGATAATTCTCTCTCACAGGATTTTTCCTGGAGAAGCACAGAGAGAAGAAAACAATTCTTATCTCTACTTGCTGCTCCTGTTGTTTTTGCACACGTGGAATGTGTCAGGAAGATTCTTTACCCAAAATGATTTGTCAATTGGATTCTGCTGAGGATTGTTTTGTTTCCTTGGCCAATTGGGGGAAAAGCTGTGTCCTGACTGTTGGGAGACTGTCATGAGTTTTCTTTAGTTTATAATTTAATATAGTATAGTATAGTATAGTATAGTATAGTATAGTATAGTATAGTATAGTATAGTATAATGTAATATAATATTTCTCTTCACAGAGAAAAGCAAGGGCACAATTCTTCCCAAGGATATTTCTGGGTTTCACATTCTCTGAACCTCAGACAAAGGAAAAACAATTCTTATCTCATTTGCTGTGCCTGTGTTGTGCCAAAGTAGAATGCAACATGGAGAATGTTTACCCACAGTGATGGAGTTTTGTTTCCTTGGCCTGTCAGGGCCAGGGGTGTGTGTGTGTGTCAGGACTGTCACTGACAGCCATGAGATTCTGGGCAGTGTGTGCAGAGTGAGTGCTGGGCAGATTCAGTTTAGATGTAATGTAATATAGTATAGAATAATATAGGATAATAAAGTAATTAATTAGCCTGTGATAAGATGGAGTCCTCCTCATCATTTCTCCCTGCCACAGGGCTCGTCCTGTTTCAATGATAATACAGTTTTAACAAAGCAATTATTCAGCCTTCTGAACCAATGGAGTCAGCTGCCAATCACTCCTTAGGTCTCAATCAATGGAGTCAGCTGCCAATCGCTCCCTAGGTCTGAACCAATGGAGTCAGCTGCCAATCACTCCTTAGGTCTGAACCAATGGAGTCAGCTGCCAGTCCCTCCCTAGGTCTGAAGCAATGGAGTCACTCCCTGGGCCAGGGGCTGCCTGTTTCTCTCCAGGCAGGCTCTGTCTCACCTGTGCAGGAATTTCTCGTAGCTCTGGCGGTAGGCGAAGCCGGCGCGGCGCACGCGCACGTTCTCCAGCAGCCCCAGGTACTCCACCTGGTGCCGGCAGCGCTCCTCGTCAAACAGCTGAGGGGACTTCTTGTCGTTGGGCTTGATGCAGCGCACGTAGTAGGGCTCCTGGGGACAGAGGAGAGCAGTGTCACCCTGGCAGAACACCCTGGCTGAGACACAGCCCTTCCTGCAGCAGCCGGGAGCTCAGCCCACCACTTCTGTTTTAACCTGCTCGGCACAATCAAGTTAAAACAGAAGTGACAATAACAGTTTAAGGAAAGCCTGGATGTGGCACTGAGTGCCATGGTCTGGGTGACAAGGTGGTGTGATGGTGTTCACAGGATGAGGGAAGAGACAAGGATCTGACTCCATGTTTCAGAAGGCTTGATTTATTATTTTATGTTATATATTACATTAAAACTATACTAAAAGAACAGAAGAAAGGATTTCATCAGAAGGCTGGCTAAGAATAGAATAGCAAAGAATGATAACAAAGGCTTGTGTCTCAGGCTCTGTGTCCAAGCCAGCTGGGCTGTGATTGGCCATTAATTACAAACATCCAACATAGGCCAATCCCAGCTGCACCTGTTGCATTCCACAGCAGCAGATAACCATTGGTTACATTTTGTTCCTGAGGCCTCTCAGCTTCTCAGGAGGAAAAATCCTAAGGAAAGGATTTTCCATAAAAGATGTCTGTGACAAGGTGGTGTTAGGTCATAGGAAGGACTCAGTGGTCTCAAAGGTCTTTTCCACCCTGGCTGATTCTGTGATTCAATGTTCTCCTCCTTCACACCCTTACAGGAGCCACATGTTCCCCACTGGAGCTCCACTGGCCTTTGCTGTGTGTCAGACACATTTTCTGAAAAATCCTTTCTTTAGGATTTTTTCTCCTGAAAAGCTGAGAGGCCTCAGGAACAAAATGTAACCAATGGTTATCTGCTGCTGTGGAATGCAACAGGTGCATCTGGGATTGGTCTCATGTGGTTGTTTCTAATTAATGGCCAATCACAGTCAGCTGGCTCAGACTTTCTGTCTGAGACACAAGCTTTTCTTATTATTCTATTCTTTTTCTATTCTTAGCTAGCTTTTTGATGAAATCTTTTCTTCTATTTTTTTAGTATAGTTTTAATAGAATGTATATCATAAAATAATAAATTAAGTTTTCTGAAACATGGAGTCAACATTCTCATCTCTTCCCTCATCCTATGACCCCTGTGAACACCATCACAGCTGTGCACCTGCCCAGCACCACATTCCCCTCCTCCTACTGTGAGGATAACAGCATCAGTCCTCAGAAAAGATATCAAACCCATGGAATTCATGGAATTCACTGTCCTGTTGGATATGCCTTTGCCTGCTCCAAAAGCAGCCTGGTAACTCCACACTTTTACCTGTGCTGAGCCAAGTCAAACACCCCCAGCTCCAACACAGCTGAACAATGGAAATGATGGAGCCCCAAACCCAGCTGCCTCCAGCCCAGCCCTTCCTCAGCACACACACAGACCACCAGCACAAACACAGCCCTTCCTCAGCACACACACAGACCACCAGCACGTGAGTTCCCCTTTCTGCACCATCTGGGAAGGTGGAATGGGGACAGGTGGCTTCACTCCACCCTGCAGAAGTCCTGCCCTGTGCTGCTGGGGCTGACCCTGGGTGAGTCCCACAGGGTCACACTCCTTTCCCTGCCAGCCCTCCTGCACCCTGAGGTCAGCCACACACAGCTCTGTTGGAGCATTTTGATGTTTGCTTTCATTTTGATGAGATTAAAGGTAGCTTTTGTTTAGGCCAATATGATCTGTAACCAGCACCAGCCTTGGGGGATGGCTACAAAGCCTTTAAACTTATGTACTTTCATCCCACTGGCTTTTGGAGTTCATTCATTTCTTCCTCTTCATGGCTGGTCTTTGCTATCCCACTCCTAAATTTATTGGTGTGTGGAAAAGCAATTAATAATCAGAGAACCACAAAACATTCTGAGTTAGACCTCAAGGATCATCCAGCCCAACTCCTGCACAGACACCTCAATAATCCCACCCTGGGCATCCCTGAGAGCTCCTGGAGCTCTGGCAGCCTCCAGACCATTCCCTGGGGAGCCTGGGCAGTGCCAGCACCCTCTGGGGGCAGAACCTTTCCCTGAGATCCAGCCTGACCCTCCTCTGGCACAGCATCACCTAAAGCCCACTGTGGCTTTACAAATTGTATTTTTCAAACATTAACAGATAAAACTTAAGTGGCCCTTGCAAAAGGAGTGGCACATCCTGCAGGCTGGCAGAGCCCACCCAGCCTCAGCCTCAGAGAGAGCTCCAAGAGGATCCCAGTAGGGCCCAGTATGGCCAGAGACTGTCAGAGAACATCCCAGATGCACACCAACTGCAGCATTCCAAAGGCAGCTCTGACATGGGGATAAAGGGAGAAAACCAGCCTGGGTGACATCTGAACGTGACAAAATGTCACCTTTGATAACCACAGCTGATAACCAGCAGTGACCTTTCAGCAATGGCTGGGAAACCACCTCTAACACTGCCCTGAGGAACTGAGGGATCCCAAAAGGGACAGCCCAGGAATTCTCCAGAGGAGCCTGTTCTGTTCCAGCACTCCTGGATGGCCTCAAGGACTCACAAAAGGGAGGAATGGTCTGGGGGAAAAAAGGGATTAATTTAATGAGAACAAATGCAAAGTTCCACATTTATCAGAAAGAGTTGGTTAAGAAAGAATGAAAAACTGATTTGAGTTGGTTAATAAAGAATGAAAAACTGATTTGAGCCTGGTGCTAAAGAGATCCAGAAGCTCCAGCTGATGTGAGGCAAATCCATGTTTCCATGTTTTTCTAGGAAAGGACACAGGAACAGGAAATTTTCAAGACAAAAACCCCAACACATTTCTAGTTCTCTGAGCATCTCATGCAGCCAGGGCACTGCAGTTCAAGTGGGAATGTGAGTCAGGGCAAGAAAGAACAAGAAAGATCAAAAATCCAGCAAATGTGACTCAGAGGAATTCTGGGTTTAGCCTAGAAGGACCAAGGAGGCACAGAACCTCTCTGGTGGGAGATTTTGTGTATTTAAAGGATGCATATGAGGAAATGCAAACATTCAGCTTTAGGACAAAGAAGTCATGGTTTTAAGCACAGTATAAAAATTCAAATTAAGCTTCAGGAAAACAAGGAGTAGGAACAGAATGCCTGTGGGAAGAAGGGAACATCCATCAGTGGGGAGCCTGCAAAGGGAAGATACAGGCAGAGGTGTCCTCAAACAGGAGGTGAATTTGGTGCACTCCCAAGGTCCCCCCCAGCCCTACTTCCTATGATTTGTCTATTCAGCTTTATTTCTATGATTTGAGGTCACTTACCCAAACTCATGTTATCCTTTCATGTTATCCAAACTCAGGATAACATGAAAGGCCTCAAATTGTCATTTCCCTTCAGTAATGCTGAGGGAACAGGATCATCCATGGCTGTCCTGGCTAGTCCTGACACAACCTGAAGCTTTGCAGCCCTGGACCAGCCCAGAGATGAGTGTGAGGCATGAATGGGCCAAGAAAGGCAGACCTTGGAAAGCAAAGCCTCCTATCCTGAATGCTGCCACAAGCCACTGCCTCTTCCATGTTGGATAAAGCCCTTTTCCAACCCACAGATGGGGTCAGACCTGCCCTGTGCTGCATCTGGTGGCAGGATGAGTATAAATCATCTAAAGCCCTGGAAGGGGTTGATATCACAAATATTCCACAGAACTGCAAAGCCTTGGGCACAGAGCATCCAAATTAAATCACCATGGAATGGTTTGGGTTGGAGGGGACTGTGAAGATCACCCAGAGCCACCCCTGCCATGGGCAGGAATCACCTTCCACAATCCCAGGTGGCTCCAACCTGGCCCTGGACACTTGCAGGGATGGGGCAGCCCCAGCTTCTCTGGACATGTCATTAGGAGCAGGAATTCCAGGAGTGCCACTGTTCACTGCTGACACAGCAGCAGCCAGGTCCCAGCTGTTCCTCATGATGCCACAGGATCCCCCAGCACAGGCACAGCTCTGCCACTCCCAAATGCAAAACCCCTCAAAACCCCTCAAAACCCCTCAAATCTGTGACTTCAGGTCCAGCACAGAGGGCAGTGACTGTGCCTGCATTTGATATAAAAAGGCTGAAATCCTTTGGAAAGCAGGAATGGGAAGTGCCTGCACAGACAGAGATCATCTATCAGTGCAATTACAGTGTAATTAAAGCCTCTCAGAAACGACAGCTCCAGGAGTAAATTCTAAAGTAGATTATTCCATGCTTCCAAATCCCCAAGCCCCAGCTCTTCAGGGGGATAATTATGCAGCTCCCATTCTTGCTGTCATAGAAGTGCAGTTTGTAAAGGGAAGAACTGAAATGCAGAGACACAAAGGCCCCAGCTCTGAAAGCTCTTTGGATGTTTAATTGCAGCTGATTTTATTTTTTCCATCAAGCTTTTAGATTTAAGTGTTAAAAAGAAACCAAGCCAGTTTTAAGCCATTGCACCCTAAACAAACTCTTTCTTGAGGGGTCCCTTTTCTGTACTTTATAGCTCCTTACATGAGAGAAAGGATGGGACAGGACAGACAAATTTGTGCTGGATGTGTCCAATCAGTCACAATGATGACATTATCACTTAGCAGAGGTGAAGCCTGTCAGCCTGGATGGAAGGAAGAGTCAGACAAAAGGAGTCACAGAGGAGGAGGAGGAAAAAAAGAAAAGAAATAAGGAGGAGATGCATGTTCAAAGAGTCCCCAGAGAAGATTGTCAGTCACAGCTGGGGCAGCCACAGGGCTTCCTGTGTCAGGATTTACAAAACAGCCACCCAAAATAATCCACCACACAGAAAAGGGCTTGGGCAGTAAAACATGTTCTTGAGAAATGGCACACAGCAACAGGAAAAGCCAGTTTTTGTTTTGAGTGGTTTGGTTTTGGAAAAAACATTGTACTTTTTCCTACCTACAGGAAGCTTTTGCCCAAAAGACCCTGGAAATCTGGAGGATTTCAGCAGCATTGAGATACCTGTGCTGATAAGCATAATTTAAACTCAGTGTGCTCCAAAACCAGATTTCATGGAATCACAGAATTGTTCAGGCTGGAAAAGCTCTCTGAGATCATCAAATCCAGCTGATCCCAGCACTGCCAAGGCCACCACTGCCCCCTGTCCCCAAGTGCCACATCCACATGGCTTTTAAATCCCTCAGGGATGGGGAGTCCATCACTGCCCTGGGCAGCTGTGCCAGTGCCTGAGCACCTTCTCCATCAATAAATTGTCCAAATATCCATCCTGAGCTGCCCTGGCCCAGCCTGAGGCCGTTCCCTCTGCTCCTGTCCCTGTTCCCTGGAGCACAGCCCGGCCCCCCCGGCTGTGCCCTCCTGGCAGGAGCTGTGCAGAGCCACAAGGGCCCCCTGAGCCTCCTTTGCTCCAGGCTCAGCCCCTGCCCAGCTCCCTCAGCCCCTCCTGGGGCTCCAGACCCTGCCCAGCTCCCTCAGCCCCTCCTGGGGCTCCAGACCCTTCCCAGCTCCCTCAGCCCCTCCTGGGGCTCCAGCCCCTTCCCAGCTCCCTCAGCCCCTCCTGCAGCTCCAGCCCCTTCCCAGCTCCATTCCCTTCTCTGGACATGCTCCAGCCCCTCTGTGTCTTTCCTGTTCTGGGAGCCCCAAAACTGCCCCCAGGATTGGAGGTGTGACATTTCCAGTGTCTCCATATGGGCTTGTGTTTGCAGAAGCTGAAATTAAAACCAGCTTTGAGAACAGCCCCTGCACTGTTAACAACACCAGTGCCATGGCACTGACCCTAGGGAAGCTCTTGAGGCATCCCAGTGACCTCAACACCTGCCCCTCCTCTCAGAGACTGCAGAGCTCTGCCTCACCACCAAAATTCAGGTTTAAACCAGAATAGCAACAAAAGAGAATTTTAAAGTTTGATATTTTAAATAGCAGAGAAGTTAAATAACTTTAATGCTGCACTACTGGAGACTTTGATATTCTGGTGGTGCTGAGCTGATGGTTAAATTCAATGATCTTAATTAAATGTATTTTCCAGACTTTATAATTCTAAAATTTCAAGATTATTGTTATTTAAATTGGCACTTTTGGACACTATTCCCCCAAAGGAGGGTTTGAAGATTCTCTTGCTACAGCCAAAGCCCTGCAGCTTTCCAGGGAGGCCAAACAGGAATATCAATAAAGAGGAGCTCTTGGGCTGCCACCCTGTTGAGGACTGCAGAAACTGAGCATGTAAATGTGGTGTAGAGGAGTTTTCAGAGAAGCTCTGAGGCAGAGCAGCCCAGGTGAGACAAGGAGCACTGAATGCACTGGCACACCAGGAAATGTCAATAAACCATCAGCTCAAGCTGCACAAAACTCAAGCCTATCTGCAACTTGGTTTTTTGAGAAAGAGCTGAGAATAACATGAACTGCTGTTACCTCCCCTAAGGAATTTTATTCCTCTGGCATCCCTGGACCTCAGCAGTTTGTGCAACCCTGTGTTCAGAGCTGTTTCCATCAGCTGTGACCACAGGCTTCCCAAAAAAGTCCTGCAGGGTCCAAGCCACAGTCAAGACACACAGAGAGTGTCACTGTTGATTCCCCACTAGTGCAGCTTCATTCCCAAATTCAGCACAGGAAAAATGAGTAACAGCCCCAGGAAAGGATGAGAACACCTGGAACTGCAGGGATGGGGTACCCAAAACAGAGAGTGCCTTCACCAGCACAGCTTCCAGCCCAGCAGAAGGAAGAGCCAAGTGTGCAGAGACTGAGGCTGAGCATCCAGCTCCTTGTGCATGACCAGCATCTTGCTGGCATGGCCTGAATACCCAATCATTGCTTGCTAATGACATGTACATATCATTAACTGTCCTAAAAGTCACCTCACAGAGATGCTCAGGGCTCTGTCTGCACTCTGAATTACTGCCTGAAGTACACAAAGTTTGTGTTCAGGGGTTTTGTCTAAGGAACCTCCCCAAAATTTAGACCCTTTAAAATGACACTGGCCTGGCTGCAGGATGAGTTTCACCCACACAGCTCCTGCCAGGAGGGGACAGCCAGGGGGGTCAGGCTCTGCTCTCAGGGAACAGGGACAGGAGGAGAGGGAACAGCCTCAGGCTGGGCCAGGGGAGGTTCAGTTTGGATATTGGGAAAATTCCTTTATGGAAAGGGTTGTCAAGCCCTGGAAGAGGCTGCCCAGGGCAGTGGTGGAGTCCTCATCCCTGCAAGTGTTCAAAAAGGTGTGGATGTGGCACTTGAGGGGTCAGTGGTGGCCCTGGTCATGCTGGGGATAAGTTGGACTCAGTCTCAGAGAGCTTTTCCAGCCTGAACAATTCTGTGACTCCAAGAAATCTGGTCTTGGAGCACACTGAGTTTAAATTATGCTTATCATCTCTGGTATCTCAATACTGATGAAATCTTCTTTTCTTCATTGCTATTCAACAGAAAATCACAAAAACACCAACAGCTTCAATGCAAGTTTCTCAATGAAAGCTTAGGACAGGTAAAGAAAGGGAAAGGACTACACTGAGACTGTCTCAGGAACCTCCCAGTGAATTTGACTTGGAAACAGCTCCTGCTTGTGCCTACCCCTGGAAAGGCTGGCAATTATTATGGAGATACTGATGATAAATGGATTGAAGTAAATTAATTCCACCCAAGCCAGGCAGCCTTCAGTGAGCAATGCTGGTACCCACTGATTCAAGATGGATAAGGTGGGATTTAAACTCTCCATGCCCTGCTGGGAGCTGCAGGGATTGTTCAAACCTCCACAGTGCACAGTATTCTCTGAACTATTCTATTTTTACACCTACCAGGTGGCCTGGAATAATTTTTCCAATAAACAAGGAAAGGAAGTTTTTCCATGGATGCCTGCTGAACTTGCCTGCTCCCAGCTCCCTGCTGTGCCCTGATCACAGCCCCCTCACAGCACCCCAGGGATTCTTTCTGTCCTGAACCCCTCCTGGGCTGCCCCAGGCTCCCCACACTGGGCTGGGCACAAGTGACCACGGCCACTTTGTAGGACCAGACCTGCAATAACAGCACCAAGGAGAAACTTTCCCTTCCACAAGTGCTCCTCTCACAACACAAAGCAACTCCCTGGGTTCCTGGCTCTCCTGACACCTGTACCAGATTCAGGGCCAGCCAGCAGATTATTTGGAAGATGGACAGATCAGATCAGTTTTGACTCCTTGGGAACCAGACTAAAGTCTGTGCCCATGCCCAGCAGGGTCACAGCCCCCTTCCAGCTCTGGCAGCCCATGATTTGCCATCCAGAAAGCTCCTCTCTGCCTCCACAGGCACTCTCTGAATTTTCACTGCTGGTGCCTATTTTAGCAAGGCCTGGCCTTGGGCTGGACTCACAGGGGGATCTTCTCAGGAGCTCTGAGGCAAATCATTCTGGGGGGAGCCACGGGGCTCCACTCCCCACTGGGGCCCAGCTGGCACCTCCAGGCAGCTTTGGTGGGTCCCAGACCCTCCTGCAGAGCTCAGATCAAACCCACTCCTGTACAGCAACACAAAACACAGAATCATGGAATCCCAGAATATCCTTTGTTGGGAGGACCCCCAGAGATCATTCAAACTCCTGGCTCTGCACAATGCCACCCCTGGAGCATTGTCCAGCTGCTCCTGGGCTGGGACCATTCCCTGGGGAGCCTGGGCAGTGCCCAGCACCCTCTGGGGAGGCCCCATAAATCAGGTGTGATTCCATGTCCTAACCCTGGACACAAGAAGGGAGGGCAGCTCTGTCTGCTGTGCACAGCCAGCACTGGGTGCTGTGCTCTGACCCATCTCCTTTGCTCCCACAGCTCCTGAGAAGACACCCAGAGCACTCATTGCTTAATTATTCTGCATGTGAGCACACCCCAGCACCCTGGGCTCTCTGTTCATCTCCTGTGGGCTGTGCCCCAGTGCCAGGAGCCCAGCAAGGCCACCCAGCTCCAGTAACACCCCAGTGCTGCTCAGGGACCCCAGCTCAGCTCCCAGGGCTGCTCCACAGCCCCTCCCAGAGCATCCCCTTCCCCACCTTCCATCTCTCAATGTGGTGCTTGCCCCAGCAAAGCCTTCTGCCATCAAACTGAAATATGGGCTGAAGTAAAATCCTTCCCTCCTCACCCTCTGGCATGGCAAAGGGGAGGAAAGAAGGAGCTCACACAGGTCTGTATTGCATTCCCACTGGCATGGGAAACCAGAGAGAACCTCTGAACCATGAACAGCATCCTCTGGGCCCTCTGCCCAAAGAGCTTTGCTAAACATGATATAATAATAATAATAACAACAACAACAACAACAATAATAATAATGATGATGATGATGATGATGATGATGATGATGATGATGATGAAAGTTTAGGACAGGTAAAGAAAAGGAGAGGACTACATTGAGACTCACACAGGAACCTCCCAGTGAATTTGACTTGGAACCACAACCACAACCCTAAGACAGACTGGCTTTCCTACAAGTGAAAGATGCACTGGCCATGGAGGAGCCAAAAATCCACCTTCATCATGGGGGATGGAGGTGACCCTCCCTCCAGGCCTGCCCAGCCAAAGCCTGTTTGGCACAGACAAGGCTGCTCTGCCTTTGATCAGCTTAGCTCCTGATGGATGGCAGCAATGGGAGGCTGGGAATCTCTCCAGGGAGAAGCCACACTCTTCTCACCAGATGTCAATTTTGAAACAGGAATCTTTACCTTCAGTGTCAGGTTGTCCACCAGGGCAATCATGGAGTTCTTGAACAGAGTAGCTGCTGTCAGAGGTCTCTTGGTGACCTCAGTGATGCTCAGTTTCCCCTCAGGCCACATCATCTTCAACACAGGGTTGGAGCTACAAGAGAATCTCTTTAATTCCACTGCACTGACAATCCAACAGTTGGTTGTACCCAGACCCACTGCTGCTTCCAGCTCACAGGGCATCACCCAAGCCAGGGTGAGACCCCTGGGCAAAACATTTCATGCTCTTAAGAGCAAGTTCAAGCTTTCAGCTGAACATTCTGGAAAAACAACCAGCACATTCTCCCTCCAGATCAGGGTGTGCAGGAATAGGAGAGAGAAAATCCCACATAATGATCCATCAAAGGCAGGGGCTGCCTCACTGACACAACAGAAAGAATTTAATGCACACAAAGGAGAGGGAGACCCACACCACCCTCCCTTAGAACCTGTCACCTGTGTTTAAGCTGCATTTCTGCACCTCTCTTGATATATTAAGTAATTTATACACTTGAGCCTGCATTTCTGAAGAGATCAGGGTGAGGTAAACTGGCCCTGATGGATGGCAAGAGCTCAGGAACAAACAGAAACTGAGCACATTTACAGCAATCTAATGGCCAATCTGTCCAAGGCTTTAATGTGCTGGAAGTGGTGTTTGGGAACAGGATTTTCCAGAGACTTCACAGAAAACAGGCTAAATTTGATAAAACCACACAGCAAATATTTTGCAAGGTTTCTGGTCAATGGGAAGTGTTGAAAACAGGAACAGTGGGAGTGCTCAGGGGAGCACAGCCAGTCAGCCCAAAGGGCTGCAGACAAATTTAACATCTGTCCAGGTACACAGAGCCTGCAGGGTGTTTGTGACCACTGTCCTCTGAGCAGAGCCCCTGAAAGCTGCAGATTACAAAATGAGGACGTGAAGAAAAACAGCTCCATGAGGACTTCCACCCACATTCTGACAGGATTTCAAATCTGCTTCTCAAGGCAACTTTTGCTTGCCCAACACGTGCCCTCATGGTTTGCACTTCTCACATCACTGCAGACATGAAAGGATTCACAGCTATCCCCTCATTTCTTTCAAAAGAGTGGTTTAGGTGGGGCTGAGGATTTCTTCTGTTGACCAAAGCTCCCCAGCATCTTCAGCACTGATTAGAGACAGAGCAGTGATGGTAAATCTGCAATGGGTTCATGACAAATCAGGCAGCACAAGCAAGCTCTGCACTATCTTGATTGCACCATCAGTTGGTTTCAAAAAAACCCCACTTTAAATTCTGTTCAATTAAAGGCTGCATCAGAACAGAAACATGTACAGAATAAGGACTTTAACCTGAAAAATCCAACAGACAGCCTCTGGGTTGTGGGAGATGTACAAAGATCAAATCCCAAAGCAATGTGCTTATTCACACACACTGCACTGAAAACCTGAGTCTCTGATAGCATCACTCCACAAAAAAGGATTCTGACAAATCAGATTAAAATTCACCTCATTAAAATCCTTACCTGTTGTACATGAGGCGTTTGAAGTCTTGAAATAATGTGTCCTTGTTTTTATCAATGAATCCAGTGACAGAGTAACTAAAAATGAAGGAAAGCCAGAGTTAATTGCAAAGTAGCAAAGTCCTTCTGTGAGCTGCTGGTAGCTGTGGAATCAGCATCCCTGCACTCCTACAGACCCAGCAGATGCTAATCCAGCCCTGCTCCCAGCCTGTCCTAATGCTGCAGGAGCAGAGTGTGGGATTGGATCCTTGGGCCCAGCTCCCACCTCCAGCTCAGGAACAGCACCCCTGGCTGCAGAGAGCTCCAGTACAGGAACAGCACCCCTGGCTGCAGAGAGCTCCAGCACAGGAACAGCACACCTGGCTGCAGAGAGCTCCAGGAACAGGAACAGCACCCCTGGCTGCAGAGAGCTCCAGGACAGGAACAGCACACCTGGCCTCAGAGAGCTCCAGTACAGAACAGCACCCCTGGCTGCAGAGAGCTCCTGGAGCAGGAACAGCACCCCTGGCTGCAGAGAGCTCCAGTACAGGAACAGCACCCCTGGCTGCAGAGAGCTCCTGGAGCAGGAACAGCACCCCTGGCTGCAGAGAGCTCCAGTACAGGAACAGCACCCCTGGCTGCAGAGAGCTCCAGGAACAGGAACAGCACCCCTGGCTGCAGAGAGCTCCAGCACAGAACAGCACCCCTGGCCTCAGAGAGCTCCAGGACAGGAACAGCACCCCTGGCTGCAGAGAGCTCCAGGAACAGGAACAGCACACCTGGCTGCAGAGAGCTCCAGGAACAGCACCCCTGGCCTCAGAGAGCTCCAGCACAGAACAGCACCCCTGGCTGCAGAGAGCTCCAGCACAGGAACAGCACCCCTGGCTGCAGAGAGCTCCTCAAACAGGAACAGCACACCTGGCTGCAGAGAGCTCCAGCACAGGAACAGCACCCCTGGCCTCAGAGAGCTCCAGTACAGAACAGCACCCCTGGCCTCAGAGAGCTCCAGCACAGAACAGCACCCCTGGCTGCAGAGAGCTCCAGCACAGAACAGCACCCCTGGCTGCAGAGAGCTCCTGGAACAGGAACAGCACCCCTGGCTGCAGAGAGCTCCTGGAACAGGAACAGCACCCCTGGCTGCAGAGAGCTCCAGGAACAGGAACAGCACCCCTGGCCTCAGAGAGCTCCAGTACAGAACAGCACCCCTGGCTGCAGAGAGCTCCAGCACAGAACAGCACCCCTGGCTGCAGAGAGCTCCTGGAGCAGGAACAGCACCCCTGGCTGCAGAGAGCTCCAGTACAGGAACAGCACCCCTGGCTGCAGAGAGCTCCAGCACAGAACAGCACCCCTGGCCTCAGAGAGCTCCTGGAGCTGTGCAGGTGCTGGCTGAGACACCTCACAGCACCTGGGTAGGGGGTAGAAGGCCCAAATTCAGGATTTACACTCAGGATTCTGTCTCCAAACAGGGTGTGTGTGTTTGTGTTAAATCCTAGAGAAATTCAGGTTTGTTTTTCAATCTCTGCAGTCTGCCCCTCTCTCAGCAGAGAGTCTGAATTCCTGAGCAGCCTCTGAGTAGTGACTGGGAGCTGCACTGGAAGTCAGCACACACAGAAACACACACACACACTTTAGATTCCTTCCTTCCTCTGCTCCCACAGGAGCACCACTGGAGGAGGTCACTGTTCCAGGATTTCATCTCCTCCAGCTCTCAAGGCAGGCAGTGCTCTGTCCTCTCAGAAAAGATCCAAAGTCTCCCCATTCAGTGACTCCCATGCAGATGTTTCCTGAGCTCCAGATCCCACCCTGGGAAGCTGCACCCGACCTACAGACTCTGGGATCACCCCACAGCCTGCAAATCCCTGTATGGAGCCATCCTCAAATCCCAGAGTCATGGAACAGGGTCTTTCAAATGGCATCCAGTGCCACCCCTGCCATGGCAGGGACACCTCCCACTGTCCCAGGCTGCTCCAAGCCCCAGTGTCCAGCCTGGCCTTGGGCAATGCCAGGGATGCAGGGGCAGCCCCAGCTGCTCTGGGCACCCTGTGCCAGGGCCTCACCATCCTCAAGTCTTGGGCCTGAACTATCTGTGATTCCTTCCACATTTCAGTTTTCTTTTACACCATTTGTCAGCCATGGGCAGTTCAGAAGGTTCAGCCACTAAGACAGCACTTTGTATTTTCTCCCCCAAAACCCTCTAAAATCAGAAATGTCTGTCAGGAACTGCTCAGCAAAGACTCCAGAAGATAACCTGCTTGTGGTATTTGGGCTCCAATCTGATCACACTGGTTGTTCTTGGAAATTAAAGGTAAAATTAATCCCAAGGTAAAAGAAATCATTAATTCTTCCTTTAGTAACTCCCTTTCTTCTGACATGGGAAGTTACACAAATTCTAAATCATTCAATTACTCCAGTGACATTCCACACACCAAATGGTTTCTACCATGTGCATCCTTCACTTTCACTCACTCTCCCTTCCCAGTGCTGTCACCTCCTGCACTTGTTCCTGCAGGCTCCAGGCAAACACTTCCCAACCCTCCTGCCCTGATCCCTCCTGCAGGTTATCTCTCCCCTGGGCTCCCAGCCTGCTCCAACTGATTGGAGAATTTAAAGCCAGAGTTATATAATCACACCAAACAGATGTCTAAACCAGACTTTATTAGCTCAGTGTAGCTTTCTTGCATAAACACTGCTGCCTTTTTTCCCTTTTCCTTCCCCTGGAGCACTGCTCTCCCCTCACCCCTCACTCTCCTTTTGTTTCACTCCAAGTACAAATTCCCCCTCTGTAGAGCAAGGCACCAGCAGAAGATTTAATTGATAAGCAAGTGCTGCACTCTGTAATTGTGTGTGACAGCTATTCTGGCTTGCACCAGAAGCAGCAGTAAATCAGAATATTGTGCCACTTCAGAGCTGCTGGGAAGACAAAACTAAAATGTGCAGCTTTATTTCAGAAGGAAACTCACATCACATCCCCGGCGTAGTGCTTGATCCGGAAATCTCTGTCAAACTCCAGCGTTTTGTCTGTGGCACAAAGCTGAAACAAATTCACATACATTAAAATACCACCCATGGATTGATATTAAAACACCAGCCCTGGATTTACAAGCTCCATGGAAGAGCAACCTGCCTTCAAAATAGCACTGGGAACTACAGGAATTCCACTTTCTGTGTGCATGTGCAGATGTGAAAGCCACTGCTGGAAAATGTTTTCATGGATGCACTGTAAGAACATGTGCTTGTACAAATGAAGCTGCAAGAGCCTATAATTTCATGAAGAAATTGATACTATCCCAGAAACACCATTATGCAAATAGAACACTCGTGCCTGTAGAGAAACATTGCACCCACGAGTTGATTTATTACTTTTTTAAGTCTTCCTTTATGTTTTTTTGCCATTGCAGTGTAACTGCAGAGAAATGTGACAGCAGCAAGGCTTGCTCAGTCCCAGACCCCTCCTGGTCATCTGACACCCCTCAAACAGGGAACCCCCTGCAGACCCACTGTTCCAGGCTCAAATTCCCATCCCATCCCATCCCATCCCATCCCATCCCATCCCATCCCATCCCACCCATCCCATCCCATCCCATCCCATCCCACCCATCCCATCCCATCCCATCCCATCCCATCCCATCCCATCCCACCCATCCCATCCCATCCCATCCCATCCCATCCCATCCCATCCCATCCCATCCCATCCCATCCCATCCCACCCATCCCATCCCATCCCATCCCATCCCATCCCATCCCATCCCATCCCATCCCATCCCATCCCATCCCATCCCATCCCATCCCATCCCATCCCATCCCATCCCTTCTGCCCAGTGTCCACATGGCAGCTGCTCAGCAGCAGTGCCTGTAACACATTCAGGAATAGCAGGAGCCAAAAAATCCATCAGGGTTGGCTTAATTAAAAAGGGAGTATGAGATAAGAATGAGGATTTTGTTATAGGCAAAAGGAGCAGGAGATGAATTAAGTCTTTGCAGGCAGAATTTAACAACACCAAGGGCTATGAGCAGATATCTGCTATCCACAAAAAGTCTTGGAGAAATAAAAGAGGAAATTATCATGGTTGAAATAAAGTGCAGGAAGGATGATTAGAAGCAGGGAGATACACTCCAAAATTCACCTGTGTCCAGGAACACAGAATAGATTGGCTCAGACTGTAAGAAGGGGTGAACAAACCAGAATATATTTTACACAAAATGAATCAGAAGGAGGAGCCCAAGGAGTGTGAGTACCAAGGGGAGGTGTGGGGAGTCCAGCAGGGCAGGAGCAGGGAGCACCAGGAGCTGCAGAGCTGATGGATGACCAAGGTGCAGCAGAACACAGGGAAAATGAAGACAGGAGGCAATGCCAGGGAAACAAAGGCATTTTTCTTGCTGCAGCTTTGCTCCCAGCAGGGGCCTGGGGAGTGCCTTTTTCAGCTACCCAAACACACAGCTCAAACCAACAAGTCAATAAAAGGGGTAGATACCAAATGGCAACAGAAATGTGTCTGTGCTACCAGGCAGGGCACAGCTGGCAGCACAAGCTCCTCTGAAAGCTCACCCAGCTCTGAGAGGCTGGAAGGAGCCATAACAGCAAGCAGGGATTTTGTTGTTTGCTGGTTTGGCTTTTTCCAAAGGAGTGATTCTGTCTAAACTTTGTGCTTCCTGAACAAACCACTTGAAATGAGTGAAAAAAAGACCAGCAAGAACATTGATACAGTGGATCACCTGCCTGGGATTCTGTGAGCCCTTCCAGGAGGCTCCTCACTGACAGCTCACAGCATCCAAGGGTGAGTAAAGACAGGAGAAAGGTGTTGGAAAGATGGGAATCCTGTGGGAGCCTGCCCTGAGCCTGTGCTTTCACAGCATCTGAAATGAGCCATAATCTGAGGGCAGGGGAAGGTCAGAGGGCTGGGTGGGGGCACTCAGTCACTGAGGGCTGGCTGGGAACAGCCAAATGAGGGCAAAGCAGAGCAAATGGAACTCCCCAGCAGGGCAGGGACTCCCACTGGGAAAGGGCAAAGTTCACAGGAACTGATGGGCCCCAAACCATCCCTTCCTGACTCAACAGGGATCCTAACAGACCTCATTCATCTCAACATGGACATGGAGAACAGGGAGAGGCTTAAAGGGCAAAACCCATCCCCTGTGACTGACTGCCCTGGAGGATGGGCCAACAAACTCAGCTGCCCCAGGTAAGGAAAGAAATGCCAGAGATGATGGCAAAACATGTGGAGATGATGTAGTGGAAGACAAAGAAAAATGTGTTTTGCCATTTAAAAACTGGAGGTGAGAGGTGTAATCTAAAATGGAAAAGGGAGGAGGGAAACAGGGAGAAAGGAGCTCTTCACTTGAATATCTGAGCTGTGGAATTCTTTGTTGATTTAAAAACCAAGAAGACCACACAAAAACCCTGTTAAGAAGACCAGGAGGTTCCTGGGCTGCAGGTGCCTGCACAATGGGAGCCTGTCAAGTTATCAGTACACATTTGTCCTGAATTGGGCTCTCACTTGGGCATTCACCACTGTCCAGTGTCCCAGGAGACACAACAACAGAACTGGAATGGACCTTCTGATACTCTTCCCTTCACAAGCAGTTTGTTGAGATTGATGCTCTCCACAATTTGAAGATTGAGGCATTCATGGACTGTCTGTCACTGCCCTTGATCCTTCCAAAGTATAATATCAACAGAAAATCAATGGAACTTGGAGAGGTTGAGGATACAAATGGTGATCTTGGGAAGGGCCCCTAGAACAGCTGGCACATCTGCACATCCAGATTAGCACTAGACAAACCCGAGGAGGACACCCCATGCTCCAGGAACACAAAATTCTGCACAAATTCTGCTGGTGGAAGTGTTAAGCTGCATTGTCCTGGCTCGCTTGGCCTTGCCCAGGACAAGGGCAGTGATTCCTCCACTGTGGCAGCTCAGAGCAGCCGGGTACACAAAGTAGGACACGACTATTTAGGGCACCACAGCCCCCCAGAGCTCCTCCACATGGAGCCTGTGTGCAGCATGCTCTGCAGGGAGCAGTGGAGCATGAACTGGGCTGAGGGATGGGAGCTGTTCCCAACACATGCACGTTAACTCCTTGGGAACAGCTCCCATCTGTGTGGAACTTTACAGGATCTGCATGGAACCACTGCAGTCTGCAAAGGCAGGGCATCAGTGGAATCAAGCTCTTTGTTTTAATCCAAGTTAGAAAAGCCTGGCTCAGAAGGTTCAGGCTTCCCACAGCAGCTCTGGGTGGGACTGAAGAAGAGCTCTGAGGTGCTGGGATGTCTACAGAGATGGGAGAAAAGATAATAATTATGCTGAGAGGTTTATGGGTCAATGTTTTCAAGGCTCTATTGATTTAACTAGAAATTAGCAAGCCAGGCAGATCCATCAGCCCCTCCATAAACATTATTTACAGCAGGATTCCTTGCCTCCCTCTTAGCCTGTGCAGGCAGTTTGTGACAACGCCACCTCCTGCTGAGGAGTGCTGCAGCTGGCAATGCTGCCCTTTAACGTCTCCTTGCTGGGAGGGGACTCCCAAAGGCAAGGACTTGAGCAGATTTTATTTTTAAATGTTCATTTTATAGCCTCCCATAGCACCTCCTGAAATTCCATCCCCTTCTGCCACTGCACTAAAGGACCACCTGCTCCCTCTGTGGCAGAGCCCCTTCCCCTGGGCAGATGTGGGAGCAAGGACAGAACAGAAACCAAACTCCTCTCTGACATCCACTGACCAGACAGCTCCAGAAACTGGACCAGGCCCCAGCATCCTGCTGCAGAGGATCCCAGACTTCATCCCACCAGTACTACCACTGCAGGAAGCAGTTTGTATTCAAACAGGAACCCAGGCCAGGCCTCACACTTATTTTGATGTGAGTTTTCTCAGAATGTTCCACGTCATTGCTCAGGCACGTGAAATCTGGGTCAAGACTGGAATCAAGCTCCCTGTCCCCCTCCCTGAGCTCAGGTACACCTGGCAGGTGTGCATCAGGTGTGCTGCAGCAAAAGGGCATTTAAGGAAAATCATTATCTGGGAGGAAAAAGTGGTTTTGGTTTACTTTCATCCTGGCCTCTCCTCAGACAGCCCCAGCCAGATCCATTGTTTATCCCAGGCCTCCCAGAGGCAGCCTTTAGCACATATCTTACACAACCAGGCTAATTTGGTACTTCTGACCTACATAAAATATTGTGCTGGGGTGGGAGGGAGCAGGGGGGACCAGCACTCTGAGCCATGCATTTTAGACAACGTTTCTGAGTAGAGACAGATCAAACTAAAGGCCCTTATTTGATTACTCCGTGTGAAAGATTCTCAAATTAATCAGGCTGGTGACCATTTTGCAATCTGCTGCCAAGTGAGGAATAAATGAAGCCTTTTAATTCGCCCATTGTAGCCCAGACAAAGGCAGGCGAGGGGCCTGGGTGCTCTGAGGTGCAGAGGGAGACGAGCACGTTCTGCAGCCAATGAGGATGAAAAAAGCCCAAATCACAGCGCTGTAATAATGCAGGAGTGTGAATAATTTCACTGTCACTATGTATTAGAGCAGCCTGGGAAGAACAACACGTGGGCCGAGCCGGCGTATCGATTGGTTCCAGATGACATCATGATATGTCAAGGCACGAGCTCAGGCTCCTTTTATCCCGGAATAAAAGGGATGAGGCACTGGATGGGCTGGAGCTCCCTCTGCCGGGCTCCTCTGCGGCTGGAGCTGCTCCGGCCTCCTCATCTCACACTCAGTCGCAGCGATTCCAACCCAGCCCTCCCTAAACCCCTTTTCCTCATTTCCATCCCTCCTCAGAACGTGGGGAAGGGACAGCAGAGGACAGCAGGGTCTGCGGGTTACCTTCCTGCTGGAGAAGTGAGCGTGCTTCCCCAGTTTGCTGTTGAGGGCCTCGAGGAACATCTCATCCGTGACTTTGCCCACGTTCATGCAGGCATCATCCAGAATGGCAATGATCCCTTTGTGCTGCTGCTCCACCAGGTCCACGATAACCTGGTTGTTGAAATAATCAATCTGCAGGAAGCAAAGGACAGGGGTGTTGGTGACCTTGGCTGCAGAAATGGGAGGGTACCAGTGCTGGCCATAGCAGCCAGTGTGACAGCAAGGAGCAATCAGCTCTGAATGTGCAGATCTCTGATTCCAGATAAAGCAGGCTGCTCTCCTGCACTGAACAGCACAGAAAGTGATTTTTCAAGCCCCTCAGGTACATCTCAAGATCTCTACTGCAGAATGTTCTTTAAAATGTCTTTTACAATTCAGCTGTGTGCAGTCACCACAGTGACACTGCACATCCTGTCCTTGGCATTCTGAAGCGAGTATGAACAGGAAAAGTCAAGATTTTTACATATTACCATCAACAACTAGAAAAATCTATAAGCACTCAGCACAGAAACCCACAGTTACATGTGTGGCATCACAGAGGTGCCACAATAGGTTTCATCTCAGACCTGGAGTCCCATATTTTCCCAAGGAGACACGTGGTGAGGTGACTGGGGAGCTCCTGCCCCAGCCTGGTCCCAGCCTGGCAGGATAGCTGGCAGGGACACACATGTCCCATCAGCTGGAGCCTGCATGTGGAACAGCTCCAGGTCCAGCCCTTGTGCTGTACACTGACCTCACACCACCTCTGCCTCCCCTGCCAAAGCACTCACATGCTTCCAGGGAATTCCCTCTCGCTGGTACTCCTCCTGCTCCTGCTTTAGAACCAGCTGAATGAAGAGCTGCTGCAGCTTTTCATTGCAGTAATTAATGCAGAATTGTTCAAAGCTGCAAGAACATGAGAAGAAAAGGTGATGAGTGCTCTGGGAAAGGCAAGAGCACAACCCTGGGCTTTAGAAGGTGGCTCACCTGTTATTGTCAAATATCTCAAAGCCATAGATATCCAGGACCCCAATGACTGTGTTCTTGCCATGCACTGTGGTGTCGTAGTTCTTCACCTCGATGACATCGTTGATGTGTGTCACAATCCAGCAGAAGAGACGCTCGTAAATGGCCTGCAGGAAACACACACTGAGGGCTCCTGCCTGCACCTGCCTCAGCTCTTCCCAGGAAATTCCACACAGCTCATTCCAGGCCTCCATCAAAGCTGCAGGTCGTGGTCATGAAAGTGAGCAGCTACTGACTGAAGAAAATATTCTATGGAAGTATTTATTTTCTTTCTTCCAAAACTCATTTATACCAAGTTGAAATCCCAGTGAGGTCACTGGGTGCAGCAGTTCCCTAATTTGATTCCAGTCAGCTTTTCAGCTGCCTAATAAGCACCATTCCTGAGAATTATTTAACAATAGTGAAGAGCAAGAGAGAGGTCAGTCACAGAAACTTAACAACTGAACACAATGACAGGAGAATAATCCTGTTCACCTTTCACAAAGACAGTGTTCTGCAGGCAGAGGTGTCTTCAAAGTTTTCATGTTCAAAATGTGCTCTGAAGCTGGGTAAATACATTATCTCAGGAAAAGAAGTCAAGTTCATTATCAATGACCTTCATAATCTCATCCATTCCTCCCTTATAATTTGATTTCTTAGCAGAGGAGGAACAATTGTTACTCCTGCCATCAGTACTCACTTTTCCTGTGGAAGGTGTCCCTGCCCTTGGCAGGGGTCTGGAACAAGATGGTTTT
Source organism: Agelaius phoeniceus (assembly GCF_051311805.1). Lineage (NCBI taxonomy): Eukaryota > Metazoa > Chordata > Aves > Passeriformes > Icteridae > Agelaius > Agelaius phoeniceus. Next base: position 4,684,164 of record NC_135290.1, on the reverse strand, counting down.
TAAGGTCCCTTCAACCCAAACTATTCTACAGTTCTTCATAAAAAATATTTTAAAACACCACTGTGTTTCCAACATGAATTCTAGATGTTACAGTTCCACTCTTTGAATTTAACTGCAAATGAAGCTGAGGATCCCATTTCACAGCAAATTCCTCCCTGTAGGACACATTTGCAGATCCATCCCCTCCTCGGTGTGCCTGGCACTGCTGGCTGTGGGAGCTGGATCCCTGCTGGAAGGGCAGGGATGGAGAGGTGCCACAGACCCCTACAGAACTCAGGTGCACCGAGGTTCAGAGAGAAATCTGCAGGATGTTCAGCAAGCCCTGTGCTTATTGAAACACCCAGGAATCCTCCTGAAAAATGTGCAGTTCTGGCAGCAATGCCCACCTGGCTGCACACCTCAATGCAAAGGCAAAGGCAGCAGAGCTGTGTCTGGGAGTGTGACAGGAAGGGGACTGCACCCACCTTTGCAAAGGCATCCCTGCCATAGGTGGCCTCCTGCTCCGTGTGCTGTTTGTCGATGACGTCCCTGCCCGTGGCCACCGTCCGGAACAGCAGCGCCTTCTCCACCAGCTCGGCCTTGGTGGACAGGAGCTCAGCAATCACTGACACCAGCTTGCTGTTCTCGATGATGGGGGTGTCTCCATCCACATAGAACTTCAGGTTCCCCTGCAATCAGCAGCATTTCTCCATCTGCCTTCTGCTAACAGGGATCAGCACACCCCAGCTCCATCCATTTCCCACCAGGCTGGAAATCTCCTGCCACACTGGAAGGTGGGTCCTGCACATCCACACCCTCAAACTTCCAATGTCAGAGGGAGCAGCAAGGGCTTTCTCAAAGGCTCAGCTCAGTGTTCAGCTCAGCTTTTGGGACAAACAACATCAAACACCATCCCAAGATTCAGAGTCCAGGGATAGGGAATGACACCATACATGCAAATGCTGGATGCAGCATTTGTCTTCACTGCAGCTCACCATGAAACCACTGCTGCAATTCCCCTGCACAGAGGGAATGGGAATGGTGTGGGGAAGCTGAGAGCTCAATGCCAGTGGGACTGGACAAAGGCTCAGCTTTTGGGACAAACAACATCAAACATTTCCCAAGATTTAATCAAACACCATCCCAAGATTCAGAGACCAGGGATAGGGAATTACACCATGCAGCATTTGTCTTCACTGCAGCTCACCATGAAACCACTGGCTGCAATTCCCCTGCCCCAGAGGGAATGGGAATGGCATGGCATGGAAGCTGAGAGGTCAGTGCCAGTGGGACTGGACTGGCAGCTCTGCTGCTGGGTACCTTCTGTGGCAGGATTAAGCAGTGACACCCCTTGGTGATCCACAGCAGAGGGTTGTGTCCCAGCCTGCCTGCATGGCCCCGCTCTGCTCTGCCTCCCTTCCTTCCCAGCACTGTCATCCCAAGGAGGAAAGGAACTGGAATAAAGTTGCTCTTTGCCATCCTCCTCCTGGCCACCTCTTTCCTCAGGAAACACAAGAGCTGAGCTACAGGGACTCCCTGCTACTGTGCAGGGGAGGAGGCTCTGTGGCTCCCAGGAGGACCCACGAGAAGGAAGGATCTCCTCAGTCTCAGAACACAAAGAGTTAAGAGGACTCCTGTGTTTCCTGTGCTCAGCCTTCACCATGAAGTGAAGCAGGATCACTGTGGTGAAGGTGAGTGTGAGGGCACAAAGGGACAGAAGCTCCCCATCCCCTCACTGCCAAACCCCAATAGTTCTTTTTTGAGAACATACAACAGCTCCCAGTATTTAGTGGTGTGCCTGGTTTGGGATCTGGAACATTCAGGAATACATGTGATCATCATTGCAGGGCCCTGTTCCAGCAAGGACTTTCTGTCACCACTGGAGCTGGGAGCTGGACACCTTCCCAGCCACCAAGGGCTTCTGCAGCAGCAAAATCAGAGCTGCTGGCAGTCCAAACCCTCATGGGTTCAGGGATGGTACCCATGGGCAGGGAGCTTACCAGGTGCAGAATGGCTGCCACGATTTTGTAGACAGTTTGAATCTCCTCCTGCTTGAAGCCAATCACCTTCATGGCATCAGCAACTGCCTTGAACTCAGCCCCATCATTGATGGAACACTGAGGGGAGAGAGAAGTTTGGGATGGGGGATTTAATGGAAGTCAGCTGTGAGTGAGCAAGGATTTCACAAGCCCATGGGAAACAAGATGCACTTTGATGTTTCTCAGAGGCAAGACACTGTCATGAGGTTTCCCAGCTTATTCCAATGCCATCTTGCATGCTTGGACACTGAACCCTTCATTGCACACACGGATTCTGGCAGCAGGAGACACAGAAATCCACCACAGCACAATAAATTTACCAGTGGAATTTGCTGAGAAAGAGTTCATAAAAAATCCCAGAAGAACAGGGACAATTTGTGCACTCACAGACTCTCTGAGCAGAGGCTGCAGAGCACAAGCAGGAAATCTCTGTTCTCCACCTCTCTCAAGATTAGCCTCTCCCTCCCTCCCTGCAGCCTCCTGGGTTTGTTTTCAATACATATTTTTAAAGAGAATCACCTGGCCTGGGAGAAGGTCTCTGGGTTTCTGTACATGTGCATCTCACAAAAGCACCCAGGAAATCAGGGAGCCTTTGGTCTGGAGCTGCTTCAAAGGGACAACACTAGGGACAGCTCCAGCTCAATCTGAAATGTTCAGGATTTTGCTGTCTAAAAACTTCATGGGTTTGTTCCCTTCTTTCATGCTCTGAGTTCCCCCTTGAGGACAAGTCAGGCATGAAGACTCAGTGCTTCAGTAACTCAAAGATCTGCTGCAAATAAAATGAGTCTTTCTGGCTTTTTGCTCCAGAAGGCAGTTTAAGGTACCCATTATGGAGCATGGATTGTCTGCCACTGCTAATGGGCCAAGTATCCACACCTGCATTTATTAATAAATCATTTTATTGCTGTTTATAAGCAGATGCAGCATGCACAGGTATATTTGTATATTTTAAGCAGAATAGAGGTAAATAAATCTTTTCTATGATTCTAAGTACACTTGTGCTTTATCTTGTACCAGAAACCTCATTACAAACAGCACACCAGTGTCACCTTTCCCTACTCATCCCCTCTGATCTCAACTTCTGCTAACTCAGCAGTGCTTTGAGCATTTCCAGCAGCACTTCCAATGTGAAGCTGTCCCTGGGTCCCTCAGAGCCCTCACCTTGAGCTGTGCCCCAGGGCAGATGTAGCTGTAGGCTGATGCATCCTTCTGGAGGTGCAGAGAACGCAGCAGCTGCTCAGAACCTCCCTGCAGGAGCTGCAGGAAGAGAGTTTTAAGAAATGGTGAATGAAAAATGTAAAATCCTTCTTTTTTCTGTCTCTTATTCATCTGCTTGACAAGCAAAATAATGAAAATATTAATTAGTGCTGCAGTATCTGGAGCACAATGTGCAAGATACAGGGCCTGCCACCACAAATCACTGTCCTTTAGAGTCACAAGTGTATAAAAACCAGCCTGAACCCCTCCCAGACCTGTCCACAGCTGTGCCATGCCACAGCTGTGCTTTGGCAAGCACATTGCCCACATAGAGACCTTTCCTCCTGGAAATGACACATCCATAAGGAAAGTGCTAATATGCCATCATGGAGTACTGAAAAAGTGGAAAAAAAATAAACAAACCTCCCCTTCCTTCAGTGCAGAATCAAGGTTATACTAATAGGCTGACCATATCCCCCAAAGGACACACAGGGAACCAACACTCAATGTGGAAGACATTAAAGAACATCCAAAAAACCAAATTACTTCCATATGGACTAAAGGCTTCAAGACAAAATAGAGGGATTAGGCTTACTACACATAAAACAGTGACTCAAAGTCCAATATCCTACCATATTTGTTAAGTCAGCCTCCTTTAAAGTTTAGCAGTGTGTTAATATGGGACTGGAGGATAGAAAACAATCCATCTTCCCAGGCTCCCTCCCAGCCCAGGCCCCTGCAGAGAACTGAAGAATCCAAGCTCACCCAAGATGCTGCAAAAGGGAGCCCTGTGCAAAACACATGAGAGGGTGAAAGCCCTGAGTGCTCTGCCCAAGGGAAGCTGGGACAGGTCACTGCTCCAGCACAGGAACACAAACCTGGTAGAAGGAGTGGAAGCTTCGCTCCCCGGGCTGCTGCACGATCACACGGGACTGGGGGACAAAGAACAGAGCTGGGTGTTAGTGTCCCAGGACATCCCATCACCAGGACACCCCAAATCCATCCCATCTCACACTCAGGCTCTTAGGAACACCATCACACACGTGTGACCCTGGAGCCTGAGGGCTGCAGGCAAAAGCAGCAGTTGTGTAACAGCTGCAATGTCCTACTTCCATCCAGGAGTCCCATGTGGGAACCACAGGGCTGCTTTCATGGAAGAGTCAAATAAAAACCATAATTTCAGTTTTAGAATGATTTAATCATTGGAAATGAAAACCAGGACTCTGTGACTACAGATAAATGCTCAGGGCCTGGTGCTCACCCCTGCTACACCCCCAGGACAGCACCCACAGTACAAGGGGATGCTCTGCTCTGACACAAGGGCCTTGTTTTAGGAGCTGTAGCTCCATTCCAGAATCCTCATTCCAGACCAGAGTAAAACAGCACAAAAAAGGGTTAAATGCAGCAGACATTCAGTGAACCAGCAATGTGTCCTTATTTCATGCTACAGTCTGAACTATGAAGAGTGATGGGGAACAGAGCTGTGGTGGGGACGTTTAGGTTGGAGATCAGGGCAAGGCTCTTCCCCCAGAGGGTGCTGGGCACTGCCCAGGCTCCCCAGGGAATGGGCACAGCCCTGAGGCTGCCAGAGCCCCAGGAGGGTTTGGGCACCACTCCCAGGGATGCCCAGGGTTTGTTGGGGGCTCTGTGCAGGGCCAGGGGTTGGACTGGATGATCCTGGCAGGTCCCTTCCAACCCAGGATATTCCATGATTTGATGTGTTCCTGCTGCAAAGCCACTGTCTGTTACTGCTTGCATTTGGGCCAGAGCCTCCAGTGCTTTCAAATGGAAACAAATTTAACTTGGGAGAAGTCAGGGATATGAAATAAACAATCAGGATAAATAAATCATCAGGATTTAAGTCACTGCAGCTGTAGTCCCAGCCCTCTTCTTACATCAAAGTAACCCAAGTTAAATGTTTGGGTTTGTTGTTTTGTTTTTTAAAATAAAGTGTTTACTCTGAAAATAGACTTCAGGGAAATAAGGGGAGAAGTAAAAAAGAAACACAAACAAAAAAGGGTGTTGGCAGATGTGGTCAAACACATAATCAAAGCCAGACGTGTCTCACACAGCAAGAACTGTTAATGGCTCACGCCTGAGCTCTCCAGTTTTGCATATTCCAATGTTTTCAGACACCACTTAATGACACGAGGAAAATAATTATGCTCATGATCACTTGGAATATATAAAAACAACACTACCAACAGCTCACCCAAGGCTGTGGCACTATTCCAAAATAACACTTCTCAAGCACACTTGCTCCCTACAGCCCTGGAAATCTCCTTCTCCAGGGAGAGATCAGTGCAGGAATTACAAAGCAGGAGCTGTGCAGAGAGTAAATTTTATCCAAAATAAAAACTGAGATTAAACTTCACACACCTACACACACAAGGTCCTTTGGGTAACACAGCCCCATTGCTGCTGAGCTCTGAAGTGCAGGAACAGGGCACTGCCAGCACTGCAGTGGCTTTTCTGACTCCTGAGGAAAACTTCAGCCCTGGATTTATTTTCTGTGCCCTCATTACTCACCTGCCTCACACATCTGAACAGAAAACTTCCTACTGACAAAGCCCAGATTGCCAAAGCAACTCCAGCAAAGGCTGCAAGCCTGGAAGGGAGAGTGCCTTACCTTTTCTAGCAGGTAATTATTGATGTGCCCCCCGATGGGGTCTCCCTTGAAATCAAAGTTGATGTCCATGTACTTTCCAAAGCGGCTGGAATTGTCGTTGCGGTTTGTTTTGGCGTTGCCAAAGGCCTCCAGCACACAGTTGGATTTCAGCAGGATGTTCTTCACTCTGCAGCAGGGATGGAGGCATGGAAAAGGGTAAGACTTCAACACTCACAGCACGGGATTTTTTTTCACAGCCATTTCTCCAGAAGGATTCTGTGCCAGCAGTGATGCTCTTGGATGGCAGATCTGGGCAGGGGTGGATGGCATCAGCAATCCCACGGGAAATCAGCTGGGAGCTGTCAGCAATGCTCCTCAGAGGAAGCAAATGCTCTTTGGTTCACAGACCAGACCCCCATCCTGAAATCAGCACCAGAAATTCAGCTTCTATGCACATTTGAATTCTAAAATCAATTTTCTGAACTCTTTTTCAAATAATTTTCAAAAGTTCATTCAGGGTAGGTTTAAGTCTGTTTCTGCAGAAGGGCACATTCTTTGATCCAAAGCTTTTACTCCAGGACAGAGAGGGACATTTTGCAATTCAGAATCATGTGAGCCTGGAAAGTCATGGAATACAGTCCTTGCACTCCACATGGTGCTCTAGCCCACCCAAATTTCAGGCAATTTGCCCCAGGAAAAGTGATTTAGAATCATTTAGGCTGGCAAAGACCCCCAAGATCATTGAGTCCTGCCATTAGATGGTTGATATTGGCTGGATGGTATTTCTAGATGCTGTTTTGATTTTGAAAGTTTGAACTTTCAAAATAAACTTTTTCAAATGTGATTTCAGCAATTAACACAGCAAAATTCCCAGAGTAAAAGCAGTACCTGAAAAAGTTAAGTATAAATCAGCATGTACAAGAGACCATCTGATAAGGTGGTGCTACTCAGCCCACAGAAAGAGCTCTACAAGCAGGAGAATTTCCCTTCTTTTCCAGCCTAGGCCTTACCTCTCCACCTCAGCCCTCTGCCCGGGGTTGGTGATGGCTGCTATGTACTGCATTATGTATTTACTGGCCTCAGTTTTCCCAGCCCCGCTTTCACCTGGGGGCAGAAACACCACGGTGACCAAACAGATGAAAAAAAAGCAAAACAAATCATTGGACAGAAGACCTCAATTCTACCCCAACAGTGCCTGGGTGGTTTGTTGTTTTTTTTTTTTCTTTTTAAAGCAATCTTTGTGTGCACTTGGGACGTTTTCTAAACACAGCCATAACCCTGCCTGGCTGCTGCTGCTGCTGGGCTGACTTTGAGCAATTGTACTGTGAAATTCCACAGGTCGGGAAAAGGGCTGGCACACAGAGGATCAAAGGAATATTGTTAGAGGAGAAAGGCTGGCCTGCAGCAGCACAAGGGGCCACTGTTCAGCACCCCAGCCCGGGGCTCTCTCCTTTCAGAGCTGCCTGAGCACGGGGACATCAAGGAAAAGAAGTGCCAGGATCCAGCCAGGGATCACTCTGGTACCAGCCCTGCTCCCACTGCTGCCTTTCCAGCCAGGACAGCAACAAAAATCAGCAGCTCCTGAGGAGAGACCAGCCCAGCTCTGCAGATCCCAGCTCTGCTGATCCCAGCCCTGCTGATCCCGGTTCTGCTGATCCCAGCCCTGCTGATCCCGGTTCTGTTGATCCCAGCCCTGCTGATCCCAGCCCTGCTGATCCCAGCCCTGCGGATCCCGGTTCTGCTGATCCCGGTTCTGTTGATCCCAGCCCTGCTGATTCCGGTTCTGCTGATCCCAGCCCTGCTGATCCCAGCCCTGCTGATCCCGGTTCTGTTGATCCCAGCCCTGCTGATCCCAGCCCTGCTGATCCCAGCCCTGCGGATCCCGGTTCTGCTGATCCGGTTCTGTTGATCCCAGCCCTGCTGATTCCGGTTCTGTTGATCCCAGCCCTGCTGATTCCGGTTCTGCTGATCCCAGCCCTGCTGATCCCGGTTCTGCTGATCCCAGCCCTGCTGATCCCAGCCCTGTTGATCCCAGCCCTGCTGATCCCGGTTCTGTTGATCCCAGCCCTGCTGATCCCAGCCCTGCTGATCCCAGCCCTGCTGATCCCAGGTCACTCTCTGGAGCAGACCCAGGGCTCCTGCTCACATTATCCCTCTGCAGGCACAGATCCAGCTCCTGGCTGGCACCAGCTCTTGAATGAGATAAGAAATAATTGTGCCGATCTCCACACACGGATTCAAATGCAAATGAGCAGCTTTAAGCTTAATGAAGTTTCTTTTATAAAACGCTGTCATTAGCCAAACCATTATTCTCCTTCCGCCTGGAATTTCACAGAGATCAGATGCTCATCACCATGCAGAGCCCTCCCAGCCTACCTGAGATGACGATGCAGGTGTCCTTGGATCGTCTCTTCATGGCTTTGTAAGCAGCGTCAGCGATGGCAAAGAGGTGTGGAGGCCTCTCGTAGAGCTCCCTGCCCTTGTACTGCTCGATCGTGTCCCGCCCGTAGATGTTCAGGTTCTTGTAAGGATTCATGGAAACCACCACCTCCCCGATAAAGGTGTAAATCCGGCCCTTCTCGAAGCTGCCCAGAGCAGATAAAAGGCAGGAATGAGACAAAAGCAGAGGTTCAGGACCCAATGGAAACAGGACAGGAACACCCCGGGCACTGGCACAGCAGCAGAGACCCGAGGGCACAGGGACAACAACCCAGGGCTGGCTTGGAGTTCCACCACCTCCAAAGGACATTTCTGCCTCTGCTTCACTCCCAGATCCATGAGGTGGAATTTACAGTTTCTACAACTGCCTATGAGAGTCAGAGGACTCTCACATGAGTGTAAGGAGCAAATTTAATCTGCTTCATAAAGAGGATTTACAGGCAAATTCTTGTTTCATATTCTGTAGTTGTCCACGGCCCAGCTCAGGCCAGAGGAGCAGAAGTTCTGAAGCCCTCACTGAGGGGTCTGATCACACTTGAAAGTAAAAAAGACAGGAGGGAATTGCAGCCTCTCAGCTCCAGCAATGTCTTTTTTGCACTTTGGTATCATCACTGCTGCTACACCAGAGAGGAAAAATTTCTAAGTCTGTGTGCAAACAACCCTAATCTACACCATTCCTGTCCCTATCTGGCTGTTTGATTCTTTCTGCAAACAAGACAGAAAATAACTTGATGTTATCTTTAAAATAATAATAATAATAATAATAATAATAATAATAATAATAATAATAATAATAATAATAATAATAATAATAATAATAATAATAATAATAATAATAATTTATAATAATATAACTTTAAAATTAATAATAATATATTATTCTAATAATAATTAGGATATATTTCCAAACAAATTCCAATTTTATTGCAAGTTACCTATAAAGAGAACTCAGAATAATTCCAGATGAACAGCTGAGGAATTTACACAGCATTTGTTTGTCAGGAGGAGAAAGGACAGCAGGTTTAGGGATCCACACACACAAACCCTGGATTCCTAGCGCGACTCCCCGTCTGCAGCTGTATTTAATCCTCGGGACGTTAGATGGCACCAGAACCCCTCCACAGAGCCCGCGAGCCTCGAATCCTGACGGACTCCGGCACAAATTCCAGCGTTACTTTATTGAATTTATTACCACCCCCATGTGGTGACAGCCCTGACATTTTCTATTGTTCATTTGAGAATTTTCTGCAGCGTCTTGGCAGCGTCAGTTTTTAGCAGGTGTAATAAAACTCAAGAAATATCATCCAGCAACCAGCATTCCACTTTCTACAAGTGTTGGTTTCTCCCACTCCAGCTTCCTCCAGGAACACTGCACTGGGTAAGACACGAGAATGGCAAAACATCCTCTTGTTCCTACATCACTTTTAACTTAAGGTGTCCTGATATGCATTTCCCAAAATAATAATGAGCTTAAAATGCAAAGATATTTAACATTTTTGAGATAGATGCTGTTTAAAAGGTACCAGTAATGTTTTAGAAAAGATAAGGCCAACATAATTAGCAATACCAATACCCCTAATTTTAATTTTTTGGAAGATCCTGAACAGGTAGAAGTGCAAAGGGATCAGACACCAGGCTGGGAGCCCATGAGGGACTCTGCATACACAGAGGAGAGCCTGAAAAACCAAACCCACACAACAACACTGCTGCTATTAAGGAGATCAAGTCCCACTGGGACATCAATATGTAATGGAAACCACAAGGACATCACAATGAGCAGAATCATTCCCAGCTCCTGGAGATGGACCCCAGAAAAAGGTGAGTTCCCCTATGGAGAACACTGAGCCTGCTCTCCCAAGCCCCTGCTCAGCAGCACAAACTGTGCCCAAGGCACTGCTGATGCTGAAAATAAAGACCCAGCAGACTGAGGGTGAGGGTTTAAGCCCCATGAGCAGCTGGAGGGTTCATGGCCACACAGAGGCTGAGGGGGGTTGTTTTAGCTGAGGAGAAATAAAGAATTAAAGGCCATTCCTGCTGCAGTGCAGTGCCAGGCCACCATCACAGCACCCAATACTCTGACCTCTTCCTCAAGTAATGAATTATGTAAACTTGCATTGCCAGAGCCCAGTTTAGGTTTCCTCCCGTGACAGTTCAGCGTCCCTGAGTGAATCAGAGAATCAGGGAATGTCCTGAGTGGGAAGGGACCCCCAAGGATCATCCAGTCCCACCCCTGGCCTGCCCAGACATCCCAGCAATTCCATGCCTGGTGTCCAAAGGCTCCTGGAGCTCTGTGCCCATTCCCTGGAGAGCCTGGGCAGTGCCAGCAGCCCCTGTCTCCAGGCAGAACCCCCAGATCTGGCCTGCAGAGCCCCCACTCCAGAGGGGCTCCAGCTGGGATGCTGGCACAGCCTCACATCCTGCCTGCCACTTCCCCACAGCTCAGCTCAGACTGCAGATCCCACACTGGGCCTCCAAGCCAAGTTCTGCAAGGTTTTACTGGGCTCTGAGGAGTTGTGTCTTCTCAGCTCTGTGGCAAAAGGCAGATGGAGATGAGGGGGAAGAAGGATCTGTCTCCAGGCACCTCTCCAGCCTGGCTTTGGGGATACAGACTTTATGAACAACTGACATCCCCATTTACATTTCAGTTCATTTCTCTTTCCTTCCTAGCACCAGAGTTAAAATTGCAGAGCTGTGCTCAGATGTTCCCACCAGGAGCTCCAGCTCCTCATCCCTCCTTGCTGATAAAGCCCCTTTCATGCTGAGCAGGGCTCAGCACAGCAGCAGCCCAAGAACAGCAGGGCCTCTTTTCCTGGCTGCAGGGCTCTGGTGGGAGAGCTGGGTTTGCCCTGCCCATGGAGAGCTCAGAAAAGCTTAAGAAAACAACCCACGAGGGCAGTGCAAATGGGGAGCTTTGAGCTGTGTTAAACCCATGATTCCTCTGCAGGGCAAGGTCACAAAACAAGACCACGAATCCATTTGGTGCTTTTCACAGCCAGCACGGGCATTTTAGTGCTGAGGTGTAACATGTAGAACTGGAGTTTTGTTACTGAAAGCAACAACAGTTCCTTGATTAAAAGAAGCTCCTTAATAAAAGGAACCCCACTCCTGGGGTGACACCCCTGGGTCAAACCTTCTTTTGAATCTCATGGAAGTCACATCAGGTTGTGCTACAACAAAACATTTCCCTGCAATAGTTCCATTTGAATCATTTCTGTATCGATGCCATGGAATCATGGAATATCCTGAGTGGGAAGGTGACCCCAGGGCTCATCCAGTCCCACTCCTGGCCCTGCCCAGACCCCCAGCAATCCCATCCTGGGCATCCCTGGCAGTGCTGTCCAAACCCTCCTGGAGCTCTGGGACCATTCCCTGGGCAGTGCCAGCACCTCTGGGGCCAGAACCTTTCCCTGAGCTCCATCCCAGCTCCCCTGGCACAGCTCCAGCCGTTCCCTGGCTCCTGTCCCTGTCACAGGGAGCAGAGATCAGAGCTGTCCCCTGGGGAGGAGCTGCAGCCCCAGTGAGTTTCCCCTCAGTCCCCTCTCTGCAGCAGCTCAGCAGCCAAAAAGCAATTCACAGTATATAATCCTTGTGGGTTATTTTGAGGAGGAACATCAGCTCTTTCATGAGAAGTTTTTATTACCTCATTAAAACATCAATTGATAATGAGAAAATAAAAACCAATGAGTCACAGAAGATAAATCATTTTAAGGGAGAGAAATTCTTCTCTTGGCTAGAAGTCCACTAAGGCAAGAAAAACACTTTTACTTTGTTTTGTAGTTTTTATTTTTAGGGAAAGGAGTTGGGAAAAAAAGGATCTTTAAGTCCAGACAAGGTCTGCAGCTGCTCCTGGAAAATACACTGCAGAAATGGGAATACTGGAGCAGAAATCTCCACCACCAGAGAGCACTCACATTTAGGATTTCCTCCACCTGACAAACACTCCAGTCAAAAATAAGACTGTTCTTACCGAGGAAATGATGCAACTTCAAATGCACTCAGTACAAATAAAGAAAAGTTAGTTGGCAAGACTTGGAACCCACACTCCCAAACAACATCTGCAGGACGGACGGGGCCGTCGCACAAAGAGCCTCCCCGAGCTCAGCACTCCCATCAGACAGGAATTCCTAATTAATCATTGCCGTGTAACTCCCCTGCTCCAGAAGCCAAAGAGCCCTCGGGGAAGTGCAGCTCCTCACTAACCCACTTTGCCACTCCGTGCCCACCTGTCCCACAACCCCGGCCAGAGCAGCTGCTGGAGAAACGCGGCAGGGCACTGTTTGCTGCTCCTTTGGGAGAGCTGAAGGGCAGGTGGTGGCATTCTGGATCATTTGCTACTGGAAAAAGCCCTTCTCTGGTCTGAACTGCTCCATTCTCAGCGCTGCTCACAGACTGGCAGCACATTCTGCTTTACAGGCACACCAAAGCTTTACCCTCAGCAGGTGCTGCCTGCAGCTCCTTGGGCTCAGCCCTTGCTGATGCTCCACAGGTCCCCAGGACAGACCCTGCTCAGTCACTCACAGCACAGACACCCACTGAGCTGGGCTTTCAGTTTGGCTGTGCTGCAGTGCCTTAAAGGAAAGGAAATGTTCAGGAAAAGGAAATAATTCAGGACAGAATCCAGAGTGCTACAGCTCCTTCAGCTGTGCTGGGGAGCAAACCTAGTCAGCAGCAAACCTGGGCCCACTGAAGATGAAGAGAATCAAAACTGGAGGTTTCAAACTATTCTCTGTTTCCAGCTTATTTGTGAACTCCAAAGCACAAAGTGCAATGCTCAGTATGGGCACACAGCTTTTTCCTCCTCCTCTGTGCACGGGAAGAACGATCCAGGAGCTGCACATCTCTACTAGGTGGAGCAGGGACAATTCCTTTTCCTGTTGTAAACATCCCACATGCTTTTGGTTACTCTCCCAAATGGGGTAACAAGCCTCAGTAATTTTTTTTCCATTAAATATATACATTAAAAGTCCATGAATGCAGGCTTTGAGTCCATTCTCTTTGCAAACCTGCGGGGAGACCTTTAATTAAAACTTGTGCTCATGAGGAGATGATCATGACAGCCAAGGATGGGCCTTTAGGATGTGTTCAGAAGGAAGGGAGTTTAAGCAGGCTTCTGGCAGTGAAACCATACTGACCTGGTTTGTAAGTGCAAGAATTGGTAGCCTGCACTGACCCAAGGGAACAACCCCACTGTCCTCGTGCTTTGGGAAGTGAGTGACTTTCCTACAGCAAAGTTCACTCTGTGCCTCAGACACTTGGGCCTTTTCTCTGTGATACCAGGTCTCTACTGAGAGTTCAGTGCTGCTTCAAGACTTTATTTGATGTAAATCTCTAAACAAACTCAGCTGTCAAGCAGGACTTCAAACCTTTGAGTAAATTGTTCATAAACCGTCTCACAGAGAATCAGCCTCCCACAAGAGCACTCAGATAAACAGGATTTGCGTTGGCAGAACTATGGCTAAAATATTCCTGCTGCTCTTGGAAAAACAGACCAAAAAACTGTCCAGTCAGTATAACCTCCCTGCACCAGGAAAATGATCCAAGTCTGTCCTGATCATGAATATGCATGTCTACAATATTCAAAATATGCATGTCTACAAGGTTCTGATCCACCCTGAGGGCCAGGAAAACTGCAATTAAATTCATGTTGGGTGCAGGTGAGATTTTTGCCTGCAGCTGGCCTGCATGGACTCGGTGCTCAGATGCTGCCAGTTGAACAAAATAGGAAATGCCATTTGGAGCACGTTCTGCACCACTCCTTTCCTGTATGGAGGGAGCAGACAGGGCAGGGTGAGGAATACTCCATTCATCTGCAGCCTCCAGCCAGCTTGGAAATTAGGTTAAAAGAGTTCTTTGTAATTATCTCACTTTTTTCTAAGTTAAATCAGCATACTACAAGTGACCACTGCCACATCTTCCTCAACAAACCAAGGTTTAAGGGAATTGTCTGTAATTTGATGGGGCTGATTCAGCTCCAACCCAGCTGACCCTTGAGTCATCCACAAGCTCTGCAAACCCACTGGGTAAGGTCAGGGGAAGGAAAATGGGAATGGATGCTAAGCCAGCTCTAATGAACACTGAATAAAATCTAAAACTGGGAGATGTAGGAACAAGAATAATAAAATCCCTCTCCTTAAATGTAAAGCACTAACCTTGCACTGAAAAAATGCCAAACCACTAAACACAGGAGTCACTGAACTCTGGTTTCTATTTGCGTCAGACCGGCCGTGCTCTCCCTGCAGCAGGGGAGCCCTGCACGCTCCTTTTCCAGCTCTGGAGCACAGCAGAAGGCACAAACAGACTTGAGGTGGATAAGGAGTTAAAGGGAAGTTCTTTGAAAGGCCTGCACACAATGCTTTGTGGTTTATTCCAGCAGGCACAGGAGGAAGTTGCTGCCGGCACAGGTAGAGGGAAGTCGTTTGCTCTGTGTGTGTGGGGCAGTAAAACACTCCCAGTCTCCACGGGAAAATCAGCCTGGGACATGGTCAAATGTGAGTGCAGAAACCACACTGTGCTGTGGGCAGAACAGTGCCCTGAGTGCTGTCCTGAGGGAGCTTTATCCTGGGATCCCAGATCTAACCAGGAAACAGCAGAACAGGCTTGGGATAGCAGCAAACAAGGGGCTGCCATTGCCCACAGTCTCTAACTTTTAATCTGCCACATAAAAGCACATAGGCTCTGAAGGGACAGTAAAAAGCAAAAGAAAGCTCAGCAGTCAGGTAGGTTCTCCTCTCTGCTCCCATCACACCCTGAGCCAGCTGCAGCACTGAGCCTGTCATGCAGAGGAACTCAGTTAAATGCATGACACTGACAGAACTACAGAGGAGGAGGAAAAGGTGGAAGTGCTCACCTATAAATACCTGGGGAGATGAGAATCATCCTGCCAGGCAGCTGGAAGAAAATATTAAACAGAACACCACACAGGCCCATACAAAGGGAAAATGGCAATGGAGGACCCTGGCCAACACAGCAAAGCTACAGAGCAGTTCAGTGGTAGCTGCAAGGACCAGGGAGCCCTGCTGGATATGGCTGAGTTTGTTTTATTTATGTATTTAGAAGACTTGGCTTCCTGCACTGACCAACAACTGATCCATCATGTTCCCTTCACTCTGATGTTACAGCACTCAGGTACTTAAAAAGGACATTTCACCTTCATTCACCTCCTCTTTCCAAACCCCATGCCCATATTAACTGTAAGCTGCCACATCACAATTATCCCAGCCTTCAGTTTTGGGAATTCAGCTTTGCACATTGGATTGTACCCCCTTGTGTTCAAGGATTTGCTACCTTCAGGCATTTCAGGGGACAAAACTGCAAGAACACCTGCCCAAAAGGCAAACACCAGGGCAGTGCCTGTGGATGGACAGATTTGCACCATGAGGAAGATCCTGCCTCATTTCCTCCCCTTGGTTCAGTGGGGTGTGAATTCTGCAGCTGTGGCTTTATCCCTGTGGTGTCCAGGCAAGCTGATGCTTCTGAATAACCTTGTGAAGGGCTATAAAATCCTTCAAACAGCAGAAAGATCCAGAAACATGCAGAAAAACAAAGCCCATGACTGAGCCCCTGTTCCTTGCTCCCAGCTCTCCATTAATTCAAGAAACAACAGCACTCACAAATAACATCACCTGAAACTGCATCAGTCCCTGCACTGATGATTTGCAACCTTATTTTCTAAGCCATGTTCTAACACACACCTGGTGAGACACTTTCCCAACTCAGTCCACACTCTGGCTGGACTGGGGAAGGAGTGTTTGCTTTTAAACTCTCTGGTTTAGAGGGGATGGAGGGGAAACCCTGACAGGTATTCAGGCTGTGGAGAAAGGGAGGGACAAGCCATGGGGGGCAGGAGAAGGAGGAATGGATTTGGGTGCTGGGAAGGGCCCTGCATAAAGCCCTGGACAGATTCAGCCCCCTCTCCTCCTGTTGTCCCTTGAGCCTTTGGAGTCTGTTCAATTGTGATAACTACACCTCCTCTCACTCCACAAGCCCAATGCCAAGGTACAGTTCCAGGATTGCACAGGTTTTTATTGGAAATGCCTGGAGACTCCTTTAGCAGTCAGCTGGCTGGGAGCTGCTGATGTTCAGCTGCTTCATTGTTCTGCTGGGAAGGAATATTCTGATTTGTTAAGCTCGTGGCCACTGCTGATCTGTGGATGCTGCTGGAGCCCCTGAATGCAGCATTGTTTGGGACAGGGCTCAGAAAACCCAAGAATCATCTTGCAGCATGAAGATACAGAGCCCCATCTGCCAGCACTCCAAAGGAATGGCTCTGTGCTCTGGTAATGTTACATATAAAATAAAATCAGGTGCCTTATTTATACAAACACAGGCCACACAAAGCAGGCAAAAATAACAATGCAAAACATGCAAATAATGACTCGTGTTTCTGCATCATTAGGGCTTCCTTTGGAGTTGTTGCAGTGATCTGCACCATGGCACCCAAAGCAAATAGTGACAGTCCTTACACAGCCTGTCTGTCACCTGGCTGTGCCACTGGGCTGTGCCACTGGGCTGTGACACTGGGCTGGGACATGGGGACGTGACACTGACTGTGACACCAGACTGTGCCACTGGGCTGGGACATGGGGATGTGACACTGGGCTGAGAGTGACACTGGGCTGGGACATTGGGCTGTGACACTGGGCTGGGACATGGGGATGTGACACTGACTGTGCCACTGACTGTGACACCAGACTGTGACACTGGGCTGGGACATGGGAATGCACCACTGACTGTGCCACTGGGCTGGGACACTGGGATGTGCCACTGACTGTGCCACTGACTGTGGCACTGTCCTTCTCCAGGCCCCCAGGCTTTCACAGCACGTGCTGGTGACTCAGCTCCCTGCTCTGCCCACAGGCTGTGCCAGCCCTCCCAGTGCCAGCCAAGGGCTCTGCCACACAAACCACGGAGTCCCCAAGCAGCAGATGAGGACATTCCACCTCCAGCTGCCCATCCTGCCCCTCAGTCAACCATTGCCTTCTGCCACGTCTGCTGTGGGGACAATGAGGGACAGCTGTGAGCTCGACCACCCCCAGATTGCCACCAACTCCTTTCAGGCACCAACGGCCTCAGCCAGAGCACGTGGACAAAGAGCCACAAGCAGTGGAGGGGAAAATGAAGTTTGCAAATCACAAAGCAAATCTGTTTCAACAATAAGTCCATGAACTGCTCAGGCTGAAAGGACTTTTCCTGGTGCTCCCTTGAAAGCATGGCTAGTCAGGAAAAGCTTCCCAGTTTGGACATAGATTTGGCTCAGGTTTGTTCTGGGGCTTTCTTTCAAGTATTTCAAGATTGAAAATCTTCATGTCCCTAATGGAGATCTGAACAGAACTGCACCAAAACCCCTCTTCTCCATCTCTCAGTCTCTCCCATCACCAAGAATGGAGCAGGAGGTGCTCTGGAAGACAAAACCTCAGGCTCTTTAAGGGACCAGATCATGCCAGTGTGAAAAGGCCCAGTAAACACACAAGGTTTGTTCTTCCAATAAAAGAGCAACTAATATTCCACAGAGAGTTTGGGTGGATCTTTACCTACGACCACGTGCAGTGAGTTCATTAAATTCATGAGTGTGACTGAGCTGGCAGATTCAGTATCAGGATTTTTCTCCCTCTCACCAAAAGTCAACTTCAAAAAGGGAAAAGGAGAAGGAACCACACAGGGAATGGTTCAAACACCCTTGTGGCTATGAAGTGCAGGGCAGAACTGGCAAGATAAGCAGATGGATTTGCACAGTGGCCTGAAGTACCTCACTTTACATCCTTTGAATGGAAAAGCAGCTGAGCAGCAGCAGAACTGCTATTTATGCATTCATCATCCACTGCAAAAGGAGTGAATTCCTAAATGGCAACTGTACACAGATAACCCAGGGGAACATTAGCAAGATGGAAAAGGACTTAAAAGGTTTGATTAGTAAAACAGATTACTTGATTTACATGCTGCTTGCTTTATCGGTTTAAATTATCACCGGAAAGATTGGCTTCATTTACTTCCCTTACAGTTGAGATATTTTTTTCTGTCAAAGACAGCTCCTACTCAGAAGCTGAAAGACTATTCAAGTAATAATAATGTGAGACAGCACAAATACCACACAAATCAGAATGAACATGCAGATAACCTGAAAGCATCTTCAATTTATCTGTCACAAGCCAAGCTGGCTTTGACCACACCATCGAATTTTTAATCCTAGCCAGTGGAATTCAGAGCCCTGTGAAATGATCTAAAACAGGATCTTTTGAAGGACAAATCAGTCCAAGGATTCAGGCAGGCTTCTACTTCTGTGACATATCAATTGCCAGATGATAATCATGAGTTAATGACAATCACCAAAAGTCAGATCAGTTTAGCAAAAAAGTTGATAGATAGAGCCTTTGGTGAACTAAAGAAATTCTGCTTTGAATGCAAGAATTTGAACCCACAACTCTTATTACCTGCATTTTAGATATTATATAAGATGTAATGCAACAGTCACTAATACATGGCTCTCTCACACATCCCAATCCTCAAGGATTGTAGTATTTCATGGATTTTTTATTTAATGTAGCCATGGCTATAAGGTAAAGAAGGGCAGGGTTAGATGGGATATCAGGAGGAAATTCCTCCCTGGGAGGGTGGGCAGGCCCTGGCACAGGGTGCCCAGAGCAGCTGGGGCTGCCCCTGGATCCCTGGCAGTGCCCAAGGCCAGGCTGGACAGGGCTTGGAGCAGCCTGGGACAGTGGAAGGTGTCCCTGCCATGGCAGGGGTGAAACTGGACGGGCTTTAAGGCCCCTTCCAGCCCAAACCATCCTGTGATTCCATGATTCTTTATTATATATATATATATAAAATTAACTTTAAAGGTTTACATTTACACAAGGCTCCTGCTAAAAACTATTGCCCACAGTCTTCTGACTGAATCTGAGGAATAAAATGGTCACTTAGACAATCCAGTCAGAAAATGCATTTACAGCTTTGGATCCAATGGCATGGCCTGATGGACCTGCAGATAAGGACAGGGTTCAAGTGTTTCAGTCACGGCACTTTCATGCAGTGCCAATAAAATTACTACAAATCCTGGTTTTGTCAAAAGGAGAGTGGAATGTATTTATGAAATGACTCTTTTCCTCCTAAATATATTCAAGAGAGGCTTACAGGAAAAGAAATAAAGCTCAGTTATTTCCTGTTCACATCTCTATCCTTTGAGCAGGAGAACAAAGGAATTTGCCACTTCATATCTACACTCGTCCTAAACACCATTCCTTGGCCTTTAGCTGGGCACAGAGTGGCACTGACAGTTAAGGAAATGCCCCTACATATAGAAAATCAGCAGCTTTGATAAGCTGCACAGGTCATTATGCTGATAAGGACAGTTGCTATCACCTTATCTACACTTCTTTCAAAGTCCCAGGTCAGAGGGGGTAAAACTCAGCTAATTGTCCCTCCTCTCTCATGCAAGCAGGAGTCTCTTTTGAAGCTATTTGCTTGAGGAGTGAAAAGTCTGCCTCAGTCCTAAAATAATCACAGTTCAGCAGTGGAAATGCCAACAGTTCCAGGAAATGGGCCATGCAAAAACCCTCCAAAACTGTCCAGTAACCTGAGACAAGAAAAATCCTTCCCTTAGTCCAGATCTGTTGATGTAACCTCAAGCAAGACAGACCAGGGATCCAAAACAGTTTAACACCACTTGCAGAGGACTCTGGAATATCTCATCTGGGCTGTGGCTCATCCGGTTCTGGAGAGGAGAACAACAGATCCTCACTGGCCAAGGATGAAGGAATCCACACGGCCTCTGCAAGCACTGAGTGGAAGCCCCAGAGCCAGGGTCAGCCTGTCCACATGAGAACCCCCTGTGCACCCAGCCAGCAAGGAGAGCTCACCACCATCTCCCCTCTCCCACCCAGTGCTGCTTCACCAGCCTTAGGCCTTAAATTCTTTCTCCTTCCCCTTTCTGGTGGGGATATGGGGAGGGAGCAGAAGTAGGGAGAAAAGGAAGGCTGGGGGAAAGGAGATAACAGAGCCAGTGTAATTCCAACAGCTCAGGTTTGGGGGTTTGCTTCCACTTTTAGTTAATTAATTCAGACTTGATTTACTGTCCTCCACAAACCACTTGTAACTGTACATCCCATTAACCATCTCCATTTCTTCTCCTTTCTCCTGTATTAAATACAGAGACACAAACGTGTTCATAGTTATTATAACAAAACCTGCATTTATCTTATGAAGTCATGCCATCATTTCCTTTGCTTTTTTGACTGCATCTCCTCCTACAGGATTATCCAGGCACCTCCCTCAGCTCCTGAGCTGGTGCCTGGTGTCACAGAGCTCCTGCGGTGTCCTCTCATCACCCCCTGCGCTGCTCCCTGATCCGTGACCCTGCCATTCACAGCCCATTACTCGGCTGGAAATGAATGGCTCAGCGTTCTGGATAATTGGGTTGCATCCGCTGGGATCCAGCATCTTCGGCAGGGGCACCACCGATGGATGGTGTGAGCCTTGTTTTTCCAAAACAGGATTCCTGCTTCAGCTCCGTGAGCACAAGCCCGGTGTCCTCAGCAGCCCCTGCCCAGCAGAGGTTTCAGCAGCCCCTGCCCAGCACCTGCAGCAAGCCTGGACAGGGATCTGCTGGAGAGGTCTGTTCACGGTCCCAGAGCTCTCAACACCCCCAGGGGACCTGTGCAGGCCGGGTTCCATCTCTCCCATGAGCAGCCCCGCAGGCCAAAGCTGCTTTGCCAAACAACTGCCAGGACCCTGCACTGCCTCCTGCCAGCCCTGCCCCGGCTCACCAGGCACAGCCCTTCCCTGGGGTACCTGCATGCAGGCAGATGAAGTTTTGGGGTGATTTATCAACTGCACTGAGACTGGATAAAGAGATTTTAACACCACTAACTCCTGTATGGTGCCCATACTGCAGAAGTGGGGATCCCCTCTGACAGATCCCTGCAGCTTCTTCCCCATGGCTCCCACTCAAGGAATGTGATGGGAAAAGGCCAAAACCTCTCTGCACAGAGCCCCCTCAGCTCTGGAGCTCCACAGGCTGAGGAAGCAGCTCCCACCAGGAAGCAGCATGAGCACATTCTCCACCCTGGGCTGCTGTGCCCTGCCAGGACCCAGCTGCCTCTGAATGGAGCCCATGTGCACCTTTATCAGTGCTGTGGTTAATCTGCAACCAGATCATCCCTCCAGGGCAGCTGAGGATTACATTTACAGGAAATAAAACAGATATCACTACAACTAAACATTAACTCGCTGCTGCTGGACTATCTTGTTTTAAGCCCCTCATCTTCCTCAATAAATCAGGAAAGAAGAGGATGCTGACACCCAGGTGTTACTGAGAATCTAAAGCACCATTTAATTTCCAAACACACACAGCATAAACCATCAGCTCCATGAACCAGGGAGAGCTGCAGAAATCTGAGATCCTTTTTGATCAGTTATTGCCTCCTCACATAAACCATCACCTCCATGAACCAGGGGGAGCTGAAGAAATCTGGGTTCTTTTTTGATCAGTTATTTCCTCCTCACATAAACCATCACCTCCATGAACCAGAGGGACCTGAAGAAATCTGGGTTCTTTTTTGATCAGTTATTGCCTCCTCACATGAACCATCAGCTCCATGAACCAGGGGGACCTGAAGAAGTCTGGGTTCTTTTTTGATCAGTTATTGCCTCCTCACATACTGAGTTATTGCCTCCTCACATAAACCATCACCTCCATGAACCAGAGGGACCTGAAGAAGTCTGGGTTCTTTTTTGATCAGTTATTGCCTCCTCACATAAACCATCACCTCCATGAACCAGAGGGACCTGAAGAAATCTGGGTTCTTTTTTGATCAGTTATTGCCTCCTCACATAAACCATCAGCTCCATGAACCAGGGGGACCTGAAGAAGTCTGGGTTCTTTTTTGATCAGTTATTGCCTCCTCACATAAACCATCAGCTCCATGAACCAGGGGGACCTGAAGAAGTCTGGGTTCTTTTTTGATCAGTTATTTCCTCCTCACATACTGATCATTGCTTCCAAACCAGGGCAGGACTCGTATCCCTGGTTTAACTGGGTGGGTTCAGATTGTTTTGCTCCTGATCACCTGTTTGAACCCTGTTTCCAAAGAGACCTGGGAGAACAGGTACCTAGATGCTCTGGTATGAGCAACAAGGTGACACTGCCCTGGCTGTGCAACATTTGTGTCTCCAAAGGTATCAGGCAGTCCTTCCTTCTGTTCCCTGCATAGGGAACCCCCCGAGCTGGGACAGCAGCTCACAAAGCTGAGACACGAGCCAGCACACAGCCTATGGCACCGAGTGCAGGACTGCTTATTTAAACACAGCCTCCTGCTGCACCTCCCCCACGGCATCGATTGTTTGGAAATGTGTAATTACAAGGCAAAGGGCACGTGGGAGGTGTTCAGCACAGGCTGCTCAGATAGAAGCAGCATGTAACAAAACAAAGGGATCAGGATTTTAAAAGCTTCCAAACTATAGCACCACATTGGCCAAGCAGTGGGGCCCATTTTCAAATTACAGCTTGTTGGGTGATAATTACATCAACAGCACTGCAATTACTGAGGCTGGGATCGTCCCAGTTTGATCAGAGCAGCAGTGTGCTCTGCAGCTCAGTGTTATTACACAGGTTCTGCAACTGGAAAAGCGACCTCAAGAAAGAATCCAAAATTCACAAGGGACCAACGCCTCACAGTCAAGCTGAAAGGGCTGTCAAAACATCTACCCAGCCTAAAGAACCGTTATTAAAGCAATGGTATCAACCCAGTAACCTACATTAGCACATTGGAGCCCTTTACAAGCCATTGCTCATTCATAATAGCACTTTTATTGCTGCTTCTTGAACCCTGAATTGGTTCGTGGCCCCCTCTCTCTCACATTGTGCCCAAGCTCAATTAAAAGGAAAGGAAAAAACAAAAAGAGGGAAAATGGTGGGAGACAATTGTCTTCACACCACAGCTGAGAGCAATGAGGAGAGAAGCCCAGCTAGGCCAGGATTTCAGCCCCTGTCAGGCAGAATTTGGGCAGCTGTCTGTGCTGGTGCTCCCACCATGAACCCATGGTTTGTACCCACCCCAGCAGAGGGAACAGGCCCGGGAAGGGCAGTTTGGGAGCACCAGGACAGTTTATTTATCAGCTGTGACACGGGGCTGGCCAGGCCAGCAAGAGGCATTTCTGGCAGCACCACTGGCTCTGGGATCAAGGTATTATTTCAGCTATTGAGGGATCTTTCAGAGGCATCCAAACAGAGAGGTCTGAACAGCAGCAGGACACAAGGTGCTGGCACTCCCAGGCAGAGCTGCAATTACAGCAGTGCCTCCCTCACAGCTGGCACTCACAGAATCACAGCAAAAGCTGGGACGTTAAGAGCACAAGCATCCTGTGCAGATCTGA
This sequence comes from Agelaius phoeniceus, assembly GCF_051311805.1. NCBI lineage: Eukaryota > Metazoa > Chordata > Aves > Passeriformes > Icteridae > Agelaius > Agelaius phoeniceus. Next base: position 4,660,536 of record NC_135290.1, on the reverse strand, counting down.
AAGAAATGAAGACAATAAAAACAGCTGTCAACCAGATTCAGTGACTTGTGACTGCAAAACCCTACAGCAGAAAGACCTGCACCTTCCTCCACTGCAAAACAAGTGTCAGGCTGGTACCTTCAGTAAACAGATGGGACTTGGAAAATTAACCCCTCTGCCACTTTGGCCAAGGTGGTCTGTCAGCAGGCACTGGCTTGGTTCATCCCTTCAGTACCTGATAAGTCAGTAGTAAATACATGACAAGTATTTAGACCACATCACACTAATCTGAGCTTCCCCAAGATGAGAGCTGATGCCACATCCCAGAGTCATAAAAGCTTTAGACAGGAAAAAGACTTGAAAGCAAGTAAATTGCTGCACTGCTGGTAACATCCCCTGCTTTGTCTTAGGACTGAGAGGCTTCAAAGGTTCCCTCAGGTATTGGACAGGAATGCAGGACTGTTCTTAGCTGTTAGGACAGAGGGATCTTTGTGCCAGAGCATCCCCCAGGATTGCTCCTGCCAGGAGAGCCAGGGAGGAAGGAGCAGGAGCAGGAGCAGGAGCAGGAGGGGTTGTCTGAGAGGAGCTGCAGGGAGGGCAGCACTGAGCCCCAGGACCATCCCTGTTCATGGATGTGGATGCTGGAGAACTCAGAGGAAACCACAGTTTATGCTCAACACAGTAGTGAAACACCACGAGAACAGCGCATCCAAATCATAAAATGGCACAAGAGGAGGAAAGGGAAGTGAGTTTCCAAAACAGGATTAGACTCCAAAGTGAAACTCAGAGTTGCTCTGACAAGCACAGGCCAAAGCTCCTGATAAAATCAAGCTCCTGCCAAGCTCTGGTGTCCCTGAGTTCCACGTTTGAGGGAGAGGGACAGAATGACCCAACAGGGACCTGCCTCCTCCAGAGCCCGAGCAGGGCCCCATTCCTGTGTCCCTGTGCTCAGGGGGGCCCTGCTCTGCCCCACACAGCTCCTCAGCCCAAGAGCTGCTGCTGCTGCTGCTGCTGCTGCCACCTCTGAGAGCAGCCCAGTTTGGAGCATTGCTTGTGTGAACTCTTGGATGACACACAAGAAGGCAATTTACTATCAGAAAACAAACACTGAAAATTCTGATTCTATCTCAGCCTTCCCCCCCACAATAATATCCAATAGCCCAAGGATTCCCTAAATGGAAATGCAACTAATACAAGGCTTAAAGGTCATCTCAAAGGAAAGCTGTGTGTGACAGAACATGGCCTGTCAACCCCACACACATTATTCCAGACTGCCTCGACTGACTCCATCTAGGGCAAAGGAAAAAAAATCCAAGGAAAATGAAGTAGCTGGTTAAAGGGAATTTAAGGAGGTTCCTAATAATTCTTTTCAATATCAGGAAAACAGATTTAAAAACACCTCAGCTGTGGCTGCTGTGCCAGCAGAACCAGAGTGCTTGATTCTGTGGGCACAGCTCTGCTCAGATCCAGACAAAAAGGGTGGCAAAGGCCCCAAAACATTCCCCAGGGGCTGCTCTGGGGTCAGCCCTGGCTGTGGCACCTTTGGAGCACGTCCAGAGAACAAGAGTTGCATGGGAGCTCCCAGCTGCAGCCACAAAGCCCCTCAGAAAACATGAACAGAGAAGGTTTTGCTGGGTGTTTTCTGATCTGCCTCAGCCACAGGCACCTGCAGGGGAACAGGATACAGGCACCAAGGAGCCTCCATGGGCACACCTCACCTGTGCCACTTGGAATGAATGGTGCAGCCACAACACAGCCCACAGCCAGCTTCACACTGTTCCCTTGCTGAAACCACTGCTTTGAGGCCAAATTATTCTATCTTACATAATGTGGCCACCAGCCAAACTAACAAAAGCTTTCTGAGGAAATCAACATGCCTGCAATTAGACTTGCCTTGAGATTTTAAGTAAACTGAATGAACTCTTAAGCCATGGCAGCCTCTGGGCTGTGTCAGACGTGTGTTGTGCCTTCAGAGCCCATTAAAAAGCAAGGAATGGTGTCTGCCAGCTGCTTCTCTGCACCAGGAGCTGCAGCCACCATGTGCAGCCATAAAATGTGACTTGCAAAATTATGTACAGATGGGCCTACAAGTTTAGCATTTACAAGTTCTCTTGATAGCCTGCATTTGCTCTAGATAAAAGCAAATCACAATCTTTTCACAAATATCCTTGGCTTGAATTACTCAGAAAACTACCTTAGAGTCAACACCAATTCAGCACAAGAGCAGTGACGAGCTGAAGCACAGACAGGCCAAAAGGAAATCAAACTACTCAGGAAAATGGAATTACATCCTGCCAGACTCACAGCTCGTCTGTGTGCAGAGATTCACTGTCTCAAATCTGTGCTGTTGAGTTTTTTAAAGGCAAAACCAGCTCAGGGTTTTTGGTGGTGTGCAGTTCCTGCCTGCTGATGCCTTTGCTTTAGCACAGGGTTGGAGGCAAACAACACCCAGTACCTGCTGCTGGGAAAGAGAGAATTGGTTGAGGAATAATAATTAATTATATAATTAATAAATATTAATTTATAATATTAATTATATAATTAATATAATTAATAACCACATAACCACAGCCAGTGCAGGCCACAGACATCTCAAGCAATAGCAACATGATAGAAACAGCCATTTTTAGTCCTACCTAGCCATTGCAATCTCAAAGAGAGGTTGGAAGTTTTCTAGAGCATATAAAATTTATGTTTGGGTATGTACTTTCTGCCCTGAACAGAGCCTCAGTAAAATAAACAAACTTCCATGAAATTTATGGGTACATCAACAAAACTCGTATTGGCCAGCAAGGAGATTTAAAAAGAAAAATTCCAGCAAACTTCTCAAGTAAAAACTAAATTCCAATTCAAAATATACAGAGAAAAAAGGCTGAGAATTTGGAGCTTTTGAATAAGTAATTCACATATTGAGTGTTATGAAAATTTTCAGAGTAATCAATCCTTCCTTATCACTGGTTTATCAAGGATCTTTTAAAGGTGGGTTATTGTCTCACTAAATCTAAAACCCAATCTTAATCCAGGGCTCTCCTAAAGAACTCTCTCAGGTGAACCCAGTTACCTATTCACCTTCAGAAAGAAGAATATTTGAAATATTCAGTCTGGCAGGCTGGTACATGAGCTCATCCTGCCCAGGCTCCCAGAGGAGGTCTGGGATCATGTGCAATGCCAGCTCCTGAGGGCTGGAAAGCCAAACCTGACCCAGCTGTGGCTGTCCCCATGGCACTGCACAGGGACACTCCAGCCCTTAGCCACAGGGGCATTCTCTGGGACAAGAAGCAGGGGCACTTCTGCTGTTCAGTGAGGGGCTGGGAAATGTCAGCCCATATTCTGAGCTGGGTAAGAACCAGGGCACAAAGATGTGTTAAAATGAGATTTCAGGGCCCTGGTAAAAGTTTGAGACTGGAGAAAGCGTTAGGGCAAACAAAATGTGATCTGAGCACTCCAGAGCAACACTCCCTCCGTGGCAGCAGGGACTTTCTCAGTCTCCACCTGCCAAAATAAATTTGCTGCCATTTAAGGTCGTTAGATGTTTCCCTGATTAATCACTGCCCGGAGCCCGGAGCCGGCTCTGCTGCAGGAGTTACACAACGAGCCCGCCCTGCCAGGGAAGGGCAGCGGCAGGAGCCGAGCTGCCAGGGGTCAGAAACGCCAATCGCTTGTTTTGAAAAGTTTAAACGTTTCAGAGGAATAAAATGGTTACAAAAATAGTAATATAATTAGAGTAATGATAATTTGGACAAATTGAATTAGGACAATCTGAGACAATAGAGACAAAGAGTTACAGACAGTCTGGGTACCTTTTTCTGGGCAGCACCAAAAAGGACCCACGTTAACAAAGGATTAACCCTTAAAAGCAACAGCCTGTTGCATATTCATACACCTCATCCATGATGCATAAATTCCATTCAAACACAGGATTCTGTCTGGTCATCATCAGCTTCTTCCTCTGAATCCTGACAGTGCCTTCAAGGTGGGAATAAGTTAGTTTCTTCTGATAAGGGAGCAAGAAATTCTTTTTCTCTGAAAGATTCAGGTGTCCTGTGGCTGCTATCTCACAGTGAGTCCTTTCTTTAAAAAAGTATCCTACATAGCATCGTTTCTATTTTAACATTTTTATAACCTAAAACTAGATTTAACACAGTTCTCACTTAAGAGAATTAATACAGCATCACTTTCTAACACAACACATATAATATTCCTTTGAATATTTGTGAAAAGCCAATCATAAAATACATGCATTTTTCACACAAGGGTGGAGTCAAACTCAATCCCTGGGCTGCAGAGCTCCTCCCTCCCCGGGACACCACCACCGCTGAGACATAAACTTTAAGGAATTTAGAGATTTTAGAGGAGCTGAGGTTTTAGTTAGAGATAACCTCTATTGGAGTTAATTAAAATAAGTGGGTAGGCCTTGGTGAAGTTAAGAGTTATAGTTAACTAATAACTGCTTGTCAATAAAATGTTTGGTTAGCTGGGTTCATAATGAAGAATACAGAAACTGATAAATGGCTTTTGGGCACATAAGACAATTGTGGCCTCCTCTGTTCTGAAACCAACTGAAGATGGGGAATGGGAGTTCTACCAAGTGTTCATTTGTCATGTTTGCATTGAAAAGGCAGAAAGGTCAGAACGAGGAAGACTTCAGTTACTTCCTCATGTTGGGACCCCTCTCCATGAAAGGGACCACCGACCCATGTCAAGGAATAAACCACTCATGCTTAATGGCTTTTGAACTAATTACCATACCGGGGAATGGGAAGTACCAAAGTTATGAATGTGCATTTGTATTTTGGGTATTCAATACCTGTACAGATAAAAGGACTCTGTGATCACCTGTAAATTGCAGTGTGTATTTGAGAGTTATCACACAATAGACAAACACTTTCTAACTCTAAACTGTTAAACAGTTTTTGTCTGTCACAGTTGGATATCAGTACTGGATCCATATCCATATTTTTTAATAAATCACCGCCATCCAGGGGAGCTGCAGCACTGCCAGGCAGGTGGGGCCCTGCTAGAAACACTTCCCTGTCCAAGGAATTATTCCTGTTTCAACAGAAGGAATTTATATTGGGAGGAATGAACCCAGTTAGGTGACCCTGTTGCTGCAGCCCTGAGGGGGCACTAAAGCATTGATAACAATCTCCTGTTAGGAAGTAATATCTGTAAATATTAGGAAGTGACTCTGTAAATGAGGGGTGGAGGGGTTTAAAGCAAAAGAAGCACCATAATCAGGACAATGTCATCCTGGGAATTGCACAGCTCACACTTCTGTTTAGATCCAAGTGTTAACTTCACCCACAGAATCCATAAGTGGAGACAACTGTCTTCCATTTAACCTGTCATTTATTTCAAAAGGAATTCCATAAACACCCACGATACAGACACAGCAAAGCAACAGCTCCTGGCTCCTGTTTAAAAAGGACCAGAGCCCGGTGGACAAAGATGTCAGCAACACAATACTGGAGAATAGCAAAGAATGAGAAAGAGTGTAAAAAATGCAGCTCCAAATCTTTTCAAGATTCCAGTTGTGTAAAATTCATCACAGCAGCATTTGAGAGCTGCCACCCCAAGCCCAACTGCAGATGCTGCTACCCATGATGAAGTTTCTCCAAGAAGATCTTGCTTTGGATACGGCATGAGGAGCTTTGCCTCCCCTCTGTCTCTCTCAGAGGGGGTGGCAGTGCTAATTAGCTGGGGGACAGCTGTCCACCCCTGGGCAGACCAGTTCTGTCTCTGGGGGATCCACAGGCACAGATTCCAGGCTGGGAGCGTTTCCATTCTCTCAGGCCCATCCCATCAGTTTAGCAGCCACAAGCCACGCTGAGGTTTTGCAAGGCGAACCTCTCCCTGAAGAGGAGGGAGATAAGGCGGCACTATCTAGGAAATGAACGCTCATTATCCAGCGGGACTGCCACGGGCTGCTGCCAGCACGGATCTACAGAAACCAGCCAGGAGCAGAGGACCGGCAGCAGTCACTGAGTTGTCTTCTCAAAGGTGACCTTGGGCAATTTCCACTCCCAGTTACAAAACCAAGGCAGACTGGAGAGCAGGGGGGGAGCAAAACCATGAATGGAAGACTTTGATATTCTTTGGTGGACAAATGGGGGAACAAACACAAACTAAAAACCATAGAGGCTACCAGAGAAAGTTCACTGACTACTGGATACAATATTCAGTAGCCTAAATAACACTCACTGGAATGACCTGGTTTATTTTTGCTATAGGTGGATCTGGCAAACTGAGTCACCTTTGGAGGAAATCCCAAAGTGCTCCCCTACCACAGTGTGAAAAATGCCTGTATTTTATGATTGGCTTTTCACAAATATTCAAATGAATATTATACATGTTGTGTTAGAAAGTGATGCTGTATTAATTCTCTTAAGGACTGTGTTAAATATAGTTTTAGGTTATAAAAATGTTAAAATAGAAACGATGCTATGTAGGATACTTTTTTTAAAGAAAGGACTCACAGTGAGATAGCAGCCACAGGACACCTGAATCTTTCAGAGAAAGAGAATTTATTGCCCTCTTATCAAAAGAAACGAACTTCTTCCTGCCTCGAAGGCGCTGTCAGGATTCAGAGGAAGAAGCTGATGATGACCAGACAGAATCCTGTGTTTGAATGGAATTTATGCATCATGTATGAAGTGTATGAATATGCAACAGGCTGTTGTTTTTAAGGGTTAATCCTCTTTTGGGTGCTGCCCAGAAAAAGGTACCCGGACTGTCTGTAACTTTTTGTCTTTATTGTCTCACATTGTCCTAATTCAATTTGTCCAAATTATCATTACTCTAATTGTATCACTATTTTTATAACCATTTTATTACTATGAAACTTTTACAATTTTAAAAACAAGTGATTGGTGTTTTTCACAACTGGCTACTGGATACAATATTCAGTAGCCTAAACAACACACACTGGAATGGCCTGGTTTATTTTTGCTATAGGTGGATCTGGCAACCTGAGTCACCTTTGGAGGAAATCCCAAAGTGCTGCCCTACCACAGCCATATCTGTGCACAGAAAACAAGGAACTAAGTTCATAACCAAACAAAAGCCACCTTCAAGTTGCCACTGGTGTTGGCCAAATTTGCCAGGGAGTTAATTTCCAGCTGGGAAATGTTAAAGCAAAAATGTTGATTAAGATCACAGGATAGTTATATTTGGAATTAGAGGAACAAAGCACCCAAGGTATCTCCACAAGTGTGATCTAACAAATGAGTTTTCATGAGATCCCATGATATACTTAGCAAGAAAGCAAGGCAGAGCGAGACAAGATAATACCCACTTAATAGGAAATGGTTTTTATTGCTATTTTAACCTCTCTGTTATGTAATTGAAGGCAAATCTAACAAGAAAGAGAGGCCAGTTCCATTCTGCAAATGTGAAACCCCCAAAGCCAATGAGTGGCAAACACTGCAGAGGCATCCAGCAGCAGCAGAAAGGGATTAATTGAAAAGTGAGCATAATTAGAGAGTGAAGAGCACAGCAAGGGCTGGCACTGGGGTGGGGCTGTTGGGTCTCTGTGGCTCCCAGAGGAGCTGGCTGAGAGCTGGGTGGGCCCCTCAGCCCCCAAGGAAAGGAAACTCTCCCACAATTAACAGGAGCATGGCCTGGGGAGGGACGGCTGTGGGGACCTCACAGCTCCTTCCAGGGCCTGAAGGGGCCACTGGGAAGCTGGAGAGGGACTCTGCCATGGACTGCAGACACAGGACAAGGCAGAATGGGTCAAATTGGAAAAACAGAAGGTCAGATTAGATATTAGGAAGAAATTTGAGGATAATGAGACACTGGAACAGGTTGCCCAGGGAAATTGTGGATGCCCCAACTCTGGAAATGTTCAAGGCCGGGCTGGATGAGGCCTTGGGCAACCTGGGACAAGTGGGAAGGGTTCCTGCCCCCCGTGGGACTAAATGATCCCTTCCAACCCCTAAACATTCTGGGATAAAACAGCTCACAAAAGGTGTCCAGTGAAACCTCCTGTAAGCTCTCTAATGGGACAGGCAGGAGAAGGGAGGGGATCAGTGGGAACTGAATGCTGAGGAAGGTCTGTCCCCCCCAGGCCAGCAGGACCCCCAGTGTCACCTTGTGCCACCAGCTCCCACCCTGGAAGGCACCTGTGGATCTTGAGCAGAGAAGCAAAAGGTCCTTTTGCCAGCCAAATCAGTTCCCAGGCATGAACAGCAGCAGGGACATTCCTCCTGAAACCCCTCAGCTCTTGTGTGACAATGCAGTTCCTGTGAAAGGCAATTCTGACATTCCCCACTCATAAAAATCCATCTGCTGCCATTACTTTCTCAGTGTTCATTCAAAATTTCCATGAGACTGAACAAAAACTCCATGGAAACTACTCCACTTTTCCCCTCTGAGTGAAAGATGCAATTCCAAAGTCAAAATCCTTGGTGTGGAAACTCCATGGCAGCAGAAGTTAATCCCAGACAACCCAAGGGGACAGTGGCAGCAGCAGCAACACTGAGAAGGGATGGAAAAACAAGTCTGAGAAATAAATTTCACCACTTGTGGTTTATTCCACGTGTATCATAATAACTCTTGTTTTTTCTTAAAATACACCCTGTTAGAATAAAAAGAATACAACTGTCCTCACCCTCATTATGGGTTTTTAGCTTTCATCACTGTGAAGTTGGAAACAACCACAGAATATCTGAAAGGTTTAAACATCAGAGAGCAGAACAAAACCAGGGAATGCTTGCACTTGTCAGTGCTGCTCCCTCACACTGCTCCTCTCCTGTCCTCATGGATAAATGGATGGCTTGTAGCTGATATGGGATAGGATGTTTTCCCAAGTTGCTTTCCCCTCCAATGAAAAAAAGAAACTATTTGGCACTGATGGCAGTGGAGGGTACAAAGAGTATCAAAACCCAGGTCAAAACACAAAGAAATCTCTGTCTTCAATGGCAGAAACTTTTAGTTTGCAAAATATCCATTGCACTCTGCTACTCAGGGAATTAATCAAAGGTTCCCCCTCTCCACGTGACACCCACAGAGGAGCAGATGCCACAATTGGGCAATTTTCCTACACACAAATTATTTGGGATCTGGCCATCAGTGCTATCAGTCTCCACATCAAGTCCCTCATTAGGATAAACAGAGGCTGCTCCTTTGTCTTAAACAAGTCCAGCCCGTGCATCCATATATGAAAGGCAGGAGGTGGGGATATTTTCCCCTGAAAGCTTTCCCAGATTGGTTCTGGGGCTTACCCTGCTCATCAAGACACGAGAGAATTTTGCACTTGAGGTGAAACATCCTTTGTCACAGCACAAATAATGGGAAGGTGCTGTGGGAATTACTGCCAGCACAAGATTTGTGTCACATAACCAGGGACAGGTAAAGAGGAGCCTTCAAAGAAGGCAGCAAAGGTGTCTTGATAAAAAAAAAACAAACAAAAAACAAAAAAAAAAACAAAAAAAAAAAAGGAAAAAAAACACAAAAACAAACAAACAAAAAACCAAACAAAAAAAAAAACCAAACAAAACTCCCAAGAAATATCTGACAATGACTGCTTAACTGTTTGAGCTTTCCACATCCCTTGTACAACATAAACCTGACACTGACCAAGCCAGTCCTTCTGTAAGAACCTGTTCACTTATCCCTCCTGTGATTTACTGTGGATTAATAAATGTAACCCTAGATAATGATTCCTTTCTTTGGTCAAGGTGCCTCAGAATGGCTTCAAAATCCATCAAGTTTACTGCATTGAACTTCTGTTATTCTCTCCTAGGTACAAGGATAATATGGGAAAGGCAGAAAGTTAAAATGCATCAGATGGAGTTGAACATTTTGAAATATTATGTCCCAATTTTACAGTTTCCATGATTCAACTACAAAGTTTACAACACAACACATTTTTGTTTGCCCACTAGAAGAAGTGATCTGTCCACCTGCACTGGATGTGCTCCCTAACTTTGCTAAAGAGCCTCTCAGGAAAGCAGCTGAGCAGCCAATCACCAATCAGTTATGGATAGAACAGAAGACCAAGATTGACACAAGATTTCTCCCTAAATTCAGCAGCAATGCAGCTGAGCTGGCCTGCAGCCAATCACAGCCTGTGGTGGTGTGAGAGCAGAGCCCCAAACCCACATCATCCCCTCAGAGCAGCCCTGGGACACTGAACCTCTTCCTGCTCCAATGGCTCATCCAGCGAGCAGCAGGTGCCACCCTGGCTGCTCCATGAGAGCACCCAAGATCCAGAAACCCAGGGAAAAGCAGGACAGAAACAACCAGGCATCCTTCAGGTTCATGAAAGATTGGGGATTTGAGGTTTCCTGCATGGCAGGACATGATCCATGTGGCATCTTTAAGGAGATGGGTGTCCCCCATCACTCCTTCCTGGCTTTCCCACTCCTGGAGCCAGCTGGAGCCTGGCACTGCTCCTCAGGGCACTGGGATCCAAAGCCCCCAGCACCCATGGTTCCAGCATGCCAGGTGACAGCCACCAGCTCCCCCACCCTGGCTGCAGGGACAGCACCAAAAATCAAACCAGGCAGCCAAAATATTTGGTGAAAATGAAAAACAAGACTTGTTTTGACAATAAGCAGCTCCCCTTTAAGTCTCCAAAAATGTAAGTTCTTAATGGAAAACATGTTTTCTATCGACTGATTGGGAAAATGAAGCCAAATATTCCCAATCATTTCAAAATTGTTTAGGTTTCCTTCAGTTTCCCACCAAGCTCAGCTCTCAGGGTTTCATAGCAGGTTTAGGAGCTTTACCCTTCACAAGGATCTGCTTTTCCCTGGCCTTTCCTCAGAGGGCTTTGAGTTCTGTAACCAACACGGAGTCAGAGAAGCAGCTGCCAGACCCTGGAGAGGTCTAGCTCAGGAATGTCTGCATCTTTGAAAGCCAGGATGCAGCAGGGCCCAAAAAACAAGAACAAAGAGAAGATTTCCATTGTTTGTTTTGCTGGAGACACAAATGCTGCATTTCTCAGGAACATAAGGGAAAGGGGTGCTGCTGTTTCTATCCCAGCACTGCAGCACAGGCGTGGCTGGTGTTCTCCTCACCTGGAACAGGTCACAAAGCACACAAAGCAAAGCTCCTTTCTGACTGTGACACAGGCAAACTCCAAAAAGGAAACGCTGATTATCAGGCAGCACTGTCCACAAAGTCAAACATCCAACCTCAGGCTTATTTTAGAAAGGCTCCCTGGTAATTTGCCTGTGCTTTTGAAAAGCAAGGAATATGTTTTGAATTATAAGAGGTTACAGGGACATTTTTGCGGTAAATTTGGACTTTCATTTGCAAAAAAAAACCTTTCAGTGCTACAGAGATCCTTTCGGAAATAACATTTTTTTGACATTGCTAAGCACTTTTCAACCAAGTTTAACAGCTACTGTTCCAAGGAGGTGTTTACATCCAGCTTTAAAAGAATCTGGGGGTTCTTCTGGAAGCACAAGGAAAAGCAGCACAGTCTGAGAGGCAAACAAGGGAGGACATTCTCTGCAGGGTGCAGGGGCAACAATTTTTCTAAGCAAGTTCACTTGAAGACTCCAGTGCTCCAGCTCTGGAGTTCTGGGATTCTTCTGGGGCCTAAAATGGATTTACAGCTCTCTGAGCCTGTTTTCATTCGCTCCCCAGGTTTTCACACCCGGGATCAAGAAGCAGCACCACACAAAGAAGCTGGTATTAAGGAGCAGTGGAAGGCACCATTTCCTGCCTTGGAAGTTTATAAACTCCATATCCAGTTCCTTTATAAACACTGCAGGGCAGGGGAAGCCTTCAAGGAACCAGAGCTGGAGTTTTCTTTTGAAGGTGAAATTCACTTTATCATTCATTCTTGTAAAATAATCTATTTAGTAATAATCTACACCCCAGTGTAGCAATCTGAAGAACAGCAGAAGTTTGAGTGTAAACATCTCAGCCATGTGCTGTGGGGAATGAATGAAAGCTTCATTGTGCCCCTGATGGCCATGGTGTGAAGGCTTTCACAGCCACTGTGGTTTTTACCCCTCCAAATGCCATGGAGGAGCTCTCCCCAAAGAAAGCTGGGCTGTTCCTGCAGTGGGAAAGGGGATTTTTTGTTTCAAGTTTGTTTTTCTTTGCTATTCATGGTGAGACAGCCTTTGCTGCCATCCAGGAGCTGTTAACAGATGGGTTCTCATTCCTGCCTGGCTGTTGAGCTCCCTGGGCAGGGAAGTGCTGGAGCTCCCTTCAGCTGCCCTGCTGTTTGTCCTGGGCACCAGAAACAAACCCCAGGGCAATGATGAAGGCACTGATGCTGTAATGGGAGGCAGATACTGAAAGGGAACCCTTTCTGAAAGTTTCAGCTGGTGCCTCAAAGCATAATTCATTTAAGGAGTAGCCATGCACAACTGCTCTGCATCAGAATGGGACAGAAAACCTTCTTGTTAGGGGCCCCAGAATAAAGGGATTTATTCAAAGGCTGTCAGAACTTCCAGTGAAACATGGCTTGAGTTGGCTTGATGTGGATAAAGATTCAGAGGCAAGGGTAAAAATCCTTTGTGCCTGGAGATGGAGCTAAGCCAGCACCCAAAGAGCACACCAGCCCCAGCAGCACATACTGCAGAGTCCTGCCACAAATCTCCAGTTTCCATTTCCCAGGGAGATGCAAAGAGCCTTCAGGCTTCCCAAGTTACATCAGCCTTAAACAGGAACACATCAGGATACTCTGATCAGAGAATTTTCTACCTGAACAACCTCCAGCAGAATAACATTGGGGCAGGCTCTGTCCAGACCCAAGAGGAAAAGAATTCCAACAGGCTGGGATCCAGATGGAGCCAGGAAATGACTTGAGCAGATGAACACAATAATCAGTGAGTGCAGCACCCCCAACCATGGCACACTTTGTGTGGGCTCTATAAATGACACAGGGAAGGAGGAGGCAGTGTCTTTGCTGGAAGTTATTTGGTGTTTCTTGCATGCCAAAAGGAGCAACTGCAGGAATAGCACAGGAATGGTGGTCAGAAAGCTCTCAAACAGACATGGCACAGATCAGTGCTGCTGGAGAACTGATAAACACAGGGAGGAGATGAGCTGTGCTCTGAGTTGGTGAAGGAGATGGAACTGAGAGCAAAAGCAACCTTTGGAGATAACTCTGAACAAGCTCTGTGGGAAAGGGGGTTTGTCAAGGAGAAGGAATGAGCACAAAAATCAGTGTGAGGTGAGTCTGGGCAAGACTGGGCTCTGTGCATGGCTCAGGCTTGGGGTGCATACCCCACCACAGGGGTAGGAATACCAACACCTGACTTGGGGTGCAAAGGCCCAGGAAGGACCAAGCCCCACAGCACAGGTGGAACAAGGGAACTGCTGTCCAAAGGAGCTCACTCAGCCCAGCCCCAGGGAACTCCACTGACAGCCAGGGCAAGGCTGGGAGATCAGCCCAGGATCAGAGGGGACACTGGGCAGCTGAAGGGACAGCAGCAGCAAGGGGGAAGCCAGCAGAGGTGCTCAGCTGCACACAGAAGGGACTGAAAGGGGAGAGAGGAGTCACCCATGGTGACCTGGAGGGCACTGCAGGTACAGAAATATGGGAAGCTGGCAGGAGAAGGGAAGGTCAGGGGGGACAGCACTTCTTGCAGGGACAGTGGGAGCCAATGCCATGCCAGAGTAGAGCAAAAGCCATCCAAGGTTGAGAAATGACACCATGGCAGGTCCCTGGCTGCCCAGGGACACAGAACTGGTTGAATGCCATATTTTCACCCCATGGTACATTTTTCTGGAAATAAAGCTCTGGGTCAGAGCAGCCCAGCAGTCACACAGAAACTCCTCTGAAGTGTTGCTGGGTAAGTGGCAGCAGAGGGCAGATCACTGCCAACTTTTAAAGCCAGAAGGGAAGGTCAGCAGCAGCCCAGCAGGAAACATGGGCTGCAAAATGCTCCAGCAGAACAGGACAGAGCTGATGAACAAACACTCCAGGACTGTTTGCAAGGAGAAATTTTGAAGTGTGCACAGAAAAATGCTCAGAAACTGTTGGGGGCAGAATGGAAAATACCACCACCACCAAGACTTAGAGCAGGAGCAGGTTTGTTATGCCCCAGTCAGTTCTGCTGCTGAACCTGAGAGGCTGAGCCCTCAGTGATGACAGAGTTGGGTCCTCTGGCTTATCAGTAACAACTCTTTCATTTAAAAGGTCTTTCCAGACATCCCCCTGCTCCTGCCTCAGCTGGGCCCTGACAGGAGAGTATCTGCTGTCCACCTGAACCACCAGCAAAGGAACTGCTCTGGGTGTTGCTGTCACACACACAGCTCAGAGACCAGAGAAACCTCATTCCTAGCCAGAGACAGGAGTTATCTCAGGAACAGTTTAATGGCTTAGATTTGAAGAAAGATTAAGTATTTTCAAAAAAGTTAAGTCTATCTAATGCCCCTTCTCACTCTCAAAGACAGAACAGCCTCACAGCCAGGCTGTTCTTTCAGAACTTGAAAACACAACTGAACACTTTTACACCTGGTCTAATACAGGAACATCAGCATGTGACAGCAGCACTGGGAGCTGAGACCTCATCACATCTCACCAGAAAAGCCCTTAAAGAAACAAATCCTCTTTACAAATTGTAATTTTGTTTCAGAGAACTGGAAATGAGCATTTGCCACCAGAGGACACACAGCTCCCCATATTTCACACTTACAGGCAAAACTATGTGCAGACATCTGTGTCCCTCTCCTCCTCTCAGAATTCCTTCATTCCATAAAAAGATGCAATCATGGCCCAGGGATGCAGAGAGAGATGATGTAACTCCAAACACCTCATGAGATCTGCATCTTTAAAGGAATTCAAGTAAATATCACAAAGTTCAAGTGGTGTCAAAGCCTGCTCAGCCAGAAGAAATGCAAAGAGTCAAAGCAATGCAAGGGCTCAGTGAGTGTTAGATCATAAAGCACCTGGAGAGGCAGATTTTTGAACAGAAGTCAATGCAAAGGACTCTTGACTAAAGGAGGCCATGAGACTCATTGGAAGTGTTAGCAAATATTTACTGCAGGAGTTCAGCAGATCTTGGAGTCAGCCTTCAGCTGGTGATGACAAATCACTTCAGCTAAGATGGTGCAGGTCACACAAACCACCTCAGACATGGGGTAGCCAAAAACCAGAACAGGATTCCACTTGACAGCATCCCAAACAGATGCACTGCAACTCTGAGGAGCTTCAGGACACACAGCACTTCATCAGAATCTAGAAAAGCATTGCAGAATAAGGATGAAAGCCAAAAGGCTGCTGAGGAATTCCTAAATTACCAGCTGATTTTTGTAGATGTACTTTGTGTAAACAGCAGGAAAAAAGACTTTTAAAAATGCAAGAAAGAGCATTTTCTCTGGAGCTAATCCCTCATCGTTCTGGTTACTTCACTGATTCTGTCAGGTTTTTGTTTCACAGCTGCTGCCACGTGCCAGGGATGTCCCTCCCCAGGCTGCTGCTCCCCACCCACAATTAAATGTTGGTACCTGTGCTCTGGCAAGGACCAGAGGCAGCAGCAGCTCTGGGGCACAGCATCAGCAGCCTCAGAGTTTAGAAGTACAAGGCACCCTGATCTCATTGATAAATCTGACCTCGTGTTTTATTCAACTCCCAGGTGCTAAAATGATTCCACACTCCCCACCCAGCTGCTATAAAATGACTCCTGGAAAACTTCCCTTGAGGAGGCTTTCATCAGGCAGGGAGGGCAGGTGTGCTAAGAAGGCCCAGTGACACCAGATAAACTCAGCACTTATGGAGGGAAAACAAAGCCCAGGCTGGACAGCACCTCATGGAAAGCCTGGGAATTCATGGGAATTGCAGCCAGGAGTGCCAGAGCAGCCCTGCAGCAGCTCCAGGTGTCCATGGGCTGAAGAGTGGGGTTACTTCCCCTGTGGAGCCAGAAGCTGCCTGCATTCTCCCTGGGCTGCTCCTCTGCTTGGGATTTGCTTTTTAAGTGAGATCCATGGCCTCTTCCACCTCTGAGGATCAGCCTGGCCCCAGGCCAAGCTCAGAAGTCAAATTTTGATGGACTAAGGGGAATTTTCATTCCATTCATTCCAAACTGTGACACAAGGCAGCTTCTGCAGGTTGAGCAACTCTGAGGAAGCCAGAAGGGCTGAGGAGACTCCATTGCTGCTGGCCTGAGCAGAGGAAGGAGGGTCCTGCAGCAGCCACAGGCAGGTGCCCCTCTCCAGGGAGGGAGAAACAGCCTCTCCCCAGCAGCTCTTTAATCCAACACCACATGAACAATTCAAATATTCATAACTATTTAGAATGAGGAAATTAAAATGGCTTAAAGGCATGAAAAGCTTGTTTATGAAGCATGAATATTTCATTAGCAAAAACACAAATGAAACCAAGCATTCACATAATATTTCCTCTGCTGGGATTAAATACAGTTTATTACCTCATGGGAAACCAAACCTCTCCCACCACAATTTCAACCCCAAATATCAATGTTTAAGATGGAGCTCAAAAGATAAAGAAGTCAGTGTAAAAATATCAGTGTAATACAGACAGCACCCTTCACTCCAAAGCTGCAACTGAGGCCCAGCAAGGGAAGAACAGAAAGGGTGTGGTACTGAGCAAGATCAAATGGACCCACAGCTGGGCTAAGAACTGATCCTAATGGATCATAATAGGGACACCCATTTCCTGAAGATGGAGACAAATTAAAGCATTTGTTCAACCCCAGAACTTGGGCTTGCTTTTCCAGACCTGAGAAAGGAAAGGAAAACAACCCAGTGTGCAGGTCTGGGGGACACTGAATGGTAGAGCAGGAGTTTGGTCTTTCAGAATTTGAAGTATTTCCCTGGAAGTGTCCTAGGCCAGGGACTTGAAGAACCTGCTCCAGTGGAAGGGACATGGGGTGGAACCCCATGAATATTAGGGTCCCTTCCAACCCCAACTATTCTGTGATTTTAGGATCCTAAAGAATGGCCTCAAGTCACTGCATCCAGAAAAACAACAGGGATTTTCTGACAAGGCCCAAAAGGTACAACCTCCACACAACAACCTCAAGAAAACCCCTTTGAGATATCCCTCTGCAGCACTTAAATCCCAATTCTCCATTCAGTTTGCTCCAACCTTTTTCTAGGACTCCAGCCCTGCCTGCAAAGCAAACACTTCCCTCAGCACCAAATACTTTCAGCACATTCTCAGGAGAACCAGATTTTCAGCATTGATTCTTGATGCCAAAACTATTAATAATCATAGCAAATATTATCTATGTTTCAAATGGCCCTGCAGTAAATACAGACCTAGACCTGTTGCCTTAATCTGAAAATGCTGGGGTTTGTGACATGGTTGAGAAACATTACAAAAGCCACTTTGGTGTGTTTTTAAGTGAAAACAGGACTGTGTTTTTATGAAATGCTGCTTTAAGAGGCCAGAGGTCACCACGTGCACAGGGAGACAACTGCAAGGATTATTAACCCATAGATCTTTGTACCACTCAGGCTCAGGTGGGCTGGCATGACCAGGCACTGAGTAGCAAGTACAGCTTTCCACAGCTGCTTCCATGCTGGAAGTACTGAAAAGAACAGGAAAACAACCCCAAATTCATTTTACAATCATTACACATCACCAGGTGCTCTCACTGCCTTCCCTTCACACATCCTTGAATTCTTTAATAACAGTGACACAGATCTGTTGTGTTCCAGAGGGGATCTGCACAATGCTTATGAAAAACGAGCAACTGACTGGAACTCAGTGGAGGATGAGTCAGGGAGCACCTGCTCACACAAGCACCACGAGCACACAGCTCACATCAGAGCAGCCCAAGCTCTGCACCAATTGTCTGCTTTTCCCTGCATTCCCGGGGGCTTCCCCACTGCCAGTGCCTCAGAGGTGCTGGGTTTGCCCCAGCAGGGTCCCCACAGGGTCCCCAGAGGATCCCAGTGCCCGGCACAGAGGGCGTGGGTCACACCTGGCTGTCCTGGCACACACCTGAGACCCGGGCAGGAGGAGCTGCTCTGCAGTGACTGCCAAAGGAATCCCCAAGCTGCACAACAGATCATTCAAGAACTCCCTCCTGGCATTCCACACATCCCAGTTTTAGTGCTCTGAGGTTTGATTTGTTTGTCAAGGCAAATGCAAGCTGGACAGAACAGTGAGTGGTCTTTGCAGTGGAAGAAAATCACAAGAAATCATCTGATAAAGCAGAATATTTCACACTTCTGAAAAATAAGCTTCCTTACAAGGAAGGAAATTAAAAATGATAACTTTCACTATGGCATGAAGAAAATGAGGTGGTGCAGTTTCCTGTTTCTCTTACTCAATAGTTTCATCTACACCACAATTTCTGCAAGAGCTGAGCAGCTCTGGCCACACCAACACTCCCTTTCCACAAGCACCATCCCAGCCCACCTGCCATGGAACAGCCATGGCCATGTTGAATCAAAAGCAGTGAAATAGAGAGTTTTAGCAAGTCCAGAGCATTCTCCCACCAACTGCAGGTAACACTTGACTACAGATAAATACCTGGGAGTTGCCAGACACAAAAAGATTCCCTATTTTAAGGAGTGCTTCAATTAATCTGATGTCCTAGGTTGGAATTGCCAATTACTCCTGCAGCAATGCAGAGATGAGCAGGCACTCATTGAAGGGATGATGGGCAATGGCTGACACTCAAATCCAGCTGTTTTAATAATTCTGATTGATGAGAGTTTCAGAAACAATTGTCTGTTACAAATTTGGATGTTATTATAAAGAAACAAAGCTACTGAGTTCACACAGATCATTTCCATAGTCCTGCTTTTCTTTTTAAAAAATTATTCTGATGACTAAGAATCACAACCAGACACTGGGATACAGCACACTCAGGACTAAGGAATTCAAGGACAGGATGACTTTTATTTACAATAAAGTGTAACACGCAGTGACTGCTGGGTGTCCCAAGAAACATGCATTAAGTAGCTGTAAGACACAGCCACAAAAAGGTACTGACACAGTGACATCCCTGCTGAGTCACCACTCAAACCTACAAATAACTGGGCATGAGCACTGGGGCTGGGAACTGAGGCAGTGAATTCACACTGCATCCACCCACCTACCCAGGCAACTCATCCAGCCCATGTCAGCACCCCTGAATTCAAAGACTACACAAATGAAAAGTGCAGCTTCACCATTCCTCTTTTTCCCACTAGAGACATCCTTGGGGAAATATCCTTGCATGCACTGAAACTGGTATGATTTCAATTCCACCCACATCTGGGCTCACTTGGGAACTAAATCCAGCACAGCCCGTCTTGGGTCAGCCAGTGACCCTGAACAAAAATAGCTCTGGCAGAAAGAAAACTGGACTGGGTGGAGCCCATCCAAGTGTAAACTGCAGTGACAGAGGAGCAGCAGCTCCTTCCCCTGCTCAGCACGAAGGGGACTCTGCATCACCACAGTGACACAACCAACTCCTGAGCAGGTCCTGAGCTGGGGCTCACAGAGCTTCCTGTGTGTCAGAGCAAGAACCAACCACCCTCTTGTTGGGGAAGATGAAACAGGAAAGCCTTAGAAATATGATTCTCTGGCAAAAGATTGTGAGAATATAGAAACTATAGGTGAGATTGAAATGAAAGCAAGCTTTGAGATCCCTCAGTTACTGAACAACTGGAAAACAATGGTGTGGCCAGCTGAAGGTGATCACCCCCTATTGATGGAACACCACCCTCTGCTTGCAGACAGGCCCAAGGGGCAGAGCAGACCCTGCCAGCTTGGCAGAAGGGGCCCAAAGAGGAGTTTTTAGGGTTTAAAACGTAACCCAGGATGGTAATGATTCTTATAGGCTGTATGGAAATGCTATAGGATTTGTATCTTGTACTGGATTGGTTAGTGAGAATTAGAATATTCAACAGAGAAGATTTATTGTATTGGAACGGGAACTTCGCTCTCTTGCCCTTTTTACTCTCTTACCCTTTTACTCTCTTACCTTTTTTACTCCCTTACTCTCTCCCCCTCTCTTCTCTCAGTCCTGCTCTGAGCTGTGCCTGGCAGCTCCCAGCAGGGCCCTGCACCCAGGCCCTTTGCAATAAACCCCAAGTTCCTGACCTGGCTGCAGAGATCTCTCATCTCTGTCTGTCCTGACCATCCTACCCCCGATGCTCCTACACCCTCTCCAGAGCAGGAAAATGTGAGCAGCAGGTGTTGCCTGAGTGCTGTAATTTTGTCTAATTTTGTCTAATTTTGTCTAACCCAGCAGCAGGGCTGGGGTGGCAGCCCAGGGCCACAACACAGCACCCAATGCCCCATAGAGCTCAGCAGCCTCCCTGCAAGGCCACACTTCTGGGAAATTCACATCAGCTTCCCCAAAGGTCCCAGTGCAGACAGCCCTGGAGGCAGGGGATGACAGCACCAAGATTAGAAAAAATAACAGAATCAATCAGCTTTGACAAAAGCTTGCTCTGCCCATAGCACAGACAGCAGATGACACTGAAGATCAGGCAGAGCTCACAGCCAGGTGGGAAGAACTCAAGTCTGAACTGTTGTCAGAGGAGGAGCCTGGGTTTGGGCAGGTTTGACCAAAGCACTGAAGTTAAACGAGGCCTCCAAGGTACATCACACACAGCAGGGATGTCCTGGCTACACCCTCAGGCACCACCAGCAACAGCTCAGAGAAAAAAAATAAACTAAGTTGTACATTTATTGTAAGGATCCAGGACTGCTGGCTTGTTCTTCTCATCCCTTCATACAAAATCAGCAAAGTCTGTCCCTGCAAGGCACCTCTCAATGGATTCCTAAAGGCAACCAACATGCCACGTTGGTTTTTAAGTTATAAATCCATTTCCAATACTTCATTTAGGTTTCTAGTACACATTAACCACAGAGTAAAACCCCAAGAACAAACTGTGACTCACAAGTTTGCTGCTAATTACAAAGATAACGCTTGCAAACCAATTTCTAATACCATTACAATATCATGGAGTGTACAAATGAGAAACAAATTCAAAATTTTAGACACACTGCAAAATTAATTTAGATCTGAAATCACGTTCAAAGCTCAACCATTCTCATTATGATCTTACATTCAAACACCAACGCCCTCTCTGTCCAAACAGAAATCCAAAATATACAAGGAAAAAAGCATAAGGTATGCTGGTTGTTATTACACCCCACAGGATCTGAGCCCTCACCCTGCAGCATCTCAGGGCTCAGGGAGAGCTGTGTAGCACAGAAATTCCCAAGCACTCAGTGCCTGAAGCAGTCAGGTCTCAAAACCTCCACATTTCATCCAGAGGAGGCAACAACTGTGTGAAAAAGATTCATATTCTCCTTCCACAATAGTTTTGCTGAGGGAGCTTAGCCCACCTCCCATCTATTGCCAGAGCCACTCTCAGGTGCATCCAACCACACCAGGGGCCCAACAAGTGTCTGATTCCAATACCCACCAGAACACAAGTGGCAGGACAGGAACAGGCACAAAAACCTGAGCAGAACAGGGCAGGGACACAAGCCAGCAAGTCACATCTTTATCCCAAAGGTTTCTCTTTGGCAATTATCAAATCCTTGCACAAGCAGGGGTGTAAGAGTTTATCAGGAGGAGCTCCCATGAATGTTTTATAACGGAAAGTGAAAAGCAGCCACAGACTTAGGGTCCCCTGGCTGTCCTCTATCAGTGCTGCCCAGGATTTAGTTGTGCTTGAGAGGGAACAGGCAGGAAAATGTGGATCTTTCCCATTTACAAGGGAAATAAAACCATAAAGATCACGAAATGTTAGCACAGCAAATCTACACCAGTGAGCGGCTGCAATGTCCCCATGGGATGGAGCAACCTTGGACTTGGTGACTTTTATTGCTCTTTTTCTTTCTCTCCAAAGCAACTTCGGAGCATAGGCGAGAAACCCGACAGAGGGGAGTGGGACAGGGTGCCAGAGGAGCTGGGGCTGCCCCTGGATCCCTGGCAGTGCCCAAGGCCAGGTGGGACATTGGGGCTGGGAGCAGCCTGGGACAGGGGAAGGTGTCCCTGCCATGGCAGGGGTGGCACTGGACGGGCTTTAAGGTCCCTCCCCAACCCAACCCAGCCTGTGTTTCTGTGATATAGGGGAAGATCAACAACACACTGTCTAAAAGTAAAGTCCTTAAGGTCCCTTCGCTCCTAAACCATTCCATGGTCCCAAGAGGGAGGTGGGCACTGAGGCAGGTGACTCCGAGGGAGATTTTCCAGAGGGGGGACTCAGAGCACCCGCAGCCTCCAGGGCTTGGTGCACCCTGAGCACCCTCACCTTTACCCGGCTCTTTAATTTCATAGGAAAATCCACACTTTTGCGCGGGTTTGCTCAGTCAGGGAGGGGCAGCAGGCGGAGGAGGCTCAGGGAGGGTCTCGGTTCCCTCTCCCCCCTCACACTCCATCCCAAGCGGGCCGGTGTGAGGGGGAGACCCGCCGAGCGCCGGGGCGGAGGGGCCGCGCCGCCCGCCCCTCACTCACCGCAGCCGGAGGTTCGCCATGAACTCGGGCATGGTGACGGCGTCCATCAGCACGAAGTCGGCTTTGCCGAACTCCAAACTCTCCTGCTCTGCCATGGCGGCCACTGGGACGGCCGGGACCGGGCCGGGGGGCCGAGCTAGGAGCGGGACGGGACGGGACGGGACGGGACCCGGCTGGGATCGCTCCCGCCGCTGCCCGGCCGGGGTGTGTGGGTGTCACCTGCGGCGGGGCGGGGCCGCGGCCCTGAGGCGGCTCCGTGAGGCGGCTCCGAGCGGCGCCCCCTGGCGGCCATAGAGGGAACGGAGCTGCCCGGGCGGGGCGGGGCGGGAGCGCCCTCTGGCGGCGGGAGCTGCGCGCTGCAGGCGGGGATCGCGGCACGGCTGGGACCGGGACCACCGGGACCACCGGGACCACCGGGACCACCGGGACCACCGGGACCACCGGGACCACCGGGACCACCGGGACCACCGGGACCGGGCATCGGGAACCCCGGGACAGAGGAACCGGGACCCCCGGATGGACAATGTGCCCCCTGGAGCAGGGGCTGCGCTGCCCGGGGTGTCCCCCTCACACCCCAATACTGGGTTCTTTGCACCCCCTGCCAGGACAGGGGGCAGATCCTGTGCCCAGGTAACCCCACCCAGGGCCCCACCCTGCAGGGTCAGGATCTGCCCCCCCAGACCCTGCTCACTCTGGTGCTTGGTGAAACCCTGGAACCCCCCTCAAAATATTGCAGAATAAAGCACACAAAATATC
This sequence comes from Agelaius phoeniceus, assembly GCF_051311805.1. Lineage (NCBI taxonomy): Eukaryota > Metazoa > Chordata > Aves > Passeriformes > Icteridae > Agelaius > Agelaius phoeniceus. The sequence continues at coordinate 4,637,452 of NC_135290.1, read as the reverse complement.
CCCCCGGATCCAACACTGAGGCCAATTACATTAATGATACTAATTAAGGCAATGGGGCTGGGGGGACCTGGGAGCAAACACAGCCTCACCTAAAAGAATTTTGGGCAAGAATGGCTGGTTTGAGTGTAGGAAATAGGGTACAGGTGTGAGGCCATCCCTGTCCTTGTCTCCATCCCTCTCTCCATCTCCATCCCCACCCTGGAGCTCCTGGGCCCCCTCCCCTCCCAGCTGCAGGCAATGATCCCTCCTGGTTAAAGGCAGCAGATCCCAGCTCCCTCCCTGCTCCTGGGGGTGAACGAGGCTGGAGGAGCTCTCAGAGGTGAGCTAGAAAGGAAAAAAAAAAAAAAATCTCCTAAAAAGCTTTATTTGTGCTTTGTTTTTCTGGTGTGTTTAGCTTTGCAGAGGGGATGGCTTCTGACTTTGTTTATTCAATGTGCTGAATGGCTTTGATGTTATTATAAATGCCTAATTTGCCTGATGCTGATTATTGCCCTGGCAAGGACAGGGTGGGGGCAGCAGTGTGTTCAGCCCCTGCCTGGCTCTCTCAGCAGAGGTTTTGCAGCCGCAGGAGGTGTGTGTGAGCCCAGAACTGAGCGATGGAGCCAGCACCCCCTGCCCTCCACGGCCCCCTGGGTCCTGGTGCCCTCCCCGAGCCCCCGAGGGCAGCAGAGGGATGTGCCTGGCAGAGCCTGCGCTGCCTCCGCCGCCACAGGCAGAAGAAGAAAGTGGCTTATTCAGCCCATATCTGCAAGCTCCTGAACCAGGTGAGTCCCCGCTGGGCTGGGGTGCAGCTCCTGCTCCCTGAGTTCCACCTGATAACCCCTGTGTCCCAGGCTGGGTGGTGTCACCATCCCTGGTGCTGGGGGAATGTTTGGATTTGATCTTGATGGTGTCACCATCCCTGGAGGGGTTTAAAAGATGTGTGGATCAGGTGGGTTAGTGGTGCCCTTGGTAGTGCTGGGGGAATGTTTGGATTTGATCCTTGTGTTTTCCCAACCTGAATGATTCCATGATCCCGGGCTGGGCTGTGCCTGCCGTGCTGATGCTGTTGGTTGCTCTCCCCACAGACGTGTTCCACGGGGGATTCTTGCCTGGTGCCTTCCCTGCTGGCCTGGCTGGGCAGTCCCCAGCTCCTCGGGGAGGTGGCCCTGGAGGCCTCCAGGCTGTCCCGCTATGGCAGGAGGAGCCACCTCGGCCACCGTGAGGTGCTGCTGGCCACGAAGCTGGTGCTGCTGCGTGAGCTCCACAAGCCTCCCCCAGGATCCTGAGCCGTGAGCTGAGGCAGGATGGCACAGTCTTTGTAGTATTTTAATGTGGTTTTGGTAAATAAAGTGTTTTTGGCATTGTTTAATGGAGTCTCCTCCCTGGGTGTTGGGCTGGGCACCTGTGTGCCCCAGGACTGGGTGGTCACACACACCTGCCCCAAGAAACACCCACGGCCTCTTGGCTCTGCCCTCGGGAGGCTGTTGGGCAGCTGGGTGCATCTTTGCACCCTATTTGGCCAAGAAAAGCAGAAGGAGAAAAGGTGGATGTTGTTCCAAGCCCTGAGGGAGGGCCAGCCTTGGAGGCAGCAGCATTCCTGGTGATGCTGTGCCAGCACCTGGCACTGAGTGATCTGTGACCGTGTTCACAGGGGTCTGAGGATGAGGGAAGAGATGAGGATCTGACTCCATGGTTCAGAAGGCTTGATTTATTATTTTATTATATATATTATATTACAACTATACTAAAAGAATAGAAGAAAGGATTTCATCAGAAGGTTAGCTAAGAATAGAAGAGGGAAGAATGAATAACAAAGGCTTGTGGCTTGGACAGTGAGTTTGAGCCAGCTGACTGTGATTGGCCATTAATTAGAAACAACCACATGAGCCCAATCCCAGATGCACCTGTTGCATTCCACAGCAGCAGATAACCATTGGTTACATTTTGTTCCTGAGGCCTCTCAGCTTCTCAGGAGGAAAAATCCTAAGGAAAGGCTTTTCCATAAAAGATGTCTGTGACAGGCCCATTTTGTTTCCAGGCCCTCCACGGAGCCCCTGCACACACCAGTCCTGGGGATGTCTCTGGGTTCTCCTGCCTTCAGCTCCAAATCCTGCCACGGGCAGGTACCTGGCAGTGCCCAGCTATCTGCCTTCCCAGAGAGGGTTCTCAGTGCCAGCAGCTCCTGGCAGCACTGGGGCACCCTCCCCTGGGGCAGCTTCCTGGCTGCTGAGTGTTCCCTCCCAGGCTGGGACAGGGATGGATCCTTCCGCAGGGATTGGGCCTTGTAACCCTGGCATGAGCTGAGGGCTCCTTCAGAGGGAGGTGATGGCAGCTCTGCCCACCCTGCACAGGCTCCCTGCCTTGGTGGGCACCCCTGGGCTTTGGGGGGACTTTCTGAACTGTGTGGTGGCACAGGGACACTCCAGTGACACCCACACAGGTACTGGGGGTCATGGTGGGCAGTGGCTCCTGTTGGTAGCTCTGGCTGCATCCCCAGCTGCTCCTGTTTGCTCTCTCCACTCTCCTGGGTGCA